>NC_042962.1:6480918-6671270 GCF_901001165.1 Salmo trutta | reverse complement strand
TACGTAGTACTTCACACATAGTTTCCTTCTTTTACATGTTAGTCATTTAGCAGACACTCTTATCCAGAGTGACTTACAGTTAGTACATTCATCTCCAGATAGCTAGGTGGGACAAACACATATCACAGGCATAGAAATTTTTCATTTTTCCTCAATAAAGTAGAATCAGAGCTGCGGGGGTCAAGTGGATTATTTATCACTATGGTATCTCCTGTATAATATTTATCACTATGGTATCTCCTGTATAATATTTATCACTATGGTATCTCCTGTATAATATGTATCACTATGGTATCTCCTGTATAATATTTATCACTATGGTATCTCCTGTATAACATAACCATACATCAATAAATCATTCCTACTTATCTGACTAGTTGTATTTCCACAGGGTGTATCTGGAGTGGACGGTCCTCACGGTCCCAAAGGAAACATGGTATGAACACTGTCATAATGTTATCTTACACAGATACACATCTAAAACACCCACTTTGACATGGTTAGTTACAAAACCAGAATTGGTTTATAGTGTTATAGTGTTACATTACCAAGACTCTGTCTCCAGAGAGGAGGGTAGTCTACCTTACCAAGACTCTGTCTCCAGAGAGGAGGGTAGTCTACATTACCAAGACTCTGTCTCCAGAGAGGAGGATAGTCTACATTACCAAGACTCTGTCTCCAGAGAGGACGGTAGTCTACATTACCAAGACTCTGTCTCCAGAGAGGACGGTAGTCTACATTACCAAGACTCTGTCTCCAGAGAGGAGGGTAGTCTACATTACCAAGACTCTGTCTCCAGAGAGGAGGATAGTCTACATTACCAAGACTCTGTCTCCAGAGAGGAGGGTAGTCTACATTACCAAGACTCTGTCTCCAGAGAGGAGGACAGTCTACATTACCAAGACTATGTCTTCAGAGAGGAGGGTAGTCTACATTACCAAGACTCTGTCTCCAGAGAGGAGGGTAGTCTACATTACCAAGACTCTGTCTCCAGAGAGGAGGATAGTCTACATTACCAAGACTCTATTTGTCTTCAGAGAGGAGGGTAGTCTACATTACCAAGACTCTGTCTCCAGAGAGGAGGGTAGTCTACATTACCAAGACTCTGTCTCCAGAGAGGAGGATAGTCTACATTACAAAGACTCTATTTGTCTCCAGAGAGGAGGACAGTCTACATTACCAATACTCTATTTGTCTCCAGAGAGGAGGATAGTCTACATTACCAAGACTCTATTTGTCTCCAGAGAGGAGGGTAGTCTACCTTACCAAGACTCTATTTGTCTCCAGAAAGGAGGGTAGTCTACATCACCAAGTTTCTATTTGTCTCCTGAGAGGAGGGTAGTCTACCACAGGTTATCAGTGTTTAGGATAGGTTCAGCTCTGGAGGTCAAAGGTCAAACTGTGTGCTTGTAAGCTCTAGGAGGAGTGACATCACTTATGCTGTAGGTCAGGCCAGAGACGGTAGAGAAAGCGAGACAACCCACTCCCTATTTTTTTCTGATCGGGGTGAGGCCACTCGGGCCCGCAAACGGGAGTAGTAGACCAGAGCCAGCTGGTGAGCATGCCAGGTATTATGGAGGAACAGTCAGCATGCCAGATATTATGGAGGAACAGTCAGCATGCCAGATATTATGGAGGAACAGTCAGCATGCCAGATATTATGGAGGAACAGTCAGCATGCCAGATATTATGGAGGAACAGTGATCATGCCAGGTATTATGGAGGAACAGTGAGCATGCCAGATATGGAGGAACAGTCAGCATGCCAGGTATTATAGAGGAACAGTGAGCATGCCAGGTATTATAGAGGAACAGTGAGCATGCCAGATATTATGGAGGAACAGTCAGCATGCCAGATATTATGGAGGAACAGTCAGCATGCCAGATATTATGGAGGAACAGTCAGCATGCCAGATATTATGGAGGAACAGTGATCATGCCAGGTATTATGGAGGAACAGTGAGCATGCCAGATATGGAGGAACAGTCAGCATGCCAGGTATTATAGAGGAACAGTGAGCATGCCAGGTATTATAGAGGAACAGTGAGCATGCCAGATATTATGGAGGAACAGTCAGCATGCCAGGTATTATAGAGGAACAGTGAGCATGCCAGATATTATGGAGGAACAGTCAGCATGCCAGGTATTATAGAGGAACAGTGAGCATGCCAGATATTATGGAGGAACAGTGAGCATGCCAGATATTATGGAGGAACAATGAGCATGCCAGATATTATGGAGGAACAGTGAGCATGCCAGATATTATGGAGGAACAGTCAGCATGCCAGATATTATGGAGGAACAGTGAGCATGCCAGATATTATGGAGGAACAATGAGCATGCCAGATATTATGGAGGAACAGTGAGCATGCCAGATATTATGGAGGAACAGTCAGCATGCCAGATATTATGGAGGAACAGTGAGCATGCCAGATATTATGGAGGAACAGTGAGCATGCCAGATATTATGGAGGAACAGTGAGCATGCCAGATATTATGGAGGAACAGTGAGCATGCCAGATATTATGGAGGAACAGTCAGCATGCCAGATATTATGGAGGAACAGTGAGCATGCCAGATATTATGGAGGTACAGTGAGCATGCCAGATATTATGGAGGAACAGTCAGCATACCAGATATTATGGAGGAACAGTCAGCATGCCAGATATTATGGAGGTACAGTCAGCATGCCAGATATTATGGAGGAACAGTGAGCATGCCAGATATTATGGAGGAACAGTCAGCATGCCAGATATTATGGAGGAACAGTGAGCATGCCAGATATTATGGAGGAACAGTCAGCATGCCAGATATTATGGAGGAACAGTGAGCATGCCAGATATTATGGAGGTACAGTGAGCATGCCAGATATTATGGAGGAACAGTCAGCATACCAGATATTATGGAGGAACAGTCAGCATGCCAGATATTATGGAGGTACAGTCAGCATGCCAGATATTATGGAGGAACAGTGAGCATGCCAGATATTATGGAGGAACAGTCAGCATGCCAGATATTATGGAGGAACAGTCAGCATGCCCGATATTATGGAGGAACAGTCAGCATGCCAGATATTATGGAGGTACAGTCAGCATGCCAGATATTATGGAGGAACAGTGAGCATGCCAGATATTATGGAGGAACAGTCAGCATGCCAGATATTATGGAGGAACAGTGAGCATGCCAAATTTTATGGAGGAACAGTCAGCATGCCAGATATTATGGAGGAACAGTCAGCATGCCAGATATTATGGAGGAACAGTGAGCATGCCAGATATTATGAAGGAACAGTGAGCATGCCAGATAATAGGGAGGAACAGTGATCTTAAAAAGTTTTCAATGGTAAACGGCCTGAGTAAACTATCTTATTTATCCACCATCTTTCGGTCAGGCAGTGACCCCTCCCTGTATTCCAAAATGGCGTCTCCCTGTAGCAACTCAAAGGAGGGTGATATTACCCCTAAGGTTGGTTTTACAAACTGCCCTTCTAATGGTTAATGAAGGCTCTGGGAAAGGTAATCTGGTAATCTGGTCCTAGATCAGTGTTCAGGAGGAAGTTGTGTCAGGTTGGCTGGATGTCCTTTGGGTGATGGACCATTCTTGACACACACGAGAAACTGTTGAGCGTATAAAAAAAAAACAGCAACGTTGCAGTTCTTGACACAAACCTCCTACCATACACTGTTCACGTCACTTCAATATTTTGTCTTGCCCATTCACACACAGAATGGCACACATACGTACACAATACATGTTTCAATTGTCTCAAGGCATAAAAATCATCCCCTTCATCTACACTGAGTGAAGTGGATTTAACAAGTGACATCAATAAGGGATCATAGCTTTCACCTGGATTCACCTGGTCAGTCTATGGTGTTCCTAATGTTTTGTACACTCAGTGTATATTAATATTGTACAGGGGAGAACATGTTCATTATTCAGCTCAGTACCCTAGCAACAGTACAGCCCAGGGCCCTGTTTCCCAAAAGCATCATCGTTAGAACATTCGTAGGAGCATCGTTAAATCTCAGAGATGTTTCCCAAAACCATGGTTATTAACATTGTACTTGAAGACGCTTGGAATCTAACGCCTGCCCTCAGACCACTGGTAATCTAACGCCTCAGACCGCTGGTAATCTAACGCCTGCCCTCAGACCACTGGTAATCTAACGCCTCAGACCGCTGGTAATCTAACGCCTCAGACCACTGGTAATCTAACGCCTGCCTCAGACCACTGGTAATCTAACTCCTCAGACCACTGGTAATCTAACGCCTCAGACCGCTGGTAATCTAACGCCTCAGACCACTGGTAATCTAACGCCTGCCTCAGACCACTGGTAATCTAACTCCTCAGACCGCTGGTAATCTAACGCCTCAGACCACTGGTAATCTAACGCCTCAGACCACTGGTAATCTAACGCCTCAGACCACTGGTAATCTAACTCCTCAGACCACTGGTAATCTAACTCCTCAGACCGCTGGTAATCTAACGCCTCAGACCACTGGTAATCTAAAGCCTCAGACCACTGGTAATCTAACTCCTCAGACCACTGGTAATCTAACGCCTGCCCTCAGACCACTGGTAGTCTAACGCCTCAGACCACTGGTAATCTAACGCCTCAGACCACTGGTAATCTAACGTCTGCCCTCAGACCACTGGTAATCTAACACCTCAGACCACTGGTAATCTAACGCCTCAGACCACTGGTAATCTAACGCCTCAGACCACTGGTAATCTAACGCCTGCCCTCAGACCACTGGTAATCTAACGCCTCAGACCACTGGTAATCTAACACCTCAGACCACTGGTAATCTAACACCTCAGACCACTGGTAATCTAACGCCTGCCCTCAGACCACTGGTAATCTAACGCCTCAGACCGCTGGTAATCTAACACCTCAGACCACTGGTAATCTAACGCCTCAGACCACTGGTAATCTAACGCCTCAGACCGCTGGTAATCTAACGCCTCAGACCGCTGGTAATCTAACGCCTTAGACCACTGGTAATCTAACTCCTCAGACCACTGGTAATCTAACGCCTCAGACCGCTGGTAATCTAACGCCTCAGACCGCTGGTAATCTAACGCCTCAGACCACTGGTAATCTAACTCCTCAGACCACTGGTAATCTAACGCCTGCCCTCAGACCACTGGTAATCTAACGCCTCAGACCACTGGTAATCTAACTCCTCAGACCACTGGTAATCTAACTCCTCAGACCACTGGTAATCTAACGCCTGCCCTCAGACCACTGGTAATCTAACGCCTGCCCTCAGACCACTGGTAATCTAACGACTCAGACCACTGGTAATCTAACGCCTGCCCTCAGACCACTGGTAATCTAACGACTCAGACCACTGGTAATCTAACGCCTGCCCTCAGACCACTGGTAATCTAACACCTCAGACCACTGGTAATCTAACGCCTCAGACCACTGGTAATCTAACTCCTCAGACCACTGGTAATCTAACGCCTCAGACCACTGGTAATCTAACGCCTCAGACCACTGGTAATCTAACTCCTCAGACCACTGGTAATCTAACGCCTGCCCTCAGACCACTGGTAATCTAACGCCTGCCCTCAGACCACTGGTAATCTAACGCCTCAGACCACTGGTAATCTAACTCCTCAGACCACTGGTAATCTAACGCCTCAGACCGCTGGTAATCTAACTCCTCAGACCACTGGTAATCTAACTCCTCAGACCACTGGTAATCTAACTCCTCAGACCACTGGTAATCTAACGCCTGCCCTCAGACCACTGGTAATCTAACGCCTGCCCTCAGACCCCTGGTAATCTAACACCTCAGACCACTGGTAATCTAACGCCTCAGACCACTGGTAATCTAACTCCTCAGACCACTGGTAATCTAACGCCTCAGACCACTGGTAATCTAACGCCTCAGACCACTGGTAATCTAACTCCTCAGACCACTGGTAATCTAACGCCTCAGCCCACTGGTAATCTAACGCCTGCCCTCAGACCACTGGTAATCTAACGCCTGCCCTCAGACCACTGGTAATCTAACGCCTCAGACCACTGGTAATCTAACGCCTGCCCTCAGACCACTGGTAATCTAACGCCTGCCCTCAGACCACTGGTAATCTAACGCCTCAGACCACTGGTAATCTAACGCCTCAGACCACTGGTAATCTAACGCCTCAGACCGCTGGTAATCTAACGCCTCAGACCACTGGTAATCTAACACCTCAGACCACTGGTAATCTAACGCCTCAGACCACTGGTAATCTAACGTCTCAGACCACTGGTAATCTAACTCCTCAGACCGCTGGTAATCTAACGCCTCAGACCACTGGTAATCTAACGCCTCAGACCACTGGTAATCTAACTCCTCAGACCACTGGTAATCTAACGCCTCAGACCACTGGTAATCTAACACCTGCCCTCAGACCACTAGTAATCTAACACCTCAGACCACTGGTAATCTAACGCCTCAGACCACTGGTAATCTAACGCCTCAGACCACTGGTAATCTAACACCTCAGACCACTGGTAATCTAACGCCTCAGACCACTGGTAATCTAACGCCTCAGACCACTGGTAATCTAACACCTCAGACCACTGGTAATCTAACGCCTCAGACCACTGGTAATCTAACGCCTCAGACCACTGGTAATCTAACGCCTCAGACCACTGGTAATCTAACGCCTCAGACCCACTGGTAATCTAACTCCTCAGACCACTGGTAATCTAACGCCTCAGACCACTGGTAATCTAACGCCTCAGACCACTGGTAATCTAACGCCTCAGACCACTGGCAATCTAACGCCTCAGACCACTGGTAATCTAACGCCTCAGACCACTGGTAATCTAACTCCTCAGACCACTGGTAATCTAACGCCTCAGACCGCTGGTAATCTAACGCCTCAGACCACTGGTAATCTAACACCTCAGACCACTGGTAATCTAACACCTCAGACCACTGGTAATCTAACGCCTCAGACCACTCGACCACTGGTAATCTAACGCCTCAGACCACTGGTAATCTAACGCCTCAGACCACTGGTAATCTAACGCCTCAGACCACTGGTAATCTAACGCCTCAGACCACTGGTAATCTAACACCTCAGACCACTGGTAATCTAACGCCTTAGACCACTGGTAATCTAACGCCTCAGACCACTGGTAATCTAACGCCTCAGACCGCTGGTAATCTAGCGCCTCAGATCGCTGGTAATCTAACGCCTCAGACCACTGGTAATCTAACGCCTCAGACCACTGGTAATCTAACGCCTCAGACCGCTGGTAATCTAACGCCTCAGACCACTGGTAGTCTAACTCCTCAGACCGCTGGTAATCTAACGCCTGCCCTCAGACCACTGGTAATCTAACACCTCAGACCACTGGTAATCTAACGCCTCAGACCACTGGTAATCTAACGCCTGGCCTCAGACCACTGGTAATCTAACGCCTGCCCTCAGACCACTGGTAATCTAACGCCTCAGACCACTGGTAATCTAACGCCTCAGACCACTGGTAATCTAACGCCTGCCCTCAGACCACTGGTAATCTAACGCCTGCCCTCAGACCACTCGTAGAATAGCTCAGTGCATTGTTAGATGCTGTTTTTGCCCTGCCGGCATTACTTTATACACAGAAGATCTCTGCAAAACACAGAATCACGTGGTTTATCCATCTCTCTGTGACCCGCTGATAACCTCAGAACAAAGCTGAGTACAAATACATAGTTGCCAATGTCTTTGCAATTGATACAAACAAGCAAAATACAAAAAACATGCTTCAAATGAAAAACCGAGATGACTGCATTAAATTATAAACAGTAGGCTATAGGCCTATTTCAATCATATTGAAACACATTTAATGTTCAATCAATTGAGTTCTATTTTGCTACTTGTAGTCTACTGTCTGTAATTTGTCTCAATAAATGTCATTATGTTTAGCCTAACATGTGAGCAACGATGTGCCAAATCGGTGATTTTAGTGAATTTCTATTGGGTAGGCTAAGCCAATAAGCCACCTCAACATTTGCAGCCGTAGGTAGTAATACACTACAGTATGTGGACACCTGCTCGTCCAACATCTCATTCCAAAATCATGGGCATTAATATGGAGTTGATCCCCCCCTTTTACTGCTATAACAGCCTCCACTCTTCTGGGAAGGCTTTCCACTAGATGTTGGAACATTTTTGCGAGGACTTGCTTCCATTCAACCACAAGAGTATTAGTGAGGTTGGACACTGATGTTGGGCGGTTAGGCCTGGCTCGGGGTCGGTGTTCCAATTCATCCCAAAGGAGTTTGATGGAGTTGAGGTCAGGGCTCTGTGCAGGCCAGTCAAGTTCTTCCACACGGATCTCGACAAACCATTTCTATATGGACCTCGCTTTGTGCATAGGAGCATTGTCATGTTGAAACAGGAAAGGGCCTTCCCCAAACTGTTGCCACGAAATTGTAAGCATAAAATCGTCTAGAATGTCATTGTATGCTGTAGAGTTAAGATGTCCCTTCACTGGAACGAAGGGGCCTAGCCTGAACCATGAAAAACAGCCCCATACCATTATTCCCCACCAAACTTTACCGTTGGCACTATGCATTCGGGCAGGTAGTGTTCTCCTGGCATCCGCCAAACCCAGATGAATCCGTTGGACTGCCAGATGGTGAAGCGTGATTCATTACTCAAGAGAACACATTTCCACTGCTCCAGAGTCCAATGACAGTGAGCTTTACACCACTCCAGTCAACGCTTCGCATTGCGCATGGTGATCTAAGTGATCTAAGGCTGTCATGGAAACCCATTTCATGAAGCTCTCGACGAACAGTTATTTTGCTGACGTTGCTTCCAGAGGCAGTTTGGAACTCGGTAGTGAGTGTTGCAAATGAGGACAGATCATTTTTACGCGCTACACGCTTCAGCACACGGTTGAGCCGTTCTGTGAGCTTGTGTGGCCTACAATTTCACAGCTGAGCCGATGTTGCACTTAGACTTTACCACTTCACAATAACAGAACATACAGTTGACTGGGGAAGGCCTAGCAGGGCAGAAATCTGACAAACTGGATTGTTGGCAAGGTGGCAATCTATGACGGTGCCACGTTGAAAGTCACTGAGCTCTTCCGTAAGGCCATTCTACTGACAATGTTTGTCTATGGAGATTGCATGGATGTGTACTCGATTTTATACACCTGTCAGCAACGGGTGTGGCTGAAATAGCCGAATCTACTAATTTGAATTGGTGTCCACATGCTTTTATATATACAGTGGCAAGAAAAAGTATGTGAACCCTTTGGAATTACCTGGATTTCTGCATAAACTGGTCATTAAATTAGATCTGATCTTCATCTAAGTCACAACAATAGACAAACACAGTGTGCTTTAACTAATAACACACACATTAGTGTATGTTTCTTGTCTATATTGAATACATCATTTAAACATTCACAGTGTAGGTTGGAGAAAGTATGTGAACCCCTAGGCTAATGACTTCTCCAAAAGCTAATTGGAGTTAGGAGTCAACTAACCTGGAGTCCAATCAATGAGACGAGATTGGAGATGTTGGTTTGAGCTGCCCTGCCCTATAAAAAACAATCACAAAATTTGAGTTTGCTATTCACAATAATTATTGCCTGATGTGAACCATGCATCGAACAAAAGAGATCTCAGAAGACCTAAGATTAAGAATTGTTGACTTGCATTAAGCTGGAAAGGGTTACAAAAGTATCTCTAAAAGCCTTGATGTTCTTCAGTCCACAGTAAGACAAATTGTCTATAAATGGAGAAAGTTGAGCACTGTTGCTGCTCTCCCTAGGACTGGCCGTCCTGGAAAGACGACTGCATGAGCACAGTACAGAATGCTCAATGAGGTTAAAAATAATCCTAGAGTGTCAGCTAAAGACTTACAGAAATATCTGGAACATGCTAACATCTCTGTTGACAAGTCTACGATACGTAAAACACTAAACAAGAATGGTGTTCATGGGAGGACACTACAGAAGAAGCCACTACTGTCCAAAAAAAAAATCGCTGCACGTCTGAAGTTTGCAAAAGTGCACCTGGATGTTCCACAGCGCTACTGGCAAAATATTCTGTGGACAGATGAAACTACAGTTGAGTTGTTTGGAAGGAACACACAACACTATGTGTGGAGAAAAAAGGCACCAACCATCTGTACACCAATTGTAGCTCAACAGAAGTTGGGTGATGCAACAGGACAACGACCCAGAACACAGAAGTAAATCAACAACAGAAGGGCTTCAACAGAAGAAAATACACCTTCTGGAGTGGCCCAGTCAGAGTTCTGACCTCAACCCGATTGAGATGCTGTGGCATGACCTCAAGAGAGCAGTTCACACCAGACATTCCAAGAATATTTCTGAACAAAACAGTTTTGTAAAGAGGAAGGGTCCAAAATTCCTCCTGACCATGCAAGTCTGATCCGCAACTAAAGAAAATGTTTGGTTGAGGTTATATTTGCCAAAGGAGGGTCAACGAGTTATTAAATTCAAGGGTTCACCTACTTTTCCCACCCTGCACTGTGAATGTTTACACGGTGTGTTCAATAAAGACATGAACACATATATTTGTTTGTGTGTTATTAGTTTAAGAAAACTGTGTTTGTCTATTGTCGTGACCTAGATGAAGAGCAGATCAAATTTTATGACCAATTTATGCAGAAATCCAGGTAATTCCAAAGGGTTCACATAGTTTTTCTTGCCACTATAGTGTATCTGGCGTATGTGACAATAAACATAAAAAAAAAAAATAACATATCTCTCTAGGAGCTGATCCTTTATCAGCATTGTAAAATAATTGATGTTAAGGAAAGATTTGAATGGAGAAATCCGAGACCAGCGCTCCCTTTCAATCCTTTCAGTATCGACTCCAACGACGTACTTAAAGACCGTTCCCTCTGCGTGCTGTTTTGGGAAACAAATGTTACATCTTCAGCCGTTGTAGGAAACGTGAATCGTTGAAACACTCATAAGAATAAATTCCATTGCTATCGGGGAAACCGGGCCCAGTACAGTCCAATGTCAACTATTTCTCTACTATATCAACCAGAAGTTTTTTGTATTTTTCTTTAGTACCTAAAGTACTGAGAGTAGACACTGCCATAGCTTACATTAGCCCTCTTAAACATCTCCTTAAATTGTGGAAGCATCCATCTTCTGAGTAGACAGACATACTGTAGATGTGCTCTGCTCTTAGCTATTTGTCAGATTGATGGTCTCTTTGTTTAGGGACCTCAAGGAGAGCCGGGACCACCGGGTCAGCAGGGGATCCCAGGGACACAAGTGAGTATTACAGACAGTGCACTGCATTACAGACAGTATACAGTATTACAGACAGTATACAGTATTACAGACAGTATACAGTATTACAGACAGTGTACTGCATTACAGACAGTATACAGTGTTACAGGCAGTATACAGTATTACAGACAGTATAAAGTATTACAGACAGTATACAGTATTACAGACAGTATACAGTGTTACAGACAGTATACAGTGTTACAGACAGTATACAGTATTACAGACAGTATACAGTATTACAGACAGTATACAGTGTTACAGACAGTATACAGTATTACAGACAGTATACAGTGTTACAGACAGTATACAGTAGTACAGACCGTATACAGTATTACAGACATTAACACTACCACAGACAGTATACAGTATTACAGACAGTATACAGTGTTACAGACAGTGTACTGCATTACAGACCGTATACAGTACCACAGACAGTAACACTACCACAGACAGTATACAGTATTACAGACCGTATACAGTATTACAGACCGTATACAGTGTTACAGACAGTATACAGTACCACAGACAGTATACAGTATTACAGACAGTATACAGTGTTACAGACAGTATACAGTATTACAGACAGTATACAGTGTTACAGACAGTATGCAGTATTACAGACCGTATACAGTATTACAGACCGTATACAGTAGTACAGACCGTATACAGTATTACAGACCGTATACAGTATTACAGACCGTATACAGTGTTACAGACAGTATGCAGTATTACAGACAGTATACAGTGTTACAGACAGTATACAGTGTTACAGACAGTATACAGTATTACAGACCGTATACAGTATTACAGACCGTATACAGTAGTACAGACCGTATACAGTATTACAGACCGTATACAGTATTACAGACCGTATACAGTACCACAGACAGTAACACTACCACAGACAGTATACAGTATTACAGACCGTATACAGTATTACAGACAGTATGCAGTATTACAGACAGTATACAGTGTTACAGACAGTATGCAGTATTACAGACAGTATGCAGTATTACAGACAGTATACAGTATTACAGACAGTATACAGTATTACAGACAGTATACAGTGTTACAGACAGTATACAGTATTATAGACAGTATACAGTGTTACAGACAGGAAAGGACAGACAGTTTCATCATAGCGCCTGATATTTTTTGCGAATGCTCTTGTTCGGTATTGACTGACCTTCATGTCTTAAAGTAATGATGTACTGTTGCTTCTCTTTGCTTATTTGAGCTGTTCTTGCCATAATGTGGACTTTCATAGCATTGATGTCTTCACTATTATTCTACAAGGTAGAAAATAGTAAAAATAAAGAAAAGCCCTTGAATGAATAGGTGTGTCCAGACTTTTGACTGGTTCTGTATATACAGTGCAATCTGAAAGTTTTCAGACCCTTTGACTTTTTCCACATTTTGTTACATTACAGGTTTGTTCTAAAATGGATTCAATAGATTTTTCCCATCATCAATCTACACACAATACCCCATAATTACAAAACAAAAAGAGGTTTTTAGAAATTTTTGTTCATTAATAAAAAATAAGAAACTGAAATATGACATTAACATGCTGTAAGTATTCAGACCCTTTACTCAGTGCTTTGTTGAAGCACCTTTGGCAGCGATTACAGCCTTGAGTCATCTTGGGTATGACCCTACAAGCTTGGCACACCTGTATTTGGGGAGTTTCTCCCATTCTTCTCTGCAGATCCTCTCAAGCTCTGTCAGGTTGTATGGGGAGCGTCGCTGCACAGCTATTTTCAGGTCTCTCCCAAGATGTTCGATCGGGTTCAAGTCCGGGCTCTGACTGGGCCACTGAAGGACATTCAGAGACTTGTCCCGAAGCCACTCATGGTTTGTCTTGGTTGTGTGCTTAGGGTCATTGTTCTGTTGGAATGTGAACCTTTGCCCCAGTCTGAGGTCCTGAGCGCTATGGAGCAGGTTTTCATCAAGGATCTATCTGTACTTTCCTCTGTTCATCTTTCCCTCAATTCTGACTAGTCTCCCAGTCTCTTACGCTGAAAAGCATCCCCACAACATTATGCTGCCACCACCATGCTTCAGATTGGGATGGTGCCAGTTTTCCTCCAGATGTGACACTTCACATTCAGGCCAAAGAGTTCAATCTTGGTTTCATCAGACCAGAGATTTGTTTCTCATGGTGAGAGACCTTTAGGTGCCTTTTGGCAAACTCCAAGCGGTTTGACATCTTCCTTTTACATGGTGAGTGGCTTCCGTCTGGCTACTCTACCAGAAAAGCCTGATTGGTGGAGTGCTGCAGAGATGGTTGTCCTTCTGAAAGGTTCTCCCATCTCCACAGAGGAACTCTAGAGCTCTGTCAGAGTGAACATCGGGTTCTTGGTCACCTCCCTGACCAAGGCCCTTCTTCCTGGGTTGCTCTGTTCGGCCGGGCGGCCAGCACTAGGAAGAGTCTTGATGGTTCCAAACTTCTTCCATTTAAGAATGATGGAGACCACTGTGTTCTTGGGGACCTTCAATGCTGCAGACATTTTTGGTACCCTTCCACAGATCTGTGCCTCGACACAATTCTGTCTCAGAGCTCTACGGACAATTCCTTCGACCTCATGGCTTGGTTTTTGCCCTGACATGAACTGTCAACTGTGGGACCTTAAATAGACAGGTGTGTTTCTTTCCAAATCATGTTCAATCAATTGAATTTACCACAGGTGGACTCCAATCAAGATGTAGAAACATCTCAAGGATGATCAATGGAAACAGGATGCACCTGAGCTCAATTCTCATAGGAAAGGGTCTCAATACTTATGTATATAAGGTATTTCTCATTTTCTATTTTTTTTTATACATTTGCAAAAGGAAATCAAAACCTGTTTTGCTTTGTCATTGTGGGGTATTGTGTCTAGGTTGATGAGTACAACAAATAATTTCAGCCATTTTAGAATAAGGCTGTAATGTAACAAAATGTGGAAAAAGTCAAGGGGTCTGAATACTTTCCGAATGCACTGTATGTTTACAATAAAGACTAGTTTGGAAGAGTATACTGTTGATATGGGTTGAAGTTGCTATTGACACTCAGCACACACATGAACAATGTGTCTTTATTTGTGTGTAATGTCTGAAAATAGATAATAGTCTCACTCTCATTTATGAGGTGTTATGTCAACATCTTATGGAAATATACTGCTCTTTGATGATAATTTACATCATCAATTATGTATCTTTCCTCTTCTGCTCCCCCTCCCCTCCTCTCCCCTCCCTTCCTCAGCTCCTCTTCCTCCTCCTCCTCCTCTCCCCTCCTCCTCTCCCTTCCTCACCTCCTCTTCCTCCTCCTCCTCTCCCCTCCTCCTCTCCCCTCCTCACCTCATCCTCCTCCTCTCCCCTCCTCCTCCTCTCCTCCCCTCCTCCTCCTCCTCTCCCCTCCTCCTCTCCTCCCCTCCTCTTCCTCCTCCTCCTCTCCCCTCCTCACCTCCTCTTCCTCCTCCTCTCCCCCTCCCCTCCCCTTCCCTCTTTTCCTCCCCCTCTTTGTCTCCCCCTCTTTCTCCCTGGAGCTATAGAAGGCATGAACAGAGAGATTTTCTTAGGTTTCTGGGGGTTGAGCAAAGCGGTGAAAGTATCTCATTCATGTCTGTGGAATGCCTGCAGCAGGCTCCCCGAGTGCCAGCACAGCCTCAGATTATTCTCTTTGCCACACACACACACACACACACACACACACACACACACACACACACACACACATGCGTACACACAAATGCGTACACACACACACGCGTACACACACACACACAAATTCACGCACACACACACGCGCGCGCACACACACACTCAAGAACAAATACAGTCCCAACATTCTTACCCCCACACGTGAGTTAGTACCTTCCGCTGAGTCCCATATGCCCCTCCATGTCCCCAGCTTTGTGTGCGTGTGTGTGTGTGTGTGTGTGTGTGTGTGTGTGTGTGTGTGTGTGTGTGTGTGTGTGTGTGTGTGTGTGTGTGTGTGTGTGTGTGTGTGTGTGTGTGTGTGTGTGTGTGTGTGTGTGTGTGTGTGTGTGTGTGTACGTGTACGTGTACGTGTGTGTGTACGCGTGTGTGTGTACGCATTTGTGAGCATGTGCGTATATGTGCTTGTGTTGCAGTTATGGCAACAGACTCTGAAGTTGTCTGTCTGCTTCTGTCCTGCAGGGACTTCCTGGTCCTCAAGGTCCCATCGGACCACCTGGTGAAAGAGTAAGTTGGAGCTCTGCTCTTCTGTTGCTTGTCAACAAAACTGACCTGAAAGTGTTGTGTTTGTAAGTTACTGGTCCAAAACACAAACTGGAAAATGTCTGATCTATTAGATGTAGATTTAAAGTACACAATACACAGACTGGAAAATACTTGTTTACCATAGTACTAGTACCTCCTCTGATAACCTAGTATCTCCTCTGAGAACCTAGTACCTCCTCTGAGGACCTAGTATCTCCTCTGAGGACCTAGTACTTCCTCGGAGGACCTAGTACCTCCTCGGAGGACCTAGTACTCTACCTCCTCGGAGGACCTAGTACTTCCTCGGGGGACCTAGTACTTCCTCGGAGGACCTACTACCTCCTCGGAGGACCTACTACCTCCTCGGAGGACCTACTATCTCCTCGGAGGACCTAGTACTCTACCTCCTCGGAGGACCTAGTACCTCCTCGGAGGACCTAGTACCTCCTCGGAGGACCTAGTACTTCCTCGGAGGACCTAGTACTTCCTCGGAGGACCTACTACCTCCTCGGAGGACCTACTACCTCCTCGGAGGACCTACTATCTCCTCGGAGGACCTAGTACTCTACCTCCTCGGAGGACCTACTACATCCTCGGAGGACCTAGTACTCTACCTCCTCGGAGGACCTAGTACTCTACCTCCTCGGAGGACCTAGTACCTCGGAGGAGGACCTAGTACCTCCTCGGAGGACCTAGTACTTCCTCGGAGGACCTAGTACTGTACCTCCTCGGAGGACCTAGTACCTCCTCGGAGGACCTAGTACCTCGGAGGAGGACCTAGTACTCTACCTCCTCGGAGGACCTAGTACCTCGGAGGAGGACCTACTACCTCCTCGGAGGACCTAGTACCTCCTCGGAGGACCTAGTACCTCCTCGGAGGACCTAGTACCTCCGGAGGACCTAGTACCTCGGAGGAGGACCTAGTACCTCGGAGGAGGACCTAGTACCTCGGAGGAGGACCTAGTACCTCGGAGGAGGACCTAGTACCTCCTCGGAGGACCTAGTACCTCATCTGGAACATAAACATAGTCTTATTCTCAGATAGTTTTTCTCCAAGGTGATCTCAGTTGTCCCAGAAACAGACCTGAGGTCAGCAGATACATTGTTAAAGTAGTGTACAGTGTTATTTTGACCTTTGACCAATCAGTGTTTCTATGTGTCTCTGTGTACAGGGGCCTCACGGCAGGTCGGGGTTGGCCGGTTTACCTGGATCAGATGGGCCTCATGTACGTGATCTTCTGTTAACTCTGTCTCACACTCTTCTCCTCCTCTCACACTGTTGACTCAGACAACCCACCAGTAGATACTGTAGTTTATAGAGGAGTAGGACAACCCACCAGTACATACTGTAGTTTATAGAGGAGTAGGACAACCCACCAGTACATACTGTAGTTTATAGAGGAGTAGGACAACCCACCAGTACATACTGTAGTTTATAGAGGAGTAGGACAACCCACCAGTACATACTGTAGTTTATAGAGGAGTAGGACAACCCACCAGTACATACTGTAGTTTATAGAGGAGTAGGACAACCCACCAGTACATACTGTAGTTTATAGAGGAGTAGGACGACCCACCAGTAGATACTGTAGTTTATAGAGGAGTAGGACAACCCACCAGTACATACTGTAGTTTATAGAGGAGTAGGACAACCCACCAGTACATACTGTAGTTTATAGAGGAGTAGCACAACCCACCAGTAGATACTGTAGTTTATAGAGGAGTAGGACAACCCACCAGTACATACTGTAGTTTATAGAGGAGTAGGACAACCCACCAGTACATACTGTAGTTTATAGAGGAGTAGGACAACCCACCAGTAGATACTGTAGTTTATAGAGGAGTAGGACAACACACCAGTACATACTGTAGTTTATAGAGGAGTATGACAACCCACCAGTACATACTGTAGTTTATAGAGGAGTAGGACAACCCACCAGTACATACTGTAGTTTATAGAGGAGTAGGACAACCCACCAGTACATACTGTAGTTTATAGAGGAGTAGGACAACCCACCAGGACATACTGTAGTTTATAGAGGAGTAGGACAACCCACCAGTAGATACTGTAGTTTATAGAGGAGTAGGACAACCCACCAGTACATACTGTAGTTTATAGAGGAGTAGGACAACCCACCAGTACATACTGTAGTTTATAGAGGAGTATGACAACCCACCAGTACATACTGTAGTTTATAGAGGAGTAGGACAACCCACCAGTACATACTGTAGTTTATAGAGGAGTAGGACAACCCACCAGTACATACTGTAGTTTATAGAGGAGTAGGACAACCCACCAGTACATACTGTAGTTTATAGAGGAGTAGGACAACCCACCAGTACATACTGTAGTTTATAGAGGAGTAGGACAACCCACCAGTAGATACTGTAGTTTATAGAGGAGTATGACAACCCACCAGTACATACTGTAGTTTATAGAGGAGTAGGACAACCCACCAGTACATACTGTAGTTTATAGAGGAGTAGGACAACCCACCAGTACATACTGTAGTTTATAGAGGAGTAGGACAACCCACCAGGACATACTGTAGTTTATAGAGGAGTAGGACAACCCACCAGTAGATACTGTAGTTTATAGAGGAGTAGGACAACCCACCAGTACATACTGTAGTTTATAGAGGAGTATGACAACCCACCAGTACATACTGTAGTTTATAGAGGAGTAGGACAACCCACCAGTACATACTGTAGTTTATAGAGGAGTAGGACGACCCGCCAGTACATACTGTAGTTTATAGAGGAGTAGGACAACCCACCAGTACATACTGTAGTTTATAGAGGAGTAGCACAACCCACCAGTAGATACTGTAGTTTATAGAGGAGTAGGACAACCCACCAGTACATACTGTAGTTTATAGAGGAGTAGGACGACCCACCAGTACATACTGTAGTTTATAGAGGAGTAGGACAACCCACCAGTACGTACTGTAGTTTATAGAGGAGTAGGACAACCCACCAGTACATACTGTAGTTTATAGAGGAGTAGGACAACCCACCAGTACATACTGTAGTTTATAGAGGAGTAGAACAACCCACCAGTACATACTGTAGTTTATAGAGGAGTAGGACAACCCACCAGTACATACTGTAGTTTATAGAGGAGTAGGACAACCCACCAGTACATACTGTAGTTTATAGAGGAGTAGGACACCCACCAGTACACACTGTAGTTTATAGACGAGTGTGGCTAGTGACATCTACATTGTGATGGTGATATTAAATGTCGTTATCTGACTAGTTTGAGTCTCCTGTATGTGCTGTTCTTTTCACACCCGCTCAGCTCATCTGTTCCCTAACAACCTAGCACCCCACAGCGACCACTACATGTCCATATGCAGTGGGAGAAAATGTATTCTTCTCGCTGTTGTTTACAGGAGTGGCTTGACACTTCTAGAAATGGCCATCCAACATCGCTCCTTTCCACCACAAACTACCATCCAACATGTCTCCCTTCCACCACAAACCACCATCCAACATGTCTCCCTTCCACTACAAACTACCATCCAACATGTCTCCCTTCCACTACAAACCACCATCCAACATGTCTCCCTTCCACTACAAACTACCATCCAACATGTCTCCCTTCCACTACAAACCACCATCCAACATGTCTCCCTTCCACTACAAACTACCATCCAACATGTCTCCCTTCCACTACAAACTACCATCCAACATGTCTCCCTTCCACTACAAACCACCATCCAACATGTCTCCCTTCCACTACAAACTACCATCCAACATGTCTCCCTTCCACTACAAACTACCATCCAACATGTCTCCCTTCCACTACAAACCACCATCCAACATGTCTCCCTTCCACTACAAACCACCATCCAACATCTCTTTGAATGTTGTACTATTGTATAACCTACAGTGTGATGGTCAGGGTGAGAGAGAGGCATCCTGAGGCCTAAGGGTCAGTGTGAGAGAGAGGCATCCTGAGGCCTAAGGGTCAGGGTGAGAGAGAGGCATCCTGAGGCCTAAGGGTCAGTGTGAGAGAGAGGCATCCTGAGGCCTAAGGGTCAGGGTGAGAGAGAGGCATCCTGAGGCCTAAAGCATTCTCATTTACAGCCTTCTGTCTCCTCACACGTTTAATTCACAGCAGGCGTACAAGTTAAAGGTCTCTCCGTACGTAAACTAACCAGTCAGTCAGACTGAACCTGGAGCTAGGATTGTTAAAGCCTCCATCACTAGTCTGATGTACAGATGTATTCCATAGAATCAAGCTAGAACTTTCTGATGTACAGATGTATTCCATAGAATCAAGCTAGAACTTTCTGAAGTACAGATGTATTCCATAGAATCAAGCTAGAACTTTCTGATGTACAGATGTATTCCATAGAATCAAGCGACAACTTTCTGATGTGCAGATGTATTCCATAGAATCAAGCGAGAACTATCTGATGTACAGATGTATTCCATAGAATCAAGCGAGAACTTTCTGATGTACAGATGTATTCCATAGAATCAAGCTAGAACTTTCTGAAGTACAGATGTATTCCATAGAATCAAGCTAGAACTTTCTGAAGTACAGATGTATTCCATAGAATCAAGCTAGAACTTTCTGAAGTACAGATGTATTTCATAGAGACATCAGACTCGAGGTGGCCCATAGACGGTTTATGTAACACAGAGCATCCATAGTAGAGTAAAGTCATTTGTGTAATGTATTTTCTTACAGGGCCATCCTGGTAAAGAAGGTCCAACTGGTGAGAAGGGAGCTTTAGTAAGTGCAATTCATGTATTTGTTTATTAATTGATTGATTTATATTTAATTATTTTGAATATGATACATAAACAGAATAATTTGAATGGTTTATGACATATTTCTTATTGAGAGACTAATGAAGACATTGTGCTCTCTCTCTCTCTCTCTCTCTCTCTCTCTCTCTGTCTTCTGCAGGGCCAGGCAGGTCCTCAAGGTCCTATTGGTTATCCCGGTCATCGTGGTGTCAAGGTATGGTGTTGTAGCCCACCCAGGTAATGTTCAGTAACATCCTTAAGGTGGGACGACGTGTCAGGTTGGTAACTGTGGTCTGTTTTCTGTCTGTCTGTTAGGGTGCTGATGGCGTTCGTGGACTGAAGGGTGGAAAGGGAGAGAAGGTAAAGCTTCCTCTTTTCAAAACGCTTCGTATTCCTGCCCTGTCCTATCTGACCAATGAGTTGGAACACAACGTTCTCTCAAAAAGTCCTGTCACAAAGACTTCCTGCAGTCCAAAATGCCTACACTCTTAGAAATAAAGAGTTCCAAAAGGGTTCTTCGGCTGTCCCCATAGGATAACTATTTTTGGTTCAAGGCAGAACCTCTTTTGGTTCCAGGTAGAACTATGTTGGGTTCCATGTAGAACCCTTTGTGTAAAGGACTCTACATGGAACTCAAAAGGGTTCTACCTGGAACCAAAAAGGGTTCTTCAAAGGGTTATCCAATAGCAACAGCCGAAGAACCCTTTTAGGTTCTAGATAGAAAAAAGGTGCTAAGAGTGTAGGAAGGAGTTTCCTGATGTCAGACATGTTCGTTCCTTGAAGAACCTTCAAGGATATTTCATCAGGGTTGTCCCATTGACAAAGTCCTGTCACAAAGTCTTTCTGCAGTCCAAAATGTCCCCACTACTCCTAACTGTATTAGAACAGCCTCTTTGTATGAATACATGAATATAATTGAAAACCAAGAGCATGATGCTGATTCACTATTAAAATGTTGTCTTTACAACAGTAACACCATGGATATCAGGGTTAAAACTGAAGTTAGGTTTTAAATGTACTTATGTTGAGATTTTAATGCAATCCCAAAACCTTGAGGAAGGAAGGTAGTGTTGGTTCTGAATAGAACATGAATGCACACCATCCCAGAGGTGAGGGCTTGTTGTGAAACATAAAACATGGTTTCAATGCTTTGAGTGCACCCACACAACTGCATTATGTGTTAGGAGGAGAAGAGACACAAACAGGTGACAGGCTGCACAGAGAGACTCAGAGAACAACAACAGAGATAAATAAAGGAGACAGTGTGAGACCAAGAACAGAGAGAAAGGAGACAGTGAGAGACAGAGAACAGAGAGAAAGGAGACAGTGAGAGACAGAGAACAGAGAGAAAGGAGACAGTGAGAGACAGAGAACAGAGAGAAAGGAGAGTGAGAGACAGAGAACAGAGAGAAAGAAGACAGTGAGAGACAGAGAACAGAGAGAAAGGAGTCAGTGAGAGAACGAGAACAGAGAGAAAGGAGTCAGTGAGAGACAGAGAACAGAGAGAAAGGAGTCAGTGAGAGAACGAGAACAGAGAGAAAGGAGTCAGTGAGAGACAGAGAACAGAGAGAAAGGAGGCAGTGAGAGACAGAGAACAGAGAGAAAGGAGGGGGTGAGAGACAGAGAACAGATATAAATAAAGGAGACAGTGAGAGACAGAGAACAGATATAAATAAAGGAAGCAGAGAGAGACAGAGAACAGATATAAATAAAGGAGGCAGTGAGAGACAGAGAACAGATATAAATAAAGGAGGCAGTGAGAGACAGAGAACAGAGAGAAAGGAGTCAGTGAGAGAACGAGAACAGAGAGAAAGGAGGCAGTGAGAGACAGAGAACAGAGAGAAAGGAGGCAGTGAGAGACAGAGAACAGAGAGAAAGGAGGCAGTGAGAGACAGAGAACAGATATAAATAAAGGAGACAGTGAGAGACAGAGAACAGAGAAAGGAGGCAGTGAGAGACAGAGAACAGATATAAATAAAGGAGGCAGAGAGAGACAGAGAACAGATATAAATAAAGGAGGCAGAGAGAGACAGAGAACAGATATAAATAAAGGAGGCAGTGAGAGACAGAGAACAGAGAGAAAGGAGTCAGTGAGAGAACGAGAACAGAGAGAAAGGAGTCAGTGAGAGACAGAGAACAGAGAGAAAGGAGGCAGTGAGAGACAGAGAACAGAGAGAAAGGAGACAGTGAGAGACAGAGAACAGATATAAATAAAGGAGGCAGAGAGAGACAGAGAACAGAGAGAAAGGAGGCAGTGAGAGACAGAGAACAGATATAAATAAAGGAGGCAGTGAGAGACAGAGAACAGAGAGAAAGAAGACAGTGAGAGACAGAGAACAGATATAAATAAAGGAGGCAGAGAGAGACAGAGAACAGATATAAATAAAGGAGGCAGAGAGAGACAGAGAACAGAGAGAAAGGAGTCAGTGAGAGACAGAGAACAGATATAAATAAAGGAGGCAGTGAGAGACAGAGAACAGATATAAATAAAGGAGGCAGTGAGAGACAGAGAACAGAGAGAAAGGAGACAGTGAGAGACAGAGAACAGATATAAATAAAGGAGGCAGAGAGAGACAGAGAACAGATATAAATAAAGGAGGCAGTGAGAGACAGAGAACAGAGAGAAAGGAGTCAGTGAGAGAACGAGAACAGAGAGAAAGGAGTCAGTGAGAGACAGAGAACAGAGAGAAAGGAGGCAGTGAGAGACAGAGAACAGGGAGAAAGGAGACAGTGAGAGACAGAGAACAGATATAAATAAAGGAGGCAGAGAGAGACAGAGAACAGAGAGAAAGGAGGCAGTGAGAGACAGAGAACAGATATAAATAAAGGAGGCAGTGAGAGACAGAGAACAGAGAGAAAGAAGACAGTGAGAGACAGAGAACAGATATAAATAAAGGAGGCAGAGAGAGACAGAGAACAGATATAAATAAAGGAGGCAGAGAGAGACAGAGAACAGAGAGAAAGGAGTCAGTGAGAGACAGAGAACAGATATAAATAAAGGAGGCAGTGAGAGACAGAGAACAGATATAAATAAAGGAGGCAGTGAGAGACAGAGAACAGAGAGAAAGGAGACAGTGAGAGACAGAGAACAGATATAAATAAAGGAGGCAGAGAGAGACAGAGAACAGAGAGAAAGGAGTCAGTGAGAGACAGAGAACAGATATAAATAAAGGAGGCAGTGAGAGACAGAGAACAGATATAAATAAAGGAGGCAGTGAGAGACAGAGAACAGAGAGAAAGGAGACAGTGAGAGACAGAGAACAGATATAAATAAAGGAGGCAGTGAGAGACAGAGAACAGATATAAATAAAGGAGGCAGTGAGAGACAGAGAACAGATATAAATAAAGGAGGCAGAGAGAGACAGAGAACAGATATAAATAAAGGAGGCAGAGAGAGACAGAGAACAGATATAAATAAAGGAGGCAGTGAGAGACAGAGAACAGATATAAATAAAGGAGACAGTGAGAGACAGAGAACAGAGAGAAAGGAGACAGTGAGAGACAGAGAACAGATATAAATAAAGGAGGCAGAGAGAGACAGAGAACAGAGAGAAAGGAGTCAGTGAGAGACAGAGAACAGAGAGAAAGGAGTCAGTGAGAGACAGAGAACAGAGAGAAAGGAGGCAGTGAGAGACAGAGAACAGATATAAATAAAGGAGGCAGTGAGAGACAGAGAACAGAGAGAAAGGAGACAGTGAGAGACAGAGAACAGATATAAATAAAGGAGGCAGAGAGAGACAGAGAACAGATATAAATAAAGGAGGCAGTGAGAGACAGATGGATGGAGAGAAAGGAGACAGTGAGAGACAGATGGATGGAGAGAACAGAGGGTGAAAGGGACAAAGAGAGGTTTCCTTATTCTCTTGTTAACTCATCCACCATGTGTTCTAATGATCAAGCACACGTCCCTACAGCAGCATAATAAAGACAGAGCAGTGGCTGTTGCTCTTGTGGACATGCAGTGTCATTCCCCTCCTTGGCCACCAGGTGACAGTAGTCTTCATGGCATACAGATGTATCAAATGAGGTTCCCTGTTTCATAATGGAAAGCTACAGCTCAGATTCATAGACATGTCTAGCGTTGCTATTAGATTAAAACAAAATTCTCTTTTAAAAATAAATATGTATCCTAAGGTACTCTGTCACAGCAATTAGGTTACAATTATGTACAAACTCAAGGCATACTGAATTCCCATGATCACTTACACATAACGACAGTTACTTAAAGGTCCATTCAATCTCTGAGGTCCATTCAATCTCTGAGGTCGATTTAATCTCTGAGATCCATTCAATCTCTGAGGTCCATTCAATCTCTGAGGTCCATTCAATCTCTGAGGTCCATTCAATCGCTGAGGTCCATTCAATCTCTGAGGTCCATTCAATCGCTGAGATCCATTCAATCTCTGAGGTTGATTTAATCTCTGAGATCCATTCAATCTCTGAGGTCCATTCAATCTCTGAGGTCCATTCAATCTCTGAGGTCGATTCAATCTCTGAGGTCAATTTAATCTCTGAGGTCCATTTAATCTCTGAGGTCCATTTAATCTCTGAGGTCCATTTAATCTCTGAGGTCCATTTAATCTCCTACAAAGCAACAAAACAAGTAACCCTTTGATTGATGTTCCCTCTGATTTCAGGGCGAGGACGGTTTCCCTGGTTTCAAGGGAGACATGGGTCTCAAAGGTGACAGGGTGAGTTGACAACTCAATGATACCGATTCAGCCATCATTGTCATGTGTATGGTACACTTTCCACCATAGGCTACAGTAATGGTGCAATATCATATCTGTTGTCTGTTGGATGTGCTCAGGGTGAGCTTGGTATGCTTGGGCCCCGTGGTGAGGAAGGACCTGAGGGTCCCAAGGGCAGAGCAGGCCCCAACGGAGAGTCTGGCTCCATGGGGGGTGCTGGAGAGAAGGTAAAGTCTTCATTCTCACTCTCTCTTTGTCCTGTGAGGTGAATCTGTTAACAGCATATGACTTTTTGTCCTGTAAGGTCAATCTGTTAGCAGCATATCCCCCAAGCCTGTGGAAATACTTGAATTCCATTTTACAGTACAACTGTTTGAAACAGGAATAAGTTTCAGAAAACTTCCAGTCAGATGCATATTTCTAAGCTTTCGGTCAGTCGACCTTCATGTACAACTGTTTACCAATACATTGTGCTCATTCAAATATTAGTTTATGTTGACTTTTCTGTTGTCTTCAGGGAAAACTGGGTGTTCCAGGGTTACCCGGCTACCCAGGAAGACAAGGACCAAAGGTATGTAAACAAACCCACTCTGTGATGCCTATGAGGATTTCTGGGAAAACTTTAATGAAAAGCATCCCACAAAACCCAGCTCATCTCAGTAAACACACCAAACGCCTACGCTCTTAGAAAAAAGGGTTCTTCGGCTGTCCCCATAGGATAATTCTTTTTGGTTCAAGGCAGAAACCCTTTTGGTTCCAGGTAGAACGATTTTGGGTTCCATGTAGAACCCTTTGTGTAAAGGACTTTACATGGAACTCAAAGGGGTTCTACTTGGAACCAAAAGAGTTCTACTTGGAACCAAAAGGGTTCTACCTGGAACCAAAAAGGGTTCTTCAAAGGGTTATCCAATAGGAACAGCCGAAGAACCCTTTTAGGTTCTAGCTAGCACCTTTTTTTCTAAGAGTGTAGGAAGGCGTTTCCTGATGTCAGACATACATTTTTGTTCCTTGAAGAACATTCAGGGATTTTTCATCAGGGTTGTTCCATTGGATGATCTGTCTTTCAATAGAAACCAATGATTCAATATGGAGGTACTGTTGATAGTGCCTGTCTGTTTCACTCAGAATTCTTCTTACACCCAGAAACCAACAAGGCATATTGTGTCCTCAGAGACCTAGATGGTGCACAAATCTCCCTCTTGTAACCATGACAATTACAGTGATCTACAGTCAAACACAGACAGGTAGATTTGGTAATTAGCATCATATCACGTCCCCTAACAGGAAATACCTTTTCTCACACATTACATCCAGCAATATGCTGTTCAGCAATCCACTGGTAATATGGATTAAAAGATTACAAACATTATGCTGGAAGATTATGTGGCATTCCGTGAGACGGTGTCTAATACATACTCTGTAGGGCTAATTTACGCCTGAGAGCTATCAGAAGCTGGATTCTTATAAAGTGAACTATTGAAGTGTTGCCATGGGTGTCTGAAAGCCTTTGGGTTTAGAATTATGGCAATTTCATAGTGAGACATCTGTAATCTTTCAAACTCTGAGTGTTTGGCCCCATCTATTTCCATCACATGACTTTGTGAATTCAGGCTTAGAAAATACTATACCTAAAGCTTTGAGATGGGAAAATAAAACGCTGGATTGATTTCATGTTTGAATGCTTTCGTGAACACCAGGACTGAAGTACACGGGGTAAGCTAGTTTTGAATCTCGCCTTCACAACAAAGAGCCATAATTAGAAACCAGAAAGTCTTCATAGAACGGTGTGTGTGTGTGTCTGTTTACATGTTTACCCAAATCAGTAGTTTTCTTTTGATGTCGTTTGGCGTCTGTTCCATTTACTCATGTGATATGCTATCTCAAAGAACGTTTACAAAGACATCATGATTTTTGAAGTCTTTACAGAAAAAGGGAGTGTGTGTGCGTACGTGTTTGTGTTTCATTTCCTTTATCATGTAAAACTACGCTTTGTACCACATTTGTATCGTATTATTCTGATGGTGATGTCATGAGCTCGTCGCCGTTCAGCCGAGGAGTATTCTGTTGTCTGTTGTCTGTCCATGGCACGGTGCAGGCTGGGTACAGACTCATCATATGACAGAGCTCTCTGTGTCTCCTATGTACTAATAGAGGTTGACAGTCAACAACAACAACAAATGAAAGCAAAAACCCTCTCAAATAATTCCTCATTACATGGATATACTGATTCCTGACCCCTCCATTTATTCTCGTTGATCTGCAGGGTACCAGCGGCTTCCCAGGCTTCCCAGGGGCCAACGGAGAGAAAGGAGCCAGGGTAAAATAAATAGTCCCGTCCCTGTTTTTGTTTCTGTATGGCACTCACACACACTGTATCATAACACAAGCCAAAGGAAGTTGATTCCTGTTATAAAATAATTTGATTGATGACTTTGCACAAAATACAACCTCCAAGAATCAATGTGTAAGAGAGATGGAAAAAGATGGTGAAACTATTCTTTGTTGTCGACGCTTTCCTTTCCAATCTTCAACAGAAAGAAAGTCACACTCACCTTGAGTGTTTTAGCACAGACCTGGAGAGTCGCTTTGAGAACAACTAACTCAGGAAGTTTAGGCTGGATTGATCTTAAGGTTTCTGTCTAATTTAAATGTCTTACACTCGTCTGTTCTTCCAAAGGGCGTGGCGGGCAAAAACGGCCCAAGGGGACAAAGAGGTCCAACGGTAAGTCACCATACCTCACAGTCTCATCCAGTGTTGTATGAAGTCTTACCTGGTCTCATATCAGTGTGTATTCTGAGCTTTGTCCTCCCCTTGTCTCACAGGGGCCACGAGGTGGTCGCGGTGCTAGAGGTTCAACAGGCAAGCCAGGCCCTAAGGTAACTACACTCTCCGTCTCAAAGACATGGTAATACCTACAGTGTATAACTGGTAATATCTATGTGTCATTTATTACGGTGTCCACTTGGGAAACAGTAGAACATCTGATGCTGATTTCCTGTCTGTTGTGTTTCGCAGGGCACCGCGGGCAACGACGGGCCACCTGGCCCGCCTGGCGAGAGAGTAAGTCCCATAAGACACTGCTTCCAAGGGGGGATGGGTTATGGTCCGGTGTATGGGGCTGATCCATCAATAATGAAATATGAAAAGGCTTGGAATAAGAAGCAGTTAAGCAGTTAAACCTCTGATGTTTCAAGGGTAGTTCTGACTGCCTGTCTGACATAGTGGTGGTTGGGTTGGAATAAAGAGTGGAAGGGTGAATCTGGACACGTGGTGTTCACCAATGGAAGCAAGGAAGGTACACTACACTACACCCTACTACACTACACCCTACTACACTACACTACACCCTACTACACTACACCATACTATACCACACCCTACTACACTACACCCTACTACACTACACCCTACTACACTACACCCTACTACACTACACTACACCCTACTACACCACACCTTACTACACCCTACTACACTACACCCTACTACACTACACCCCTACTACACTACACTACACCCTACTACACTACACCATACTATACCACACCCCTACTACACTACACCCTACTACACTACACCCTACTACACTACACCCTACTACACCACACCCTACTACACTACACCCTACTACACTACACCATACTACACTACACCATACTATACCACACCCTACTACACTACACCATACTACACTACACCCTACTACACTACACCCTACTACACTACACTACACCCTACTACACTACACCCTACTACACTACACCCTACTACACTACACCCTACTACACTACACTACACCCTACTACACTACACCCTACTACACTACACCCTACTACACTACACCATACTACACTACACCATACTATACCACACCCTACTACACTACACCCTACTACACCACACCCTACTACACTACACCCTACTACACTACACCCTACTACACTACACCCTACTACACTACACCACACCCTACTACACCACACCCTACTACACTACACCCTACTACACTACACCCTACTACACTACACCATACTATACCACACCCTACTACACTACACCCTACTACACCACACCATACTATACCACACCCTACTACACTACACCATACTACACTACACCCTACTACACCACACCCTACTACACTACACCCTACTACACTACACCCTACTACACTACACCATACTACACTACACCCTACTACACTACACCCTACTACACTACACCCTACTACACCACACCCTACTACACTACACCCTACTACACTACACTACACCCTACTACACCACACCCTACTACACTACACCCTACTACACCACACCATACTACACTACACCCTACTACACTACACCATACTATACCACACCCTACTACACTACACCATACTACACTACACCCTACTACACCACACCATACTACACTACACCCTACTACACTACACCCTACTACACCACAGCCTACTACACCACAGCCTACTACACTACACTACACCCTACTACACCACAGCCTACTACACTACACCCTACTACACCACACCCTACTACACTACACCACACCCTACTACACCACACCCTACTACACTACACCCTACTACACTACACCCTACTACACTACACCCTACTACACCACACCATACTACACTACACTACACTACACCCTACTACACCACAGCCTACTACACTACACCCTACTACACCACAGCCTACTACACTACACCCTACTACACCACAGCCTACTACACTACACTACACCCTACTACACCACACCCTACTACACCACCCCCTACTACACCACACCCTACTACACCACACCATACTACACCACACCCAACTACACTACACCCTACTACACCGCACCCTACTACACTACACCCTACTACACTACACCCTACTACACCACAGCCTACTACACCACACCATACTACACTACACTACACTACACCCTACTACACCACAGCCTACTACACTACACCCTACTACACTACACCCTACTACACTACACCCTACTACACCACACCCTACTACACTACACCCTACTACACTACACCCTACTACACCACACCCTCCTACCACACTACACCCTACTACACCACACCCTACTACACTACACCCTACTACACTACACCCTACTACACCACACCCTACTACACTACACCCTACTACACCACACCCTACTACACTACACTACACCTTACTACACCACAGCCTACTACACTACACCCTACTACACTACACCCTACTACACCACACCATACTACACTACACCACACCCTACTGCACCACAGCCTACTACACTACACCATACTATACTACACCCTACTACACCACACCTTACTACACTACACCCTACTACACTACACTACACCCTACTACACCACACCTTACTACACTACACCCTACTACACTACACTACACTACACCCTACTACACTACACCCTTCTACACCACACCCTACTACACTACACTACACCCTACTACACTACACCCTACTACACTACACCCTACTACACTACACCCTACTACACTACACTACACCCTACTACACCACACCTTACTACACCACAGCCTACTACACTACACCCTACTACACTACACCCTACTACACTACACCCTACTACACCACACCCTTCTACACCACACCATACTACACTACACCCTACTACACCACACCCTACTACACTACACTACACCCTACTACACTACACCCTACTACACCACCCCCTACTACACCACACCCTACTACACCACACCCTACTACACCACACCCTTCTACACCACACCATACTACACTACACCCTACTACACTACACCACACCCTACTACACCACACCATACTACACTACACCCTACTACATCGCACCCTACTACACTGCACCCTACTACACTACAGCCTACTACACTACACCACACCCTACTACACTACACCCTACTACACCACAGCCTACTACACTACACCCTACTACACTACACCCTACTACACCACACCCTACTACACTACACCCTACTACACTACACCACACCCTACTACACCACAGCCTACTACACCACACCCTCCTACTACACTACACCCTACTACACTACACCCTACTACACCACACCCTCCTACTACACTACACCCTATAACACTACAGCCTACTACACCACACCCTCCTACCACACTACACCCTACTACACTACACCCTACTACACCACACCCTACTACACTACACCCTACTACACCACACCCTACTACACTACACTACACCTTACTACACCACAGCCTACTACACTACACCCTACTACACTACACCCTACTACACCACACCACACCATACTACACCATAACCAACAGCACCCACCCAACCATGTCCAGCCACACCCAGCCACATCAGATCAGGCAGCAGCATATTCTCTGAGGCTAGCTAAACCTCGGATTGTCTGCCATGTTACTATTAGGAGCATCTCATTTCTAAGACTCAGACTGCCCCCCCACCCCCCACTTCCATTCTCTGATTGTCTCTCTGGTTATTCCAGGGACCTCAAGGACCCCAGGGCCCCGTCGGGTTCTCAGGACCAAAGGGCCCCCCTGTAAGTATCCTCTCACCTAGTGTCATGGTCACATTTCCAGGTTCAAGGAAAGCCAGACAGTTGTATAGGGTGGGCTATGTATTGGGCTGTTTCACTGATTGGGTGTTGTAATCATTACTGTTACTGAAGCAGAACCCTGTTTCTCATCATCCTCTAGCCAGAAGACATGTTCATTTCCTCCTATTGATTTGTGCTTGATTCATAGTTTCGACTTAACGTTGGCCGATAGTCAGCCCTGTTTCCGCTTTGCTCCAAAACAGAACAAGGCATTACTGTGGAGGACGGACAGTTTTTAGTTTAAAAATAGTTCTATTTTCATATATTTTCCATGTATTTGTAATAGAACAAGAAAAGTGATTACATTTGGTCAACACACCACAAATACTACGAGAATCCACCATTAGATGTGGGAGAAGGTGTTCCCCTCCTTCACGTATCAGTCGTTGATAGTTTATGTTCTCTGTGTGGTTCATAGGGACCACCTGGAAAGGACGGGTTGCCCGGCCACCCAGGTCAGAGAGGAGAGACGGTGAGTGTTTCAATCCACGCCCCCTCGTTAGAGCTGTCACACACCTGGGCTCACCTGGCCAGTGGACTCGGACAGACACTTTCTGCCAGGTGTGAAACATAAGACTGCCTCTGCTCTCTCGGTGGCGGAAAAAACCCTTCCTGACCAGTCCACTTTTTCACACCTGGATGGATTTGTCTCTCCTCAAGTCTGCATGGTTTTATAGCACCAGGAGCTCAGGTGTTGGACAGCTCACTGTTAGTCTGCAGACACAAAGACCTTCTCCTCTGGTTAACCTGAGGTGTTTATGATACCTCAGACTTGGATGGGAATCTCTATAGCCAATCAAATGTTGTATTAAATCAAATCAAATTACATTGTGTTGGTCACATAGACATATTACAGGTGTAGTGAAATGCTTGTGTTCCCAGCTCCAACAGTGCAGTAATATCTAACAATTCACAGGGATACACACACATCTAAAAGTAAAAGAATGGAATTAAGAAATATATAAATAATAGGACGAGCAATGTCGGAGTCGCATTGACTAAAATACAGTAGAACAAAGTAAATACAGTAGAGTTCCTACGGAAAGTATTCAGACCCCTTGACTTTTTCCACATTTTGTTACGTTACAGCCTTATTCTAAAATGTATTAAATATTTTTTTTCCACTACACACAATACCCCAAAGCAAAAACAGGTTTTTAGAAATGTTTGCTGATTTATTCTGTGTTGTTGAATTTTCTGTTTGCTCAGGCAACGTTTGGCTAACAAGGAGGAACAAGGTCAAAGTTGGAGGGATAACAGACACTTTATTATTGTTTAATGGGATGGTCTCTGCGCGCCTTAGGCTTGAGTTTGAGTTCTATAGAATGATAAAAAGTGTGGAGATGTTTCAGGAGATCTGGTGTGTCGTGGGGGCTGTCTGTATAGCTGGGGGAGATGTTTCAGGAGATATGGTGTGTTGGGGGGGCTGTCTGTATAGCTGGGGAAGATGTTTCAGGAGATATGGTGTGTTGGGGGGGCTGTCTGTATAGCTGGGGAAGATGTTTCAGGAGATATGGTGTGTTGGGGGGGCTGTCTGTATAGCTGGGGGAGATGTTTCAGGAGATATGGTGTGTTGGGGGGGCTGTCTGTATAGCTGGGGGAGATGTTTCAGGAGATATGGTGTGTTGGGGGGCTGTCTGTATAGCTGGGGGAGATGTTTCAGGAGATATGGTGTGTTGGGGGGCTGTCTGTATAGCTGGGGAAGATGTTTCAGGAGATATGGTGTGTTGGGGGGGCTGTCTGTATAGCTGGGGGAGATGTTTCAGGAGATATGGTGTGTTGGGGGGCTGTCTGTATAGCTGGGGGAGATGTTTCAGGAGATATGGTGTGTTGGGGGGCTGTCTGTATAGCTGGGGAAGATGTTTCAGGAGATATGGTGTGTTGGGGGGGCTGTCTGTATAGCTGGGGAAGATGTTTCAGGAGATATGGTGTGTTGGGGGGCTGTCTGTATAGCTGGGGAAGATATTTCAGGAGATATGGTGTGTTGGGGGGGCTGTCTGTATAGCTGGGGAAGATGTTTCAGGAGATATGGTGTGTTGGGGGGGCTGTCTGTATAGCTGGGGAAGATGTTTCAGGAGATATGGTGTGTTGGGGGGGCTGTCTGTATAGCTGGGGAAGATGTTTCAGGAGATATGGTGTGTTGGGGGGCTGTCTGTATAGCTGGGGAAGATGTTTCAGGAGATATGGTGTGTTGGGGGGGCTGTCTGTCTGTCTGTATAGCTGGGGAAGATGTTTCAGGAGATATGGTGTGTTGGAGGGGCTGTCTGTATAGCTGGGGAAGATGTGTTGGATATACGGTTGTAGAAGTGGTGAGGTTTTGGTTATTGTGATGTGTGGTGTGGTTTTGTATTGTGGGGTAGAGGGCAAGGTCAGTATGCAGTACAGGGGATATTTGCTTTTTAAGGGGTGGGGGGGTTGGTGGTGGTGAGGTTTTAATGAAATGAGGATGTATCATTAAAGAAAAACTCAAAATTCTCTCTGTCTCTCTCTCTCTCTCTCTCTCTGTCTCTCTCTGTCTCTCTCTCTCTCTCTCCGTCTCTCTCTCTGGTTCTCTCTCTCTGTCTCTCTCTCTGTCTCTCCCTGTCTCTCTCTGTCTCTCCCTGTCTCTCTCTCTGTCTCTCTCTGGTTCTCTCTCTTCTCTCTCTGTCTCTCTCTGGTTCTCTCTGGTCTCTCTCTCTGTCTCTCTCTCACTCTCTCTGTCTCTCTCTCTGTCTCTCTCTGGTTCTCTGCTTTCTCTCTCTGTCTCTCTCTGGTTCTCTCTCTCTCTGTCTCTCTCTCTCTCTCTGGTTCTCTCTCTCTCTCTGTCTTTCTCTGGTTCTCTCGGTCTCTCAATTCAATTCAAGAGGCTTTATTTGCATGGGAAACATATGTTTACATTTGCCAAAGAAAAAGCGAAATAAAAACGTGAACAGTAAATATTACACTCACACAAGTTCCAAAATAATAAAGACATTTCAAATGTCATATTATGTCTATGTACAGTGTTGCAACGATGTGCAAATACTTAAAGTACAAAAGGGAAAATAAATAAACATAAATATGGTGTTTGTTCTTCACTGGTTGCCCTTTTCTTGTGGCAACAGGTCACACATATTGCTGCTGTGATGGCACACTGTTATATTTCAACCAATAGATTTATCAAAATTGGATTTGTTTTTCAAATTCTTTGTGGGTCTGTGTAATCAGAGGTAAGTATGTGTCTCTAATATGGTCATACATTTGGCAGGAGATTAGGAAGTGCAGCTCAGTTTCCACCTCATTTTGTGGGCAGTGTGCACATAGCCTGTCTTCTTTTGAGAGCCAGGTCTGCTTACGGCGGCCTTTCTCAATAGCAAGGCTATGCTCACTGAGTCTATACATAGTCAAAGCTTTCCTTAAGTTTGGGTCAGTCACCGTGGGTCAGTCACAGTGGGTCAGTCACAGTGGGTTAGTCACAGTGGGTTAGTCACAGTGATCAGTCACAGTGGGTCAGTCACAGTGATCAGTCACAGTGGGTCAGTCACAGTGGGTCAGTCACAGTGATCAGTCACAGTGGGTTAGTCACAGTGATCAGTCACAGTGGGTCAGTCACAGTGTGTCAGTCACAGTGTGTCAGTCACAGTGATCAGTCACAGTGGGTCAGTCACAGTGATCAGTCACAGTGATCAGTCACAGTGGGTCAGTCACAGTGGGTCAGTCACAGTGATCAGTCACAGTGATCAGTCACAGTGGGTCAGTCACAGTGATCAGTCACAGTGATCAGTCACAGTGATCAGTCACAGTGGGTCAATCACAGTGGGTCAGTCACAGTGTGTCAGTCACAGTGATCAGTCACAGTGGGTCAGTCACAGTGATCAGTCACAGTGGGTTAGTCACAGTGATCAGTCACAGTGGGTCAGTCACAGTGATCAGTCACAGTGGGTCAGTCACAGTGATCAGTCACAGTGATCAGTCACAGTGATCAGTCACAGTGGGTCAGTCACAGTGGGCCAGTCACAGTGGGCCAGTCACAGTGGGCCAGTCACAGTGGGTCAGTCACAGTGGGTCAGTCACAGTGATCAGTCACAGTGGGTCAGTCACAGTGGGTCAGTCACAGTGATCAGTCACAGTGATCAGTCACAGTGGGTCAGTCACAGTGGGCCAGTCACAGTGGGCCAGTCACAGTGGGTCAGTCACAGTGGGTCAGTCACAGTGATCAGTCACAGTGGGTCAGTCACAGTGGGTCAGTCACAGTGATCAGTCACAGTGATCAGTCACAGTGATCAGTCACAGTGGGTCAGTCACAGTGTGTCAGTCACAGTGATCAGTCACAGTGTGTCAGTCACAGTGATCAGTCACAGTGGGTTAGTCACAGTGATCAGTCACAGTGGGTCAGTCACAGTGGGTCAGTCACAGTGATCAGTCACAGTGGGTCAGTCACAGTGGGCCAGTCACAGTGGGCCAGTCACAGTGGGTCAGTCACAGTGGGTCAGTCACAGTGATCAGTCACAGTGATCAGTCAAAGTGGGTCAGTCACAGTGGGTCAGTCACAGTGGGTCAGTCACAGTGATCAGTCACAGTGATCAGTCACAGTGGGTCAGTCACAGTGGGTCAGTCACAGTGGGTCGGTCACAGTGGGTCGGTCACAGTGGGTCGGTCACAGTGGATCAGTCACAGTGATCAGTCACAGTGATTCTGCCTGTGTGTACTCTCTTTTCAGGGCCAAATAGCATTCTAGTTTGCTCAGTTTTTTTGTTAATACTTTCCAATGTGTCAAGTAATTATCTTTTTGTTTTCTCATGATTTGGTTGGGTCTATTCGTGTTGCTGTCCTGCGGCTCTGTGGGGTCTGTTTGTGTTTGTGAACAGAGCCACAAGACCAGCTTGCTTAGGGGCCTCTTCTCCAGGTTCATCTCTCTGTAGGTGATGGATTTGTTATGGAAGGTTTGGGAATCGCTTCCCTTTAGGTGGTTGGAAAATGTAACATCTATTTTCTGGATTTCGATAATTAGCGGGTATCGGCCTAATTCTGCTCTGCGTGCATTATTTGGTGTTCTACGTTGTTCACTGAGGATATTTTTTGCAGAATTCTCTCTCTCAGAATTCTCTCTCTCTCTATGGTTATCTCTGTCTCTCTGGTTCTCTCTCTGTCTCTCTCTGGGTCTCTCTCTGTCTCTCTCTGTCTTTTTCTGGTTCTCTCTGGTTCTCTCTGGTTCTCTCTCTGTCTCTCTGGTTCTCACTGGTGCTTTCTGGTTCTCTCTGTCTCTCTATGTCTCTCTCTGGTTCTCTCTGTCTCTCTCTGTCTCTCTCTGTCTCTCTCTGTCTCTTCCTCTCTCTGTCTCTGTCTCTCTCTGTCTCTCTCTGGTTCTCTCTCTGTCTCTCTCTGTCTCTCTCTGGTTCTCTCTGTCTCTCTCTGTCTCTCTCTTCCTCTCTCTCTCTCTCTCTCTCTCTCTCTCTCTCTGTCTCTCTCTGTCTCTCTCTGGTTCTCTCTGGTTCTCTCTGGTTCTCTCTGTCTCTATGGGCCAGGTCCTTCAGGGTGATGTATTCATGTGATGTAAGAGAGATAGAGAGAAACACATCCTGAGCTCAGAGACTAGACTACCCCAGAGTCCCCGACACACGCAGACACGCGCCTGTCTTAATGCAGCCAGAGGGTCTAGTGTTTCTTCTCTGCCCGGTCAATTCCAATTGAATGCACTCAATACAAGAAGTGATTTTAATACAAAATTCAAAAATATTAAAACTTTTGAAAGAAACAGCATTCTTCTTTATTGAATTTTCAAGTCATTGAATTTAACTACTGAATTGGAATTTAAGTTTACTTCCTGAATTGACTGCATTTAATTTGAATTGACCCCAACCCAACTTCCTAGGTCATTGGTGGAAATCAGTAAATAGCGCCAGAGAGCCAGCTTCTCTCATCATCGCGTTGTGTTCCAGCCTTCAAATAAACTAAGTTACAGTTGAATAGACTGATTCTGTATTTTAACAAGCATAGCATAATAACAGCATGGAACACCGGGGAGAATTACCTTTAACATGATAAACAGTGTCTCTGCATGGCCCACTGTTCTCCTTTAGACTTTATGCAGCAAAGCTTTGTATTCATCCCTCTCAGTTTGTATTCACCTCACAGGGCAGTAAAACCTGCTAACAGCTCTATGGAGTAGGGAGCACCCCAATCATAAACTGTTCCTCTCAATTTGTTGTTTTTCCACCCAAGTCATACATTAGCTGAGGTGCTGGTTTTATTACCTGGTAACAGGCTGGGGGAGCGAGTAAAAGCAGAATGGATCACAGCAATAAAATGTTCCAGTCTCTCAGGCCCTAGTCAGTGGGTATGGATCCATCCACCCAGCTTCCCTGGCCCTAGTCAGTGGGTATGGATCCATCCACCCAGCTTCCCTGGCCCTAGACAGTGGGTATGGACCCAGCCTGCTATCCACCCAGTCAGGCTCTAGACAGTGGGTATGGACCCAGCCTGCTATCCACCCAGTCAGGCTCTAGACAGTGGGTATGGACCCATCCTCCCAGTCAGGCTCTAGACAGTGGGTATGGACCCAGCCTCCCAGTCAGACTCTAGACAGTGGGTATGGACCCATCCTCCCAGTCAGGTTCTAGACAGTGGGTATGGACCCATCCACCCAGTCAGGCTCTAGACAGTGGGTATGGACCCATCCTCCCAGTCAGGTTCTAGACAGTGGGTATGGACCCATCCACCCAGTCAGGCTCTAGACAGTGGGTATGGACCCAGCCTCCCAGTCAGACTCTAGACAGTGGGTATGGACCCATCCTCCCAGTCAGACTCTAGACAGTGGGTATGGACCCATCCTCCCAGTCAGGCTCTAGACAGTGGGTATGGACCCATCCTCCCAGTCAGACTCTAGACAGTGGGTATGGACCCATCCACCCAGTCAGGCTCTAGACAGTGGGTATGGACCCAGCCTGCTATCCACCCAGTCAGGCTCTAGACAGTGGGTATGGACCCAGCCTACTATCCACCCAGTCAGGCTCTAGACAGTGGGTATGGACCCAGCCTGCTATCCACCCAGTCAGGCTTTAGACAGTGGGTATGGACCCATCCTCCCAGTCAGGCTCTAGACAGTGGGTATGGACCCATCCTTCCAGTCAGGCTCTAGACAGTGGGTATGGACCCATCCTCCCAGTCAGTCTCTAGACAGTGGGTATGGACCCATCCTCCCAGTCAGGTTCTAGACAGTGGGTATGGACCCATCCACCCAGTCAGGCTCTAGACAGTGGGTATGGACCCATCCTCCCAGTCAGGCTCTAGACAGTGGGTATGGACCCATCCACCCAGTCAGGCTCTAGACAGTGGGCATGGACCCATCCTCCCAGTCAGGTTCTAGACAGTGGGTATGGACCCATCCACCCAGTCAGGCTCTAGACAGTGGGTATGGACCCAGCCTGCTATCCACCCAGTCAGGCTTTAGACAGTGGGTATGGACCCATCCTCCCAGTCAGGCTCTAGACAGTGGGTATGGACCCATCATCCCAGTCAGACTCTAGACAGTGGGTATGGACCCATCCACCCAGTCAGACTCTAGACAGTGGGTATGGACCCATCCACCCAGTCAGACTCTAGACAGTGGGTATGGACCCATCCACCCAGTCAGACTCTAGACAGTGGGTATGGACCCATCCACCCAGTCAGACTCTAGACAGTGGGTATGGACCCATCCACCCAGTCAGACTCTAGACAGTGGGTATGGACCCATCCTCCCAGTCAGGCTCTAGACAGTGGGTATGGACCCATCCACCCAGTCAGACTCTAGACAGTGGGTATGGACCCGTCCACCCAGCATAGCAGAGTCTGAGGAAGCATTCATTGCATATAAAGATTTACAGCTCTTGATTTGTTATTTAGGCCAATAGCCAATCCATTCATCACTCTGTCACACGATAATGACTCCACAAGAAGTCATCAAACATTTTAACGCCTTACAACTGAAAAGCTTTTGCCCATAAACATGTCCTAACAAAAGCAAACCCCTGGCTCGACAACAACACTATTCACCTCCCAGAATAAGTCTAACTACTCTGATATAAAAGCAGACATAAAATGTGACATGATTTGCATCAGCTATCTACAATCCTTTTGTTTATTTTGACATGACATAGTCAATGTATCTCCACCCTGCCTTCCCTTCATGTTGGATGTCTCTGTATTTTCTGTATCTTATTACGGTCGTTGAATATACTTTGACTTTGTCCATTCTTGTTGTCTGGAGTTGACATCATAGCAATACAATGCAACAAATCAAATCAAAGTTTATTTGTCACGTGCGCCCCGAATACAACAGGTGTAGACCTTACAGTGAAATGTTTACTTACAGGCTCTAACTAATAGTGCAATCAAGGTATTAGGTGAACAATAGGTAGGTAAAGAAATAAAACAACAATAAAAAGACAGGCTATATACAGTACCGAGGCTATAAAAGTAGCGAGGCTACATACAGACACCGGTTAGTCAGGCTGATTGAGGTAGTATGTACGATGTAGATATGGTTAAAGTGACTATGTATATATGATGAACAGAGAGTAGCAGTAGCGTAAAAGAGGGGTTGGCGGGTGGTGGGTGGCAGGACACAATGCAGATAGCCCGGTTAGCCAATGTGCGAGAGCACTGGTTGGTCGGGCCAACTGAGGTAGTATGTACATGAATGTATATTTAAAGTGACTATGCATATATGATAAACAGCGAGTAGCAGCAGATGCATTCTGACAATAAATTGATGAAGACGTTCACGCCATCTTTGATCTGATCTGAATCAAACAGACAGCTGATGGATTTCACGTCTGATTCCATCACCATGCTTGATGTCTGACCAATTAGCATCAAATCCACTTCAGATATTGAGATCATAGTTTTACTTTAGATGAACATATCATTAGGATGATATTTCCCTTTTGGAGACTCAGATTAAATCCTTACTATAACATGGAGTTCGTTATGTCCTTGTTATTCTCCTGCCTTTTGAATAAACTTCTTAGCCATTTTCCTAGACACAGATAAAGCTTTCTTCTGAACTAATAAGCATGCTCAATGGAGAATCTCAATTGAAATTGATGTTTATTCTAGGACTAGGCTTGGTCTGTGTCTGGTGTAACTGGTTCCTGGTGTCTGGTTAACTGGTTCCTGGTGTCTGTGTCTGGGTAACTGGTTCCTGGTCCCTGGTGTCTGTGTAACTGGTTCCTGGTGTCTGTGTAACTGGTTCCTGGTGTCTGGTTAACTGGTTCCTGGTGTCTGTGTCTGGGTAACTGGTTCCTGGTCCCTGGTGTCTGGGTAACTGGTTCCTGGTGTCTGGGTAACTGGTTCCTGGTGTCTGTGTTTTGTCTGCATTCTTTGTTTAACCTTGTTATTGCAGCAATGATCTCAAATCAAAATCAAATCAAATCAAATCAAATTTATTTATATAGCCCTTCGTATATCAGCTGAAATCTCAAAGTGCTGTACAGAAACCCAGCCTAAAACCCCAAACAGCAAGCAATGCATGTGAAAGAGGCACGGTGGCTAGGAAAAACTCCCTAGGAAAAACTCCCTAGAAAGGCCAAAAACCTAGGAAGAAACCTAGAGAGGAACCAGGCTATGAGGGGTGGCCAGTCCTCTTCTGGCTGTGCCGGGTGGATATTATAACAGAACATGGTCAAGATGTTAAAATGTTCATAAATGACCAGCATGGTCAAATAATAATAATCATTGTAGTTGTCGAGGGTGCAACAAGCACGTCCGGTGAACAGGTCAGGGTTCCGTAGCCGCAGGCAGAACAGTTGAAACTGGAGCAGCAGCATGGCCAGGTGGACTGGGGACAGCAATGAGTCATCATGCCAGGTAGTCCCGAGGCATGGTCCTAGGGCTCAGGTCCTCCGAGAGAAAGAAAGAAAGAGAGAAAGAGAGAATTAGAGAGAGCATATTTAAATTCACACAGGACACCGGATAAGACAAGAGAATACTCCAGATGAAACAGACTGACCCTAGCCCCCCGGCACATAAACTACTGCAGCATAAATACTGGAGGCTGAGACAGGAGGGATCAGAAGACACTGTGGCCCCATCCGATGATACCCCCGGACAGGGCCAAACAGGCAGGATATAACCCCACCCACTTTGCCAAAGCACAGCCCCCACACCACTAGAGGAATGTCTACAACCACCAACTTACCGTCCGAAGACAAGGCCGAGTATAGCCCACAAAAATCTCCGCCATGGCACAACCCAAGGGGAGGCGCCAACCCAGACAGGAAGACCATGTCAGTGACTCAACCCACTCAAGTGACGCACCCCTCCCATGGACGGCATGGAAGAACACCAGTAAGTCAGTGACTCAGCCCCTGTAATAGGGTTAGAGGCAGAGAATCCCAGTGGAAAGATGGGAACCGGCAAGGCAGAGACAGCAAGGGCGGTTCGTTGCTCCAGCCTTTCCGTTCACCTTCACACTCCTGGGCCAGACTACACTTAATCATAGGACCTACTGAAGAGATAAGTCTTCAGGAAAGACTTAAAGGTTAAGACTGAGTCTGCGTCTCTCACATGGGTAGGCAGACTATTCCATAAAAATGGAGCTCTATAGGAGAAAGCCCTACCTCCAGCCGTTTGCTTAGAAATTCTAGGGACAATTAGGAGGCCTGTAGGTTAGCAGTAAAACCTTGAAATCAGCCCTTGCCTTAACAGGAAGCCAGTGTAGGGAGGCTAGCACTGGAGTAATATGATCAAATTTTTTGGTTTAGTCAGGATTCTAGCAGCCGTATTTAGCACTAACTGAAGTTTGTTTAGTGCTTTATCCGGGTAGCCGGAGAGTAGAGCATTGCAGTAGTCCAGCCTAGAAGTAACAAAAGCATGGATTAATTTTTCTGCGTCATTTTTGGACAGAAAGTTTCTGATTTTTGCAATGTTACGTAGATGGAAAAAAGCTGTCCTTGAAACAGTCTTGATATGTTCTTCAAAAGAGAGATCAGGGTCCAGAGTAACACCGAGGTCCTTCACAGTTTTATTTGAGACGACTGTACAACCATCCAGATTAATTGTCAGATTGAACAGAAGATCTCTTTGTTTCTTGGGACCTAGAACAAGCATCTCTGTTTTGTCCGAGTTTAAAAGTAGAAAGTTTGCAGCCATCCACTTCCTTATGTCTGAAACACAGGCTTCTAGCGAGGGCAATTTTGGAGCTTCACCATGTTTCATTGAAATGTACAGCTGTGTGCCATCCGCATAGCAGTGAAATTTAACATTATGTTTTCGAATGACATCCCCAAGAGGTAAAATATATAGTGAAAACAATAGTGGTCCTAAAACGGAACCTTGAGGAACACCGAAATTTACAATTGATTTGTCAGAGGACAAACCATTCACAGAGACAAACTGATATCTTTCCGACAGATAAGATCTAAACCAGGCCAGAACTTGTCCATGTAGACCAATTTGGGTTTCCAATCTCTCCAAAAGAATGTGGTGATCGATGGTATCAAAAGCGGCACTAAGATCTAGGAGCACGAGGACAGATGCAGAGCCTCGGTCTGACGTCATTAAAAGGTCATTTAACACCTTCACAAGTGCAGTCTCTGTGCTATGATGGGGTCTAAAACCAGACTGAAGCGTTTCGTATACATTGTTTGTCTTCAGGAAGGCAGTGAGTTGCTGTGCAACAGCTTTTTCAAAAATTTTTGAGAGGAATGGAAGATTCGATATAGGCCGATAGTTTTTTATAATTTCTGGGTCAAGATTCGGCTTTTTTAACTCTCTGGGGTATGTGGGACGATTTCGTCCCACCTACGTAACAGCTACTGAAATTCCAGTGGCGCGATTTTTGAATCGTTAGAAATACTATTACTTCAATTTCTCAAACATATGACTATTTTACGGCTATTTAAAGACAAGAATCTCGTTAATCTAACCCCACTGTCCGATTTCAAAAAGGCTTTACAACGAAAGCAAAACATTAGATTATGTCAGCAGAGTGCCCAGCCAGAAAAAATCAGACAGCCATTTTTCAAGCTAGCATATAATGTCACAAAAACCCAAACCACAGCTAAATGCAGCACTAACCTTTGATGATCTTCATCAGATGACACACCTAGGACATTGTGTTATACAATACATGCATGTCTGTTCAATCAAGTTCATATTTATATCAAAAAACAGCTTTTTGCATTAGCATGTGACGTTCAGAAAACGCATAACCCCCGGCAAACTTCCGTTGAATTTACTAACAGTTTGCTAAATTACTCACGATAAACGTTCACAAAAAGCATAACAATTATTTTAAGAATTATAGATACATTACTCCTCTATGCACTCGATATGTCCGATTTTAAAATAGCTTTTCGGATGAAGCACATTTTGCAATAATCTAAGTACATAGCCCGGCATTACAGGGCTAGCTATTTAGATACCCACCCAGGTCAGCATCCACCAAAATCACATTTCCTATAAGAAAAATGTTCTTACCTTGCTTGTTCTTCATCAGAATACACTGCCAGGACTTCTACTTCAATAACAAATGTTGGTTTGGTCCCAAATAATCCATCGTTATATCCAAACAGCGACGTTTTGTTCGTGAGTTCTAGAATGCTTCTTCGCGGTCCCGCGCATGGCGCATTGGCGTGTCAAAAATGTCTAACTATTCCATTACCGTACTTCGAAGCATGTCAACCGCTGTTTAAAACCAATTTTTATGCCATTCAACTCGTAGATTAGTGATAATATTCCGACCGGGAGTATGCATTGAGCCTAAACAGCCGAATAAAATTTCTCCTCAGAAGCGACTCATGCACGCGCATCATTCAAAGGTCCTCGGAGCATCCACTTACAAAAGGCGATAATCTGTTTCAACCTGAGGCTCCCTCGTAAACCTTCAGTTATTTCGCGGGCTCTGAGAGCCTATTGGAGCCCTGGGAATTGTCACGTTACAGCTAAGATCCTTACTTTTCAATAAAAAGATGCAAGACGCACGACTCCTTGTCAGACAGGGTACTTCCTGCTTGAAACCTTGTCAGGTTTTTGCCTGCCATAGGAGTTCTGTTATACTCACAGACACCATTCAAACAGTTTTAGAAAATTCAGAGTGTTTTCTATCCAAACCTGAACAATAATATGCATATTCTAGCTTCTGAGTCTGTGTAGGAGGCAGTTAAAAATGGGAACATATTTTTTCCAAAATTCTCAATACTGCCCCCTACCCCAAACAGGTTAAGAGAGGCTTTATTACTGCCACTTTTAGTGAGCTTGGTACACATCCGGTGGATAGAGAGCCGTTTATTATGTTCAACATAGGAGGGCCAAGCACAGGAAGCAGCTCCTTCAGTAGTTTAGTTGGAATAGGGTCCAGTATGCAGCTTGAGGGTTTGGAGGCCATGATTATTTTCATCATTGTGTCAAGAGATATAGTACTAAAACACTTTAGTATCTCCCTTGAGCCAAGGTCCTGGCAGAGTTGTGCAGACTCAGGACAATGGAGCTTTGGAGGAATACCCAGATTTAAAGAGGAGTCCGTAATTTGCTTTCTAATGATCATGATCTTTTCCTCAAAGAAGTTCATAAATGTATTACTGCTGAAGTGAAAGCCATCCTCCATTTGCGAATGCTGCTTTTTAGTTAGCTTTGCGACAGTATCAAAAAGAAATTTCGGATTGTTCTTATTTTCCTCAATTAAGTTGGAAAAATAGGATGATCGAGCAGCAGTGAGGGCTCTTCGATACTGCACTGTACTGTCTTTCCAAGCTAGTCGGAAGACTTCCAGTTTGGTGTGGCGCCATTTCCGTTCCAATTTTCTGGAAGCTTGCTTCAGAGCTCGTGTATTTTCAGTATACCAGGGAGCTAGTTTCTTATGACAGATGTTTTTAATTTTAAGGGGTGCAACTGCATCTAGGGTATTGCGCAAGGTTAAATTGAGTTCCTCGGTTAGGTGGTTAACTGATTTTTGTCCTCCGACGTCCTTGGGTAGGCAGAGGGAGTCTGGAAGGGCATCAAGGAATCTTTGGGTTGTCTGAGAATTTATAGCACGACTTTTAATGCTCCTTGGTTGGGGTCTGAGCAGATTATTTGTTGCAATTGTAAACGCAATAAAATGGTGGTCCGATAATCCAGGATTATGAGGAAAAACATTAAGATCCACAACATTTATTCCATGGGACAAAACTAGGTCCAGAGTATGACTGTGGCAGTGAGTAGGTCCAGAGACATGTTGGACAAAACCCACTGAGTCGATGATGGCTCCGAAAGCCTTTTGGAGTGGGTCTGTGGACTTTTCCATGTGAATGTTAAAGTCACCAAAAATTAGAATATTATCTGCTATAACTACAAGATCCGATAGGAATTCAGGGAACTCAGTGAGGAACACTGCATATGGCCCAGGAGGCCTGTAAACAGTAGCTATAAAAAGTGAGTGAGTAGGCTGCATAGATTTCATGACTAGAAGCTCAAAAGACGAAAACGTCATTGTTTTTTTTTTTGTAAATTGAAATTTGCTATCGTAGATGTTAGCAACACCTCCGCCTTTGCCGGATGCACGGGGGGTATGGTCACTAGTGTAACCAGGAGGTGAGGCCTCATTTAACACAGTAAATTCATCAGGCTTAAGCCATGTTTCAGTCAGGCCAATCACATCAAGATTATGATCAGTGATTAGTTCATTGACTATAACTGCCTTGGAAGTGAGGGATCTAACATTAAGTAACCCAATTTTGAGATGTGAAGTATCACAATCTCTTTCAATAATGGCAGGAATGGAGGAGGTCTTTATACTAGTGAGATTACTAAAGCGAACACCGCCATTTTTAATTTTGCCCAACCTAGATCGAGGCACAGACACGGTCTCAATGGGGAAAGCTGAGCTGACTACGCTGACTGTGCTAATGGCAGACTCCACTAAGCTGGCAGGCTGGCTAACAGCCTGCTGCCTGGCCTGCACCCTATTTCATTCTGGAGCTAGAGGAGTTAGAGCCCTGTCTATGTTCGTAGATAAGATGAGAGCACCCCTCCAGCTAGGATGGAGTCCGTCACTCCTCAAAAGGCCCGGCTTGGTCCTGTTTGTGGGTGAGTCCCAGAAAGAGGGCCAGTTATCTACAAATTCTATCTTTTGGGAGGGGCAGAACACAGTTTTCATCCAGCGATTGAGTTGTGAGACTCTGCTGTAGAGCTCATCACTCCCCCTAACTGGGAGGGGGCCAGAGACAATTACTCGATGCCGACACATCTTTCTAGCTGATTTACACGCTGAAGCTATGTTGCGCTTGGTGACCTCTGACTGTTTCATCCTAACATCGTTGGTGCCGACGTGGATAACAATATCTCTATACTCTCTACACTCGCCAGTTTTAGCTTTAGCCAGCACCGTCTTTAGATTAGCCTTAACGTCGGTAGCCCTGCCCCCTGGTAAACAGTGTATGATCGCTGGATGATTCGTTTTAAGTCTAATACTGCGGGTAATGGAGTCGCCAATGACTAGGGTTTTCAATTTGTCAGAGCTAATGGTGGGAGCCGTCGGCGTCTCAGACCCCACAGCGGGAGGAGTAGAGACCAGAGAAGTCTCGGCCTCCGACTCCGACTCGCTTAATGGGGAGAACCGGTTGAAAGTTTCTGTCGGCTGAATAAGCGACACCGGTTGAGCATTCCTACAGCGTTTCCCTCCAGAAGCCATGAGAAAGTTGTCCGGCTGCGGGGACCGTGCGAGGGGGTTTATACTAACGTTATTATCTGTACTTGCTGGTGGCACAGACGCTGTTTCATCCTTTCCTACACTGAAATGACCCTTGCCTAACGATTGCGTCTGAAGCTGGGCTTGCAGCACAGCTATCCTTGCCGTAAGGCGATCGTTCTCCTGTATATTATAAGTACAACGACTGCAATTAGAAGGCATCATGTTAATGTTACTTAGCTTCGGCTGTTTGAAGTCCTGACGAACCATGTCCAGATAAAACCTCCGGAGTAAGAAAGTTGAATGAAAAAAGTTGAGTGAGGGTAAAAAGTAAAAATATACGGTAATGAAAAAGTAAAAACCGTTAGGTAGCAAAGTAAGATCGGCAACAAAAACGCACAGCAGCGTAAACAAGTCTCTGGGTAAAAGGGATCACCTTTGACATTTAACCTTGTGGTGATGAGATGCTTCATGTTGCCACGTGGTGGTGAGATGGTAACTAAGTAAGCAGGATCAATGTCTATTATAAATATCTTCTACTAAATGTAGCATCTAAAGTTACATCCTAAACATGACAACATGGAAATAAACAAATAAAAAAACAAAAAAACAAATGAATGGAACATAACAGGAAGTTTATCATGTAATATGTCCATAACTAATGTGTTTTCATGGACCATGCACACGGTAATTGCATGGTTCTCTTCAATAGGATCCATTAGAAATGCTCCTCATCCTCTCACCCTTGTCAACACAGTACATTCAGTGGTTGTCCATTGGGATGCACACAACACTGACTCCACTATGTCCACTAGATTAATCATTTTGGAAGGTTGACATCAATAGCAGGATTGGAGGAAGTTATTGCATGGATTGAGTTGTTCCGCAAAAATGTTCAATGTGATTGATATGTTGTTCTTGTCCACAGGGATTCCAAGGAAAGACAGGTCCACCCGGCCCAGGAGGAGTTGTTGGTCCTCAGGTAAGGTACTATAGGTTTACTACAGGTAAGACACTATAGGTTTACTACAGGTACTATAGGTTTACTACAGGTAAGGTACAATAGGTTTACTACAAGTACTATAGGTGTACTACAGGTAAGGTACTATATGTTACTATAGGTATGATATGTTACTATAGGTACTATATGTTTACTATATGTACTATAGGTTTACTACAAGGACTATACATTTACTACAGGTAAGGTACTATATGTTACTATAGGTACTATAGGTTTACTATAGGTACTATAGGTTTAGTATAGGTACTATAGGTTTACTATAGGTACTATAGGTTTAGTATAGGTACTATAGGTTTACTATAGGTTTACTATAGGTACTATAGGTTTAGTATAGGTACTATAGGTTTACTACAGGGACTATACATTTACTACAGGTAAGGTTCTATAGGTTACTGCAGGTACTATAGGTTAATATAGGTACTATAAGTTTACTACACGGACTATAGGTACATACATGCACTATATATGTTTACTATAGGGACTATAGGTTACTATTGTTGTAATAGGTTTACTACAGGTACTATAGGTTAATATAGGTAATATATGTTACTATATGTACTACAGGGACTATAGGTTTACTACAGGTACTATAGGTTTACTACACAGGCTATAGGTTACTGTAGGTACTATAGGTTTACTAGAGGTACTATAGGTACTATAGGTTTACTACAGGTAAGATGCTATAGGTTTACTACAGGTAAGGTACTATATGTTACTATAGGTACTATAGGTTTACAACCGGTACAATATGTTTACTACAGGTATTATAGGTTTACTACAGGTACTATAGGTTTACTACAGGTACTATAGGTTTAGTACGGGTACTATAGGTTACTAGAGGTACTATAGGTTTACTACAGGTAAGGTACTATAGGTTTACTACAGGTAAGGTACTATATGTTACTATATGTACTATAGGTTTACTACAGGTACTATAGGTTTACTACAGGCACTATAGGTTTACTACAGGTAAGGTACTATAGGTTTACTACAGGTACTATAGGTTTACTACAGGTAAGGTACTATATGTTACTATAGGTACTATAGGTTACTATAGATACTATAGGTTTACTACAGGGATTATAGGTTTACTACAGGTAAGGTACAATAGGTTTACTACAGGCACTATATGTTACTATAGATACTATAGGTTTACTACAGGTACTATAGGTTTACTACAGGAACTATAGGTTCACATAGGTACTATTGGTTTACTACAGGTACTATAGGTTGCTGTAGGTACTTTAGGTTTACTACAAGTACTATAAGTTTACTACAGGTTCAGTATTCCCTGTGGCTCAGTTGGTAGAGCATGGTGTTTGTAATGCCAGCATGGTGTGTGCAATGCCAGGGTTGTGGGTTCGATTCCCACAGGGGGCCAGTACAATTATTTATTTTTTTAAATGCATGAAATGAAATGTATGAAATGTATGCACTCACTACTGTAAGTCGCTCTGGATAAGAGCGTCTGCTAAATGACTAAAATGTAAATGTAAAAATGTATTATAGGTTTACTACAGGTAAGGAACTATAGGTTACTATATGTACTATAGGTTTACTACAGGTACTATAAGTTTACTACAGGTAAGGTACTATAGGTTTACTACAGGTAAGGAATTACAAGTTACTTTAGGTTTTCTACAGTTAAGGTACTATAGGTTTACTACAGGTAAGGTACTATAGGTTTACTACAGGTAAGGTACTATAGGTTTACTACAGGTAAGGAGCTATAGGTTTACTACAGGTAAGGAGCTATAGGTTTACTACAGGTGAGGAGCTATAGGTTTACTACAGGTAAGGAGCAATAGGTTTACTACAGGTGAGGAGCTATAGGTTTACTACAGGTAAGGTACTATAGGTTTACTACAGGTAAGGTACTATAGGTTTACTACAGGTAAGGAGCTATAGGTTTACTACAGGTGAGGAGCTATAGGTTTACTACAGGTAAGACACTATAGGTTTACTACAGGTAAGGAATTACAAGTTACTTTAGGTTTTCTACAGTTAAGGTACTATCCTGGAACTATTATGGACATTATGGACTAAATGTAGCACTTCTTGGTCCACAGGTAAGTAAACATAATAAGATACATTTATGAAGAACTTTTCAGATTGTTCAAACATACTTGCATTATCCAGATCTCACGTCATTCACTAGCAGAAGTGATAGAGTACATGTATAATATTGGCGTCTGTCATAGGTTTGGAATTATCTAAGGGTCTTATGTTATGGTAGAGTGGCTCATGCCTCTACCAATGATGCCCATAATTTCTTCTTCTTCTTCTTCTTCTTCTTCACTTCCTACCAGGGCCCCACAGGAGAGACCGGTCCCGTCGGTGAGAGAGGTCACCCTGGATCCCCAGGACCACCCGGAGAGCAGGGTCTTCCTGGCTCTGCTGGCAAAGAGGGAGCCAAGGTAAACATTCCTAAAGACCCACCTCACTGGAATAAACATGACAGCTCAACAGATCTCCAGAAGTCCACGGCTCTGACCAAAACATATATAAAAAACAAAACAATACTTGATACAGATTATGCCTAGTCCTGAAATAAAGCGTGAACAATTGGAGAATCTCCACTGAACATGTTTTTGGTCCAGGAATGTAAGCATGAAGTGTATTTTGGCAGACAGCTGGTGAAGTTAGCAGATGGTTGGGGACTGAGGGTTGGGGAGTGGTTGAAATCCCATGCATCCCGATTGCCAATATAAAATCAAATCAAAGTTTATTTGTCACATGCGCCGAATACAACAGGTGTAGACCTTACAGTGAAATGCTTACTTACAGGCTCTAACCAATAGTGGAAAGAAAGGTATTAGGTGAACAATAGGTATGTAAAGAAATAAAACAACAGTAAAAAGACAGGCTATATACAGTAGCGAGGCTATAAAAGTAGCGAGGCTACATACAGACACCGGTTAGTCAGGCTGATTGAGGTAGTATGTACATGTAGATACGGTTAAATTGACTATGCGTATATGATGAACAGAGAGTAGCAGTAGCGTAAAAGAGGGGTTGGCGGGTGGTGGGTGGGAAACAATGCAGATAGCCCGGTTAGCCAATGTGCGGGAGCATTGGTTGGTCGGCCCAAATGAGGTAGTATGTACATGAATGTATAGTTAAAGTGACTATGCATATATGATAAACAGAGAGTAGCAGCAGCGTAAAAAGAGGAGTTGGGGGGGGGGGGGCACAATGCAAATAGTCCGGGTAGCCATTTGTCTTATGGCTTGGGGGAAAAAAACTGTTGAGAAGCCTTTTTGTCCTAGACTTGGCACCCTGGTACCGCTTGCCATGCGGTAGTAGAGAGAACAGTCTATGACTGGGGTGGCTGGGGTCTTTGACAATTTTTAGGGCCTTCCTCTGACACCGCCTGGTGTAGAGGTCCTGGATGGCAGGCAGCTTAGCCCCAGTGATGTACTGGGCCGGACGCACTACCCTCTGTAGTGCCTTGCGGTCAGAGGCCGAGCAATTGCCGTACCAGGCAGTGATGCAACCAGTCAGGATGCTCTCGATGTTGCAGCTGTAGAACCTTTTGAGGATCTCAGGACCCATGCCAAATCTTTTTAGTTTCCTGAGGGGGAATAGGCGTTGTCGTGCCCTCTTCACGACTGTCTTAGTGTGTTTGGACCATTCTAGTTTGTTGTTGATGTGGACACCAAGGAACTTGAAGTTCTCAATCTGCTCCACTACAGCCCCATCGATGAGAATGGGGGCGTGCTCGGTCCTCCTTTTCCTGTAGTCCACAATCATCTCCTTAGTCTTGGTTACGTTGAGAGATAGGTTGTTATTCTGGCACCACCCGGCCAGGTCTCTATAGGCTGTCTCGTCGTTGTCGGTGAACAGACACTGTTGTGTCGTCTGCAAACTTAACGATGGTGTTGGAGTCGTGCCTGGCAATACAGTAATGGGTGAACAGAGAGTACAGGCGGGGACTGAGCACGCACCCCTGGGGAGCTCCAGTGTTGAGGATCAGCGTGGCAGATGTGTTGCTACCTACCCTCACCAATATATTGTGTATTAAGGATGTAGACATATGGCCTTATTCAAAACAAGGCCGTTACTCCCAGAGAGTCCCAAGGCCACCTAGCCCCTCCCTCTGTCTCCTTCTTTACTACCAGCCAGTCCCAAGACCACCCAGTCCCTCACTCTGTCTTCTTTACTACCAGCCAGTCCCTCTGTCTTCTTTACTACCAGCCAGTCCCTCTGTCTTCTTTACTACCAGCCAGTCCCAAGGCCACCTAGCCCCTCGCTCTGTCTTCTTTACTACCAGAGAGTTCCAAGGCCACCTAGCCCCTCCCTCTGTCTTCTTTACTACCAGCCAGTCCCAAGGCCACCTAGCCCCTCGCTCTGTCTTCTTTACTACCAGCCAGTCCCTCTGTCTTCTTTACTACTAACTAGTCCCAAGGCCACCTAGCCCCTCACTCAGTCTTCTTTACTACTAACTAGTCCCAAGGCCACCTAGCCCCTCCCTCTGTCTCCTTCTTTACTACTAACTAGTTCCAAGACCACCCAGCCCCTCCCTCTGTCTCCTTCTTTACTACTAACTAGTCCCCAGACCACCCAGCCCCTCCCTCTGTCTCCTCCACTTCTAACTAGTTCCCAGACCTCCCAGCCCCTCCCTCTATCTCCTCCTTTACTTCTAACTAGTTCCCAGACCTCCCAGCCCCTCCCTCTGGCTCCTTGTTTGGTTTTATTTCCTTCGCAGAAGGAGTCCGTGTAATCAACTCCATTGGCTAACTCCAACCTCCTTCCACTCAGGCGCAATTACCTCCCACCACCACCACCGGGTCCTAGGCATCAGTTGCAATGCCTTCAGAAAGAATTCACACCACTTGACTTTTTCTACATTTTCTTGTGTTACATCCTGAATTTAAAATAAAAATCATGTGTCTTTGGCCTAGACAGAAAACCCCATAATGTCAACGTGGAATTATGTTTTTTCAAAATGTATACAAATTAATTAAAAATGAAAAGCTGAAATGTATTGAGTCAATAAGTATTCAACCCCTTTGTTATGGCAAGCCTAAATAAGTTCAGGATTAAACATTTGCTTAACAAGTCACATAATATGTTGCATGGAATCACTCTGTGTGCAATAATAGTGTTTAACATGATTTTTGAATCACTACAGTATCTCATCTCTGTACCCCACACACACAATTATCTGTAAGGCCCCTCAGTTGAGCAAATCTGTCACGCCCTGACCTGAGAGAGACGGTTTATTTCTCTATGTTGTTAGGTCAGGGTGTGGGGTGGGCATTCTATGGTTTATATTTCTATGTTTTGGCCATGTATGGTATCCAATCAGAGGCAGCTGCCTATCGTTGTCTCTGATTGGGAACCATAATTAGGCAGCCCTTTTCCCTCCTTGAGTTGTGGGATCTTATTTTTGTACTGTTGTGTAAAGCCTGCAAGACGTGACAGTCGTGTTCCATTGTTTATTATTTTGTTTAAGTGTTCAGAGTTTAAATAAATAATCATGAACACGTGCCACGCTGCATCTTGGTCCCCTCATTGCGACGGTCGTTAGAAATTCATTTTAAACACAGATTCAACCACAAAGACCAGGGAGGTTTTCCAATGCCTCACAAAGTTACTGTTTTGACTTAAATCTACTTGTCTAGCAATGATCAACAACCAATTTGACAGAACTTGAAGAATTTTGAAAAGAATAATGAGCAAATGTTGCTCAATCCAGTTCTGGAAAGCTCTTAGAGACTTACCCAGAAATACTCACAGCTGTAATTGCTGCCAAATGTGCTTTTACAAAGTATTGACTCTGGGATGTGAATACGAATGTCATATTTTTGTATTTAATCTCCACTAAATTAGCAAACATTTCTAAAAACATGTTTTCACTTTCGTCATTATTGGGGTATTGTGTGTAGATGGGTGAGATAAAAAAAAAATCTATTTCATCCATTTTGAATTCAGGCTGTAACACAATAAAATGTGGGATAAGTATACAGTGCCTTCAGAATACTTTCTGGGAGGGAGGGGTTTGGCAGATCCTCTTAAACCTTAGGGAGTCATCTCTCTTTCTCTCTCTTTTCTCTCTCTCTCTCTCTCTCTCTCTGCCTCACTATTTATCTTCCCCCCCTCTCTCTCTCTGCCTCACTATTTATCTTCCCCCCCTCTCTCTCTCTCTCTCTCTCTCTCTCTCTCTCTCTCTCGCTCTCTCTCTCTGCCTCACTATTTATCTTTTACCCTCTCACTCTCTCTCTCTCTCATTTCTCTCTCTCGCGTTCTCTTTCTCTCTCTGCTTTCTCACTCTCTCTATGTCTCCCACTTAGCGGATAAACCAACTTCAGCCCAACAATAAAAAAAGGCAGTCATACTGCTACCATTTATGATTTGTCTTAGTAATTGCTCTGATTGTAACTCCATCGACACAGTCCCAGCACCCTGATACGACTGCTACTGTTGTTGTCGGAGAACAGTCCCTTGTTCTCTAGGACTGTATTATAATTGTCTCTCTGCTAGTTGTCCTCTAGGACTGTATTATAATAGTCTCTCAGCCAGTTGTCCTCTAGGACTGTATTATAATTGTCTCTCAGCTAGTTGTCCTCTAGGACTGTATTATAATTGTCTCTCAGCTAGTTGTCCTCTAGGACTGTATTATAATTGTCTCTCAGCTAGTTGTCCTCTAGGACTGTATTATAATTGTCTCTCAGCTAGTTGTCCTCTAGGACTGTATTATAATAGTCTCTCAGCTAGTTGTCCTCTAGGACTGTATTATAATTGTCTCTCTGCTAGTTGTCCTCTAGGACTGTATTATAATTGTCTCTCAGCCAGTTGTCCTCTAGAACTGTATTATAATTGTCTCTCAGCCAGTTGTCCTCTAGGACTATATTATAATAGTCTCTCTGCTAGTTGTTCTCTAGGACTGTATTATAATTGTCTCTCAGCTAGTTGTCCTCTAGGACTGTATTATAATTGTCTCTCAGCCAGTTGTCCTCTAGGACTGTATTATAATAGTCTCTCAGCTAGTTGTCCTCTAGGACTGTATTAAAGTACTGCTTGATCTGAATTTTATGAATTTTGTAGCGTTGTTTCCTTATCAGAATAAAGAAACGTCCATGACATTGATTAGCTCAGGGCTTTGATATTGATGCTGTCAGAACTAAAGCATCCCCTCAAAGTCCAAAATGTGCATGTTCTGTCATGATGTCAAAGGGGAAACATGAGAATAAAGCATTTTGTTTTAGTTTTTCTCTTCGTTCACCAGATAACATCAAGAAGGCTGTAGAATGGTAGTAAAATGAACGCAGTAAAAAGGATATCAAGGATATCTTAGCATGGTGCAGCTGGCCACCTCTCACCCTGTCCTCTGTTGTATGTTGGTGTCTGTAGGGAGACCACGGTCCCCAGGGAGCCTCAGGTAAAGACGGTCCTGCTGGTCTACGAGGATTCCCAGGAGAGAGAGGTCTGCCCGGCGCGTCGGTAAGAAACACCCCACCTGCAACACCTTCACTTCCATTAGGTGTTCCTCCTATATTCACTGACAAAAGACTGACAGACCACCACCCGTGACAAACGAACCAGTACCAATGTAGAGGAATTCATCTCATTAGACCCATAGAGGGGGGACGTCACCCAACCATCAATCTACCGCAGGGAAACTCAAAGAGACGTGTTACAAATGAACAGATGTACATCCCCCCTGAATAGGCTTCCCACCGACAGGCCGACACCACTGTTTTAAACAACGGCCGCTGACGTTTGGTTTTGTAAATGAAAACATCTGCCCCCCCCAAAAAAAGCTTTGTCCTGCTCCTTCCCTGACTCTTCCTAAATGTTTGTATTTTACACTGCCCATTTGTCCGAATTTTGAAATCATAAACAGAAAAGTATTTAGAGGCTTTTTTTACATGTTTCTTTCACTCCTATTCCTAACTTAACCCTCCAAGACAATGTTCTGTAGGACGTTGGTACCCAGCCAGGCTCCAAGACAATGTGCTGTAGAACGTTGGTACCCAGCCAGGCTCCAAGACAACGTGCTGTAGGATGTTGGTACCCAGCCAGGCTCCAAGACAATGTGCTTGTAGGACGTTCGTACCCAGCCAGGCTCCAAGACAATGTGCTGTAGAACGTTGGTACCCAGCCAGGCTCCAAGACAATGTGCTGTAGGACGTTGGTACCCAGCCAGGCGCTAAGACAATGTGCTTGTAGGATGTTGGTACTCAGCCAGGCTCTAAGACAATGTGCTGTAGAACGTTGGTACCCAGCCAGGCTCCAAGACAATGTGCTGTAGAACGTTGGTACCCAGCCAGGCTCTAAGACAATGTGCTGTAGGATGTTGGTACCCAGCCAGGCTCCAAGACAATGTTCTGTAGGATGTTGGTACCCAGCCAGGCTCTAAGACAATGTGCTGTAGGACGTTGGTACCCAGCCAGGCTCCAAGACAATGTGCTGTAGGATGTTGGTACCCAGCCAGGCTCCAAGACAATGTGCTGTAGGACGTTGGTACCCAGCCAGGCTCCAAGACAATGTGCTGTAGGACGTTGGTACCCAGCCAGGCTCCAAGACAATGTGCTGTAGGACATTGGTACCCAGCCAGGCTCCAAGACAATGTGCTGTAGGATGTTGGTACCCAGCCAGGCTCCAAGACAATGTGCTGTAGGACGTTGGTACCCAGCCAGGCTCCAAGAAATTGTGCTGTAGGATGTTGGTACCCAGCCAGGCTCTAAGACAATGTGCTGTAGAACGTTGGTACCCAGCCAGGCTCCAAGACAATGTGCTGTAGGACGTTGGTACCCAGCCAGGCTCTAAGACAATGTGCTGTAGGACGCTGGTACCCAGCCAGGCTCCAAGACAATGTGCTGTAGGACGCTGGTACCTAGCCAGGCTCCAAGACAATGTGCTGTAGAACGTTGTTACCCAGCCAGGCTCCAAGACAATGTGCTGTAGGACGCTGGTACCCAGCCAGGCTCCAAGACAATGTGCTGTAGAACGTTGGTACCCAGCCAGGCTCTAAGACAATGTTCTGTAGGATGTTGGTACCCAGCCAGGCTCCAAGACAATGTGCTGTAGAACGTTGGTACCCAGCCAGGCTCCAAGACAATGTGCTGTAGGACGTTGGTACCCAGCCAGGCGCTAATGAGTCTCTCTCTCCTCACTGAATGAATGGCAAATGGATGGATGGGCGAACATTGTGCACCTTACTTCACAATGTAATTTAAATTAGGCCTAACTGAATTATAAGGAGGGTGAAAAGGTTGATTTAATTAACAAAGAAAAAAGTGTAGTAATGAGTTTGTGTTAAGACTATTTATCAACAGCAAATAATTTAACTGTGCGCCTTGGGGGTTGATACCATTCTCTTTTATGTTTAACTTTGTAAAAATAAGCTGTTAAGGGACTGTTTTATTTACTATAACACTATTACTAATAAGATGTATTGTAAGGGAAATGAAAACATGCTATGTGTTGCAGTAGGCCTTTAGAATAATGCTAAACATATCCTTGACTCTATCCAACTTGATGAGCGAGGAACAAACGATGCCAGTCAGCCTGCACAGCCGTCCCATCGAAACTACAACTAAACCCAAAACGAATTTCACACATAACAATAGTTAGCCTATAGACAATAATCTGATGAGTGACAATATTAGGCCAATAATATTAGGCCAATAATATTGACAGATGCAAGAAAAGGATCATCACTTTATCAAATCCTCCTTCAGAGGCACATGCAGGTAAAACATTGTGATTTCATATATAGTGCCAGAAAGATAATATTCTGCAGTTTCTACATATTATACTTACCTTTGTCAAATAACTCTCAAAATTCAAGAGGTGTAGCTCTATTTCCAAATTTCACTTTTTCCAAGAATATCTGAGCTGTCCCTGAATTCAGCACATACTCCACTGTCCCTGCATTCAGCACATGACCCACTGTCCCTGCATTCAGCACATGGCCACTCACACTGTCCCTACATTCAGCACATGACCCACTGTCCCTGCATTCAGCACATGACCCACTGTCCCTGCATTCAGCACATGACCACTCACACTGTCCCTGCATTCAGCACATGGCCACTCACACTGTCCCTGCATTCAGCACATGACCCACTGTCCCTGCATTCAGCACATGGCCACTCCACAGTCCCTGCATTCAGCACATGGCCACTCCACTGTCCCTGCATTCAGCACATGACCCACTGTCCCTGCATTCAGCACATGACCCACTGTCCCTGCATTCAGCACATGACCCACTGTCCCTGCATTCAGCACATGACCCACTGTCCCTGCATTCAGCACATGGCCACTCCACTGTCCCTGCATTCAGCACATGGCCACTCCACTGTCCCTGCATTCATGACATGGCCCACTGTCCCTGCATTCAGCACATGACCCACTGTTCCTGCATTCAGCACATGACCGTCCCACTGTCCCTGCATTCAGCACATGGCCACTCACACTGTCCCTGCATTCAGCACATGACCCACTGTCCCTGCATTCAGCACATGGCCACTCACACTGTCCCTGCATTCAGCACATGACCCACTGTCCCTGCATTCAGCACATGGCCACTCCACTGTCCCTGCATTCAGCACATGACCCACTGTCCCTGCATTCAGCACATGGCCACTCACACTGTCCCTGCATTCAGCACATGACCCACTGTCCCTGCATTCAGCACATGGCCACTCCACTGTCCCTGCATTCAGCACATGGCCACTCCACTGTTCCTGCATTCAGCACATGGCCCACTGTCCCTGCATTCAGCATATGGCCCACTGTCCATGCATTCAGCACATGACCCACTGTCCCTGCATTCAGCACATGGCCACTCCACTGTTCCTGCATTCAGCACATGGCCACTCCACTGTCCCTGCATTCAGCACATGACCCACTGTCTCTGCATTCATCACATGACCCACTGTCCCTGCATTCAGCACATGGCCACTCACACTGTCCCTGCATTCAGCACATGGCCACTCCACTGTCCCTGCATTCAGCACATGGCCACTCACACTGTCTCTACATTCAGCACATGACCCACTGTCCATGCATTCAGCACATGACCACTCCACTGTCCCTGCATTCAGCACATGGCCACTCACACTGTCCCTACATTCAGCACATGACCCACTGTCCCTGCATTCAGCACATGGCCACTCCACTGTCCCTGCATTCATCACATGGCCCACTGTTCCTGCATTCAGCACATGACCGTCCCACTGTTCCTGCATTCAGCACATGGCCCACTGTCCCTGCATTCAGCACCTGACCCACTGTTCCTGCATTCAGCACATGGCCCACTGTCCCTGCATTCAGCACCTGACCCACTGTTCCTGCATTCAGCACATGGCCCACTGTCCCTGCATTCAGCACCTGACCCACTGTTCCTGCATTCAGCACATGGCCACTCCACTGTTCCTGCATTCAGCACATGGCCACTCCACTGTTCCTGCATTCAGTACATGGCCACTCCACTGTTCCTGCATTCAGCACATGGCCACTCCACTGTTCCTGCATTCAGTACATGGCCACTCCACTGTTCCTGCATTCAGCACATGGCCACTCCACTGTTCCTGCATTCAGTACATGGCCACTCCACTGTCCCTGCATTCAGCAACGTTCTCTAGCCGGTACTGATAGGCTGAAGGAGACGCCATGTAACGTTCTCTAGCCGGTACTGATAGGCTGAAGGAGACGCCATGTAACGTTCTCTAGCAGGTACTGATAGGCTGAAGGAGACGCCATGTAACGTTCTCTAGCCGGTACTGATAGGCTGAAGGAGACGCCCGGCAACAGTAACGTTCTCTAGCCGGTACTGATAGGCTGAAGGAGACGCCATGTAACGTTCTCTAGCAGGTACTGATAGGCTGAAAGGCCAGGTGGGTCTGGTGTTGAAGAGAAAGAGAATAATTGTGTACTATAGCTCTGGATCAAACTCCTGATTCAACCCAAAGGCTTTGCTTTGTGTCCCAAATGGCAGCCTATTCCCTGTAAGCCGTGGTCAAAAGAAGTGCACTAGATTGGGAATAGGGTGCGATTTGGGAGAAAGCCAGCCTCTGGGACCATTTTTTTTCCCACAAGCACTTTTGGGGGAAATGTTCTTTGTTTTGTTGTATGCATTATTTACTATATTATCGAGCCACTGTTCCACACGAAGCCAAGGTCAATCTCAGCAGGCGAGAGTCTACCCATGGTTGGCATTTAGTCTCTCACTGCAACGCCCCAAGACTAATTACTGAATACTGCCATGTGTGTTGCTGAGCCTTAGGGAGCCAATCAGCAATCACACAAACACACTGGAGGTTACACACACACACACACACACACACACACACACACACACACACACACACACACACACACACACGTTTATTTCAGAACTTATGTTTTATTGTGCTTTTGATGATAAAGTGCCCGAGGGGGAAAATGTTTACTTGTCCTGGTAGAATAGGAAAAAAACACAACCTTGCTCTCAACACACACCTACACACACCTACACACCCCTACACACCCCTACACACACATCTATACCCACCTACACACACCTACACACACCTACACACCCCTACACACACATCTATACCCACCTACACACATCTACACACCCCTACACACACATCTATACCCACCTACACACACCTACACACCCCTACACACACATCTATACCCACCTACACACACCTACACACACCTACACACCCCTACACACCCCTACACACACATCTATACCCACCTACACACACCTACACACACCTACACACATCTACACACACACCTACACACACACCTACACACATCTACACACACCTACACACACCTACACACACCTCCACACACCTATACACACCGACACATTTACACACACCTTCACACACCTACACACATCTACACACACCTACACACACCTTCACACACCTACACACACCTACACACATCTACACACACATCTATACCCACCTACACACACCTACACACACATCTATACCCACCTACACACATCTACACACATCTACACACACCTACACACATCTATACCCACCTACACACACCTACACACACATCTATACCCACCTACTCACATCTACACACATCTACTCACACCTACACTGTGGTCCCGTGTGGCTCAGTTGGTAGAGCATGGTGTTTGCAACGCCAGAGTTGTGGGTTCGATTCCCATGGGGGAAAAATAAATACAATTTATGGAATGTATGCATTCACTACTGTAAGTTGCTCTGGATAAGAGCGTCTGCTAAATGACGTAAATGTAAAAATCTACGCATATCAACTACACACAAATTTTCTCCCATTCAGATCAATGACGCTCAGAAACTTATGTGACTGACTCTCCATGGTGACAATTTACAGTGTCTGACTGGGACAGGAGTTATACCACTCAGTACTGACTGTCTGACTGGGACAGGAGTTATACCACTCAGTACTGACTTACTGGGACATGAATTATACCACTCAGTACTGACTGACTGGGACAGGAGTTATACCACTCAGTACTGACTGACTGGGACAGGAGTTATACCACTCAGTTCTGACTGTCTGACTTGTAGGGACATCAAACATTGTCTGTCAGGCTGTGTGTCTCTTTGGACATACTGTATCTCTCTAATCATCCATCTCTCTTCTTCTCCTTCCAGGGTCCAGCTGGTTTGAAGGGAGGAGAAGGACCTCAGGGTCCATCTGGCCCCGTGGTAAGAGCACACCTGTCTGTCACCTACCAACACCTACCTACCTGTCTGTTGTTAATGTGATCTACCTTTTACCTACCATCACCTACCTACCTGTCTGTTGTTAATGTGATCTACCTTTCACCTACCATCACCTACCTACCTGTCTGTTGTTAATGTGAAGTATCTACCTTTTACCTACCATCACCTACCTACCTGTCTGTTGTTAATGTGATCTACCTTTCACCTACCATCACCTACCTACCTGTCTGTTGTTAATGTGATCTACCTTTCACCTACCAACACCTACCTACCTGTCTGTTGTTAATGTGATCTACCTTTCACCTACCAACACCTACCTACCTGTCTGTTGTTAATGTGATCTACCTTTCACCTACCAACAACTACCTACCTGTCTGTTGTTAATGTGATCTACCTTTTACATACCAACACCTACCTACCTATCTGTTGTTAATGTGATCTATCTTTCACCTACCAACACCTACCTACCTACCTGTCTGTTGTTAATGTGAACTACCTTTTACCTACCATCGCCTACCTACCTGTCTGTTGTTAATGTGATCTACCTTTTACCTACCATCACCTACCTACCTGTCTGTTGTTAATGTGAAGTATCTACCTTTCACCTACCATCACCTACCTGTCTGTTGTTAATGTGATCTACCTTTTTACCTACCATCACCTACCTACCTGTCTGTTGTTAATGTGATTTACCTTTCACCTACCAACACCTACCTACCTGTCTGTTGTTAATGTGATCTACCTTTTACATACCAACACCTACCTACCTGTCTGTTGTTAATGTGATCTATCTTTCACCTACCAACACCTACCTACCTACCTGTCTTTTGTTAATGTGATCTACCTTTTACCTACCATCACCTACCTACCTGTCTGTTGTTAATGTGATCTACCTTTTACCTACCATCACCTACCTACCTGTCTGTTGTTAATGTGATCTACCTTTCACCTACCATCACCTACCTACCTGTCTGTTGTTAATGTGAAGTATCTACCTTTTACCTACCATCACCTACCTACCTGTCTGTTGTTAATGTGATCTACCTTTCACCTACCATCACCTACCTACCTGTCTGTTGTTAATGTGATCTACCTTTCACCTACCAACACCTACCTACCTGTCTGTTGTTAATGTGATCTACCTTTCACCTACCAACACCTACCTACCTGTCTGTTGTTAATGTGATCTACCTTTCACCTACCAACACCTACCTACCTGTCTGTTGTTAATGTGATCTACCTTTCACCTACCAACACCTACCTACCTGTCTGTTGTTAATGTGATCTACCTTTTACATACCAACACCTACCTACCTGTCTGTTGTTAATGTGATCTATCTTTCACCTACCAACACCTACCTACCTACCTGTCTGTTGTTAATGTGAACTACCTTTTACCTACCATCGCCTACCAACCTGTCTGTTGTTAATGTGATCTACCTTTTACCTACCATCACCTACCTACCTGTCTGTTGTTAATGTGAAGTATCTACCTTACACCTACCAACACCTACCTACCTGTCTGTTGTTAATGTGATCTACCTTTTACCTACCATCACCTACCTACCTGTCTGTTGTTAATGTGATTTACCTTTCACCTACCAACACCTACCTACCTGTCTGTTGTTAATGTGATCTACCTTTCACCTACCAACACCTACCTACCTGTCTGTTGTTAATGTGATCTACCTTTCACCTACCAACACCTACCTACCTGTCTGTTGTTAATGTGATCTACCTTTTACATACCAACACCTACCTACCTGTCTGTTGTTAATGTGATCTATCTTTCACCTACCAACACCTACCTACCTACCTGTCTGTTGTTAATGTGATCTACCTTTTACCTACCATCACCTACCTACCTGTCTGTTGTTAATGTGAAGTATCTACCTTTCACCTACCTACCTGTCTGTTGTTAATGTGATCTACCTTTTACCTACCATCACCTACCTACCTGTCTGTTGTTAATGTGATTTACCTTTCACCTACCAACACCTACCTACCTGTCTGTTGTTAATGTGATCTACCTTTTACATACCAACACCTACCTACCTGTCTGTTGTTAATGTGATCTACCTTTTACCTACCATCACCTACCTACCTGTCTGTTGTTAATGTGATTTACCTTTCACCTACCATCACCTACCTACCTGTCTGTTGTTAATGTGATCTACCTTTTACATACCAACACCTACCTACCTGTCTGTTGTTAATGTGATCTATCTTTCACCTACCAACACCTACCTACCTACCTGTCTGTTGTTAATGTGATCTACCTTTTACCCACCATCACCTACCTACCTGTCTGTTGTTAATGTGAAGTATCTACCTTTCACCTACCTACCTGTCTGTTGTTAATGTGATCTACCTTTTACCTACCATCACCTACCTGTCTGTTGTTAATGTGATTTACCTTTCACCTACCAACACCTACCTACCTGTCTGTTGTTAATGTGATCTACCTTTTACATACCAACACCTACCTACCTGTCTGTTGTTAATGTGATCTACCTTTTACCTACCATCACCTACCTACCTGTCTGTTGTTAATGTGATTTACCTTTCACCTACCATCACCTACCTACCTGTCTGTTGTTAATGTGATCTACCTTTTACCTACCATCACCTACCTACCTGTCTGTTGTTAATGTGAAGTATCTACCTTACACCTACCATCACCTACCTACCTGTCTGTTGTTAATGTGATCTACCTTTTACCTACCATCACCTACCTACCTGTCTGTTGTTAATGTGATTTACCTTTCACCTACCAACACCTACCTACCTGTCTGTTGTTAATGTGATCTACCTTTCACCTACCAACACCTACCTACCTGTCTGTTGTTAATGTGATCTACCTTTCACCTACCAACACCTACCTACCTGTCTGTTGTTAATGTGATCTACCTTTTACATACCAACACCTACCTACCTGTCTGTTGTTAATGTGATCTATCTTTCACCTACCAACACCTACCTACCTACCTGTCTGTTGTTAATGTGATCTACCTTTTACCTACCATCACCTACCTACCTGTCTGTTGTTAATGTGAAGTATCTACCTTTCACCTACCTACCTGTCTGTTGTTAATGTGATCTACCTTTTACCTACCATCACCTACCTACCTGTCTGTTGTTAATGTGATTTACCTTTCACCTACCAACACCTACCTACCTGTCTGTTGTTAATGTGATCTACCTTTTACATACCAACACCTACCTACCTGTCTGTTGTTAATGTGATCTATCTTTCACCTACCAACACCTACCTACCTACCTGTCTGTTGTTAATGTGATCTACCTTTTACCTACCATCACCTACCTACCTGTCTGTTGTTAATGTGATTTACCTTTCACCTACCATCACCTACCTACCTGTCTGTTGTTAATGTGATCTACCTTTTACATACCAACACCTACCTACCTGTCTGTTGTTAATGTGATCTATCTTTCACCTACCAACACCTACCTACCTACCTGTCTGTTGTTAATGTGATCTACCTTTTACCCACCATCACCTACCTACCTGTCTGTTGTTAATGTGAAGTATCTACCTTTCACCTACCTACCTGTCTGTTGTTAATGTGATCTACCTTTTACCTACCATCACCTACCTACCTGTCTGTTGTTAATGTGATTTACCTTTCACCTACCAACACCTACCTACCTGTCTGTTGTTAATGTGATCTACCTTTTACATACCAACACCTACCTACCTGTCTGTTGTTAATGTGATCTACCTTTTACCTACCATCACCTACCTACCTGTCTGTTGTTAATGTGATTTACCTTTCACCTACCATCACCTACCTACCTGTCTGTTGTTAATGTGATCTACCTTTTACCTACCATCACCTACCTACCTGTCTGTTGTTAATGTGATCTACCTTTCACCTACCAACACCTACCTACCTGTCTGTTGTTAATGTGAAGTATCTACCTGTCTGTTGTTAATGTGAAGTATCTACCTTTTACCTACCATCACCTACCTAGCTGTCTGTTAATGTGTTCTACCTTTTAACTACCATCACCTACCTACCTGTCTATTGTTAATGTGAAGTATCTACCTGTCTGTTGTTCATGTGAAGGGGATGTTTCGTCAGGTTTCAGAGGGTCTTCAGATATCAGGGTTATTGAGGGGGATAGTTCCATACCACTGCCAATGATAGAAGTCCAACACAGTGCATCAACCTACCTGTTCTTACTGTGTTGTTTTGATTCTTTTTTGGAGGTAGCCATTAGTCTAGGATCAATATTGTCTCACAGCAGGATGCAATGAAGATCCTTGTCCTAGTAGTCTAGCGGTTAAGAGCGTTGGGCCAGTAACTGAAAGGTCAATGGTTTGAAGGGGCGACAAGGTGAACTATCTGTCGATGTGCCCTTGAGCAAGGCACTTAACCTTAACCTGTTTCTGTTCCTGTAAGTCGATCTGGATAGAAGTGTCTGCTAAATGGGAGTTCCCGAGTGGCGCAGCGGTGTAAAGTACTGCATCTCAGCGCTAGAGGTGTCACTACAGACCCTGGTTTGATTCCAGGCTGTATCACAACCGGCTGTGATTGGGAGTCCCATAGGGCGACGCACAATTGGCCCAGCGTCGTCCGGGTTAGGGTTTGGCCGGGGTAGGCCGCCATTGTAAATCCGAATTTTTTCTTTACTGTGTTGCCTAGTTAAAAAAAACGTTAAATAAAAAATAAATAAAAATAAAATGACTAAAATATAAAATATTCTGTAATAATGACTCCCACCACAAGAGGGCCGTTTTATCCCTTGATGAATAGACAGGCAGGATCCCACCTATTTTCAGTGATAACTTTGGGGTTTTCTAATTGCTTTTCATGACGTCTGAACATAGGTCCAGATTGGCTTTCACGTTGGAGTGTCTTCAAAGCTTCTTTCACGACAATCTGATTTTCAACTGATTTTCTTCTCTCTTTACAGCACTAGATTCATATTGTTCCAGTGTAATGTCTCTTTAGATGGCTTGACAGTGGGCTCAAAGATTAGGCCAGAGATGTGAGGTTTCAGTGTGGACTGAATTAGACTGTGTGAGGAAAACATGATTGTCATACTGATATGAAATAAATTCAATGTAACATATTGCTATATACAGTAGCAATGATTCCAATGCATAGCCTGCTTCTGGGAAGTGAGTTTTTGTTTTAACATTGCGATGTCTTGGGGTCACAAGACAAGCTAGAAATACCTAATGTGAAGCGGTCATGCAGGAGATGATATTGAGATTGGGATTGTTTGCTACCGGCCCATCTGTGATGCGCTCTGCTCCCAGCCTGTGAGGTGAATGAGAGCATGTGTCCAGTCCATACTGACTCACCACGCTGTCTGAACATCCAGACACTCCCAAGTCTGGTGCACTTTATTTGTCATATGCACAGGAGTCACATGGTACACAGTACATTGAAATGCTTATTTTGCAGGTTTACTCTCGACAATCTCGATAGGTTTCCATCCATTTGGCGACAGATTTTCATGTGAATATTCTATAATCGGCATTAAAGAAAATATGTGAATTTTTCCAGCAGTGATGTGTTTCCACCAAGCAGACTTGCTGCAGATAAAAAGCAGTGTGTGATGACATAGTGCATACAAAATGTACTTTTTTCTGTCACAAGCGTCGAAAGGATTAGACCCAAGGCGCAGCGTGAATAGTGCTCATTCTTGAATCTTTAATAAGAAACACTTTACAAAATAACAAACGACCAACAGTTCCGTCAGGTACAATAACTAATAACTCTCTCCTATACGCCCGGGAAGTTAGGTCAGGGCTCCCCCCTGGCCTAGCCAAACTACACGTATGCCCCCCCCCAAAAAAAATAATTTTGGGCTGCCTCTCAGCCTCCTCTTGCCGTTCCAGCCGTTCCTCCCAGTATCGCCGTTCTGCCTTTGCTGCCTCTCAGCCTCCTCTTGCCGTTCCAGCCGTTCCTCCCAGTATCACCGTTCTGCCTTCGCTGCCTCCTCCGGCGGGCGGTGGTACTCCCTTGGCCTTGTCCACGGTCCTGCCCCAGCCAGGATCTCCTCCCAGGTCCATGACTCCACGTACCTCCTCCCACGCTGCTTGGTCTTCTTTTGGTCGGTGGTTCTGTCACAAGCGTCGGAAGGATTAGACCAGAACTAGAAGCACAAGCATTTCCTTACACTCGCATTAACATCTGCTAACCATGTGTATGTGACCAATAAAAATGTGATTTGATTTTACACAGACTATCTATACTTCTCCCTGAGGAAAGGAGACGAGAAAGACCAGGTATATAAGGGTATAGGGACACACCCTGACTCCATAGTGTTGTTGGGACATAGCCCTATTCACTAGCACTAACTGAGCTCCAGGTGACACCGACAGCATCCCTCCCTGTCGGAACATTCGCTTTCTGTGCACCAGGCAGAGGCAGCATGTGAAGAGAAGAGCCCTGAAGATCTCAGCAGTCAGTCAGTTCCACACTCAGTAGTCAGATCACTCCTCAGGGCTAGATTAAGACTAGCTGCCAGCCTGCCTGCTCCCCTCCGTCTCTCCCTCAATCTCTCTGACAATGTCCCCTGTCTGAGACCTGCTGCTCAGTTCTGCTCAGAGAGGAGAGGCTAGCTCAATGATAATACTTCTAAAGAAAAGGGAGAATAGCTATGAGTGACTAAAAGCGAGACCCTCTCTCTTCTGAAATGACCTGTACTATATTGCTGTTTTCTACATTTGATACTGACTGGATCATACAGTGCTTCTGAAAAAGGTTGATCTTTTCCATCAGCGGTGGAGTTTTAATCATTCTAATGTTGGATTCTGATAGTCATTCTTGCTTTATGAAGTAGATGGTCTGATATAATAAAACATTTTTAACCTTTATTTAACTAGGCAAGTCAGTTAAGAACCAGTTCTTATTTACAATGACAGCCTAGGAACAGTGGGTTAACTGCCTTGTTCAGGGGCAGAACGACAGATTTTTACCTTGTCAGCTCGGGGATTCAATCTTGCAACCTTTCGGTTACTAGTCCAACGTTCTAACCACTAGGCTACCTGCTGCCCCGGTATATTATATTATAATATTTCACCCCACATTAAAAACTCAGAACTCTGAATGAGCATCTTCCCTCAATCTTTATCTTTAAAGTGTGTTCGACTCCTTTCTCTCCATCTCTCGCTCCCTCTCTTCCTCTTTCTCTCCATCGCAGGGCTCCCCTGGTGAGAGAGGTGGTGCTGGACCTGCTGGCCCAATCGGTCTGTCTGGTAGAACTGGCTCTCAGGGGCCGCCAGGGCCTGCTGGAGAGAAGGGAGGGCCTGGTGAGAAAGGTCCCCAGGGACCATCTGGCCGTGACGGAGTCCAAGGCCCAGTGGGTCTGCCTGGCCCTGCCGGACCTCAGGGTCCACCCGGAGAGGATGGTGACAAGGTTAGTACCATCCCCCATCGCTCTCTTTCTCTTTTACTCTCTCTCTGTCTGTCTCTCTGTCTCTCTCTTTCTGTCTCTCTCTCTCTGTCTGTCTGTCTGTCTGTCTGTCTGTCTGTCTGTCTGTCTGTCTGTCTCGCTCTGTCTCTGTCTGTCTGTTTGTCTCTGTCTCTGTCTCTCTGTCTGTTTCTCTCTGTCTGTTTGTCTCTGTCTGTCTGTCTGTCTGTCTGTCTGTCTGTCTGTCTGTCTGTCTGTCTGTCTGTCTGTCTCGCTCTCTCTCTGTCTCTGTCTGTTTGTCTCTGTCTCTGTCTCTCTGTCTGTTTGTCTCTCTCTCTGTCTCTCTGTCTGTTTGTCTCTCTCTCTCTGTCTCTGTCTCTGACGCTCTTTCTCTCACTCTCTGTCTCTCTGTCTCTCTCTCTCTGTCTGTCTGTCTGTCTGTCTGTCTGTCTGTCTGTCTGTCTGTCTGTCTGTCTGTCTGTCTGTCTGTCTGTCTGTCTTTCTCTCTCTCTCTTACTCTCTCTCTCTCTCTTTCTCTCTCTCTCTTGCGCTCTGTCAGTCTCTCTCTCTGTCAGTCTCTCTCTCTGTCAGTCTCTCTCTCTGTCAGTCTCTCTCTCTGTCAGTCTCTCTCTCTGTCAGTCTCTCTCTCTGTCAGTCTCTCTCTCTGTCAGTCTCTCTCTCTGTCAGTCTCTCTCTCTGTCAGTCTCTCTCTCTGTCAGTCTCTCTCTCTGTCAGTCTCTCTCTCTGTCAGTCTCTCTCTCTGTCATTCTCTCTCTCTGTCAGTCTCTCTCTCTGTCAGTCTCTCTCTCTGTCAGTCTCTCTCTCTGTCAGTCTCTCTCTCTGTCTCTCTCTGTCTCTGTCTCTTTTTTTTCTTTCTCTCTCTCTATTTCTGTCTGCATATCCATCATCTTAAACAAACTGTACTTAGAAGAGATATAAAGGGTAAAAACTGTGTCTGATTTATCTCCTGCTTTCTCCCAGAAGGTTACAATCCAGCCAGTCTATTAAGCTGCCAATCATAGTGTGTTGTAGTAAACCTTTAAATGGAATCATCCAGCTAAACTCCAACACCATGCATCACTTGTACTTGTAATTGCACATACATTTTGCAGGTAATGAACTAATTTGCCAATACACTGACAAGTGTTTTTTTATGTACACGGTTGACATTTTGAAGTAGGTGTTATTGTAGATGTGTGTGTCCTGTGTGATGTGTGTGTGTGTGTCCTGTGTGATTTGTGTGTGTGTGTGTGTGGGATGTGTGTGTGCCCTGTGTGTGTCCTGTGTGATGTGTGTGTCCTGTGTTGTGTGCCTGTTGGTCCTATGTTATGTGTGTGTCCTATGTTATGTGTGTGTCTGTGTCCTGTGTGATGTGTGTGTGTGTGTCCTGTGATGTGTGTGTGTGTGTGTGTGTGTGTGTGATGTGTGATGTGTGTGTGTGTGTCCTGTGTTGTGTGTCTGTTGGTCCTATGTTATGTGTGTGTCCTGTGTGATGTGTGTGTGTCCTGTGATGTGTGTGTGTGTCCTGTGATGTGTGTGTGTGTGTGTGTGTGTGATGTGTGATGTGTGTGTGTGTCCTATGTTATGTGTGTGTCCTGTGTGATGTGTGTGATGTGTGTGTGTGTGTCCTGTGTTGTGATGTGTGTGTGTGTCCTGTGTGTGTGTGTCCTGTGTGATGTGTGTGTGTCCTGTGTGTGTGTGTCCTGTGTTGTGATGTGTGAGTGTGTGTCATGTGTTGTGATGTGTGTGTGTGTGTGTGTGTGTCCTGTGTGTGTGTCCTGTGTGATGTGTGTGTGTGTGTGTGTGTCCTGTGTGTGTGTGTCCTGTGTTGTGATGTGTGAGTGTGTGTCCTGTGTTGTGTTGTGTGTGTGTGTGTGTCATGTGTTGTGATGTGTGTGTGTGTGTGTGTGTCCTGTGTGTGTCCTGTGTGTGTGTGTGTGTCCTGTGTGTGTGTCCTGTGTTGTGATGTGTGAGTGTGATGTGTGTGTCTTGTGTGTGTGTGTGTCCTGTGTGATGTGTGTGTGTGTGTGTGTCCTGTGTTGTGATGTGTGTGTGTGTGTGTGTGTGTGCGTGTCCTGTGTGTGTGTGTCCTGTGTGTGTGTGTGTGTCCTGTGTGTGATGTGTGTGTCCTGTGTTGTGATGTGTGAGTGTGATGTGTGTCCTGTGTGTGTGTGTGTGTGTGTGTGTGTGTGCCCTGTGTGATGTGTGTGTGTGTGTATGTCCTGTGTGATGTGTGTGTGTGTGTGTGTCCTGTATTGTTATGTGTGTGTGTGTGTGTGTGTGTGTGTGTGTGCGTGTCCTGTGTGTGTGTGTCCTGTGTGTGTGTGTGTGTCCTGTGTGTGATGTGTGTGTGTCCTGTGTTGTGATGTGTGAGTGTGATGTGTGTCCTGTGTGTGTGTGTGTGTGTGTGTCCTGTGTGTCCTGTGTGATGTGTGTGTGTGTGTGTGTGTGTCCTGTGTTGTGATGTGTGTGTGTGTGTCCTGTGTGTGTGTGTCCTGTGTGTGTGTGTCCTGTGTGTGATGTGTGTGTGTCCTGGGTTGTGATGTGTGTCCTGTGTGTGATGTGTGTGTGTCCTGGGTTGTGATGTGTGTCCTGTGTTGTGATGTGTGTCCTGTGTGTCCCAGGGAGAGGTTGGTGAGCCAGGTCAGAAGGGAAGCAAAGCAGACAAGGGTGAACAGGGTCCTCCCGGCCCAGCTGGTCTCCATGGTCCCATCGGTGCTCCTGGACCTGCAGTGAGTATCTCTGTCTCTGTCCAGCCTTGGACCCACCTTAGCCCCATTGAAAGACACTCAGCTGTACCTCATTCAAATCAATTCCTTTTGTAGTACGTTCAGTTGTGCTGTTAGCTACATTCATCCAGTGTACTGCTGTAGTGTGCTGTTAGCTACATTCATTCAGTGTACTGCTTTGCCATTAGCTCCATCAGTGTGTTACCATGGTCACTGTGTTCTCAGGGAGGTGATGGAGAGCCCGGTCCCAGGGGTCAGCAGGGGATGTTCGGACAGAAGGGAGACGAAGGATCCAGAGGTTTCCCCGGGCCCCCTGGTCCCATTGGTCTGCAGGTGGGTGGGGCCCCAAATGAACCCTTACACACTAGCCCTCACGTCTATAGTGTATAGGCTTATGGCATGTGAAAAGTCACACTCTTTGCAATAAGCAACCCCCCCCCTCTTCTTCACACACACACACACACACACACACACTTGCGCGTGCGTGCGCACACAGGCGTAACCATGGAGCCCACTGGCAGTCATGCACAGCAGCACAGTTTGATGTTTTCATTGTCTCTGTGAGTCTTAACGGGGTCTGTCATGTGCTGTGTTGTCTTCTGACGTTGTGCTGACCCATAGTCCCATTCATTGGCCACTGGCTGTTTTATTCGTCAATATTAAAATACCGCCATTAAAGACCAACTAGAAATCCTTTTGTTTTGAAATGCCAGAGGAAAATTATCTGTTTTTAATAGTGTTGTTAAGTTTCTCCACAATAGATTTCAGCAACTTGAGAGCATAGAGATGATACCTGGAGAGACGATACATAGAGAGACGATTCCTAGAGAGACGATTCCTAGAGATATGATACATAGAGAGATGATACATAGAGAGATGATACATAGAGAGATGATTCTTAAAGAGATGATACCTAGAGAGATGACACATAGAGAGATGATACATAGAGAGATGAATCCTAGAGATATGATACATAGAGAGATGATACATAGAGAGATGATACCTAGAGAGATGATACATAGAGAGATGATACATAGAGAGATTAATCCTAGAGATATGATACATAGAGAGATGATACATAGAGAGATGATACCTAGAGAGATGATACATAGAGAGATGATACATAGAGAGATGATACATAGAGAGATGAATCCTAGAGAGATGATACATAGAGAGATGATACCTAGAGATATAATACATAGAGAGATGATACATAGAGAGATGATACATAGAGAGATGAATCCTAGAGATATGATACATAGAGAGATGATACATAGAGAGATGATACCTAGAGAGATGATACATAGAGAGATGATACATAGAGAGATGAATCCTAGAGAGATGATACATAGAGAGATGATACCTAGAGATATGATACATAGAGAGATGATACATAGAGAGATGATACATAGAGAGATGAATCCTAGAGAGATGATACATAGAGAGATGATACCTAGAGAGATGATACCTAGAGAGATATGATTCTTAAAGAGATATGATTCTTAAAGAGATGATACCTAGAGAGATGAATACTAGAGAGATGATACATAGAGAGATGATACCTAGAGAGATGATACATAGAGAGATGATACATAGAGAGATGATACATAGAGAGATGATACCTAGAGAGATATGATTCTTAAAGAGATATGATTCTTAAAGAGATATGATTCCCAAAGAGAGGATTCCTAAAGAGATATGATTCCCAAAGAGAGGATTCCTAAAGAGATATGATTCCTAAAGAGAGGATATGGTTAGGTGTTGTCGTGAGTTTGCTTGTAACTCATCAATGTAAGGGAATGTGTTGTACAGTACAGGAACTGTCTTTATGAGAAAAATTTATTAGCTGTTCGTTAAACCTGGGGTCATTGTCTTGATTGAATTATATAGAAAATGCCCGCTAATCTCATCTTTCTGCACTTTATTTTTGCTGGTTTTCTTTTTGAAATAAAAAATGGCCAACATGATCGTGACCCATCTATTGTTTCAGTCCCTCGATCTTTCAGCTGATGTGGAAAACAGTAAGCCGGTTTTTAATTTTCAAAAAGTCACAGAAGATGAGGTCTTATCTGCACTATCTGCTATAGAGTCTAAGAAATCATTAGGCGCTGACAATCTGGATCCATATTTACTCAAGTGTGTGGCACCTGTCATTGCTAGTGCAGTGACGCATATCTTTAGTCAAACATTAGTCGTAGGAAAGATTCCTAAAGCTTGGAAAACAGCTTTTGTTTTACCACTCCTCAAGGGAGGTGATTGTAGTGAATTGGATAATTATCGGCCCATCTCTAAGTTCTCCTGTTTGGCTAAAATTCTAGTCATTGGTGAATAGGCAACTACAATAATTTTTAACTGTTAACAATACTCTTTCTAGCAATCAATCTGGCTTCAGACCTAAACACAGTACCACTACGGCCACTGTACGTGTTGTAAATTATATTACAAATGCCCTAGATAATAGAAAGTACTGTGCTCCCTTGTTCATAGATTTGTATAAAGCTTTTGACACTGTAGACCATGCAATACTTTTGGGTAAGCTGTCATCAAAAGGACTGGGATTGGATGCCTGTCGTTGGTTTCATGACTACATAAAGGATAGAAGGCAGGCTGTTAGAGACGACGGCATCCAGTCGGAGCCATTGGAGTTGGTTAAAGGGGTCCCACAAGGATCTATACTTGGTCCATTACCGTTCACTCTCTAAATGAACAATATCGGTGATGAGGTAAGAAAGTGTAAAATATAGGTTCAGAAATTTTGTGAAATAACACAGTTACAAATAGAATATGTATGTCTATATAGGTATGTGTATGTACTTATGTGTATATGTATGCATATGTGTATGTATATAGATATATATATTTACCCCAAGAAATATATGGGGTATTGGAAATGATGCAGACAATTACATTGATGGAAGCAACAATCTTTCCGCAATACTACGCTGATCCCCCCCAAAAATAAAAAATAAAGTGTCAAATTCATCTATATGCTGATGACACTGTCTATTGCTGCAACGGCTGACCAAGCATTATCACAGCTGGAGACAGATTTGAAGATATTACAAGAGTATTTTTTACAGCTGAAACTTGTTTTAAATGCAAAGAAAACACATTTTATGATTTTTAATAGGTTCAAAAAGTTGGTTGAAAATACACTTACCAGCGTAGATGGCTCTCGAATTAATTAGGTCTCTGCATATAAATACTTAGGGATAGATATGGTTGGACGATAAACTGTCTTTTAAAATGCATGTTGACGAACTTTGTAAACGGGTACCTTCTTATTTATCATCACTTATCAACATTAGAATTATAATTCCTAAAATGAGGTCTCAAGCATGGATTACACTTGAGGCCCATGCGATCTCCACAGAGTTGGGCATTGCTGCCTTTTCCTATTACGCTCCTTGCTTATAGAATAGCCTGCAGACTAAACTTAAACTTGAGACTCTTGTCCCCCTTGCCCATTTTAAACATTTATTGGAGGATTTTTATTTTTGTATTGCTTGTAACTGCTTCGGGTAATGCAAGTACTTGTGCTGTTAGGGGAATAACCTGTGTGTAAAAGTAACAATCTGCTGCTGTATTTTTTTGTGTTATCTGTGATCGTTTTGTTTGTCTTGTTTAGTTTCTTAATCATTGTACCTGAACTGTATGTGCAAACATGTATACGTAGGGCCCAGCTGTAAAAGAGACCTTGGTCTCAGTCTGTGTTCCTTACTGATTTGAAGGTATAATAATAATTATCTTCTCAGCTATTCAATTCAAGTGACTTTTACTTGGGTGTAATTCACTTCCGTTGTTATTTAATTCATTCCTAGACCATTGAACACACACTCCTCTCTCCACACTGTGGTGCATAATGAGTGTTTCTTTTTATGACCTCTGGCTGACGAGACCTCCGCTCCGATGAGTGTTCCACACCAGGGGGACAAATCAGCATACAGACACACAGACGCTGATGGACACACACACACACTGATGGACACACAGACGCACACACATTCACACACATAGACACACAGACACACGCTCAAACACATACACTCACACACACAAACAGTCCGTCAGCCTCAGTTTCTTCCCTTGGGGCGTAGGTATTTGAGGAATATAGGTTGTCTTTGGGCATAGGTATTTCAGGAAGTTAGCTTGTCTTTGGGCATAGGTATTTCAGGAAGATAGCTTATCTTGGGGCATAGGTATTTGAGGACGAGAGCTTGCCTTGGGGCGTAGGTATTTGGGGAAGATAGCTTGTCTTTGGGCGAAGGTATTTGGAGAAGATAGGTTATCTTGGGATGTAGGTATTTGAAGAAGATAGCTTGCTCTAACAGAGTTAATAGCAGATGAATTATGTCTTTGATGTCCTCGCTCCCTCCTTGCTCCTTGGAGTGACAATAGAGACAAACTGCCTTTGAATAGTGGAGGAGACAGAATCAGGAATTACCATAGCAATTACGGTAGAAATGTCAGGGATCAAACGTACATATGACGTCTCAACCACAGGGTTAACATGCAGGGAGATGAGCAATGGGGTTCTTGAGTAGAAACGAATGCCCTCCATCTTACCATAGACAAAAATGTTACATTCAATGTTGTCTCGTTGTTGCTTTCTTTCATTTTCCATGAACTCATTATTGGTCACATAGTTATACAGTATGAGGATAGTCTCTTCTCCTCTACTGTATTTTCTTTCTGTGAACATAGACACACGTGTCTCTTTGGGACAGAGGGTCACAACTTTGGCTATAAGAATAGAGACACGAGAGATTGGCCATAAAGTCTAATTGGTGATTAATTAGGACACTGAATGGCGTTTGGTTTTTAGCAATCCTTTGCTGTTGAATCTGACAGAGCGAAGGGCTCTGCTAACTGCGTGTTTACCTTATACCATTTACCTAAGAGGTGCACTAAAAGCTACAATACAGCTAACACTAAAATTTCACTGGCCAATGAACCATCATAAACCAAATGGAAAGTTACATTTTAAAAATGCTAAAACTACACTTTGAGGTTATTTGCTTCGTTTTTTTTTGTTACGCCTGCATTTTTCCTCAAGCTAAACCAGAATAATTTAAAGTGTGCTTGTTGTTTCTGTCTGACCTCAGGGTCTTCCTGGACCTCCAGGCGAGAAGGGGGAGAATGGCGACGTCGGTCCGATGGTGAGCAAATAATCATAATTAAAAAATGTTTTTATCACTTTTCAAATAAATAGTTTTCTATGTATTTGTATCTTCTATTGAAATGTGAAATATTCACTTCCCGTTGTCTCACTTCCTGTTGTCTCACTTCCTGTTCCTGTTGTCTCTTTACAGGGTCCTCCCGGCCCCCCTGGTCCCAGAGGTACCCAGGGTCCTAATGGAGCTGATGTACGTACAGGACCACATGTTGTTAACTCATTGTCACATTACCATATGTGACTGTGCATGTCAATGTGAAATGCTGTAGTATGCCTCTGCCTGCTTAAACTGCCAGGTATGATAACAGAGACACTCTGTCTCTCCTGAGGCAATGAATGCTGACTCCTCTCTCTTCTTCTCTGTTTCCTGTTAGGGTGCACAAGGTCCTCCCGGTGGTGTGGGTGCTATGGGAGGCGTGGGTGAGAAGGTGAGAGCGTGTGCCCATCACAAGATGGCCACTGTAGTCTGGAGTCTGTCTCTGGGGATGGGCATCCAGTCAACATCCCTCCATCTAACCTGTCCCCTCTCCCCAGTTCACTGATCTCCAGGACTCTATTAACGCTTAAGGATCGGCCCCTTTTTTTCAATTTCGCCTAAAATGACATACCCAAATCTAACTGCCTGTAGCTCAGGCCCTGAAGCAAGGATATACATATTCTTGGTACCATTTGAAAGGAAACAGTTTGAAGTTTGTGGAAGTGTTAAAGGAATGTAGGAGAAAATAACACAATAGATCTGGTAAAAGATAACACAAAGAAAAAAAAAAACATGATTTGGTATTTGTTTTGTACCATCCTCTTTGAAATGCAAGAGAAAGGCCATAATGTGTTATTCCTGCCCAGGTTAGATATTGGCCACTAGATGGCAGCAGTGTATGTACAACGTTTTAGACTGATCCAATGAACCATTGTATTTCTGTTCAAAATGTTGTATCAAGACTGCCCAAATGTGCCTTATTTGTTTATTAATAACTTTTCATGTTCAAAACTGTGCACTCTCCTCAAACAATAGCATGGTATTATTTCACTGTAATAGCTACTGTAAATTGGACAGTGCAGTTAGATTAACAAGAATTTAAGCTTTCTGCCAATATTAGATATGTCTATGTCCTGGGAAATGTTCTTGTTACTTACAACCTCATGCTAATTGCATTAACCTACGTTAGCTTAACCGTCCCACAGACGACCCACCAATCCTGAATACATTTTAATTTCCAATGGCAGCCTGTGTCTGAGTTAGTGATCTGACTCTTTTAACATTTCTGGCGCAGGAGTTCCACTAGCGACCCACCCGGTGAAATTGCAGAGCACCAAATTCAAAATACAGAAATAGTCAAAATAAGCATTCATAAAAAAATACAAGTGTTATACATCTGTTTAAAGATTAACTTCTTGTTAATCCAGCCGCTTCGTCAGATTTCAAAAAGACTTTACGGTAAAAGCATACCATGTGATTATCTGAGGAAAAAAGCATACAAAACCATACAACCATTTTACAACCAAGTAAAGGAATGACAAAAATCAGAAATAGCGATAAAATTAATCACTTACCTTTGAAGATCTTCATATGGTTGCAGTCACAAGAGTCCCAGCTACACAATTAATGTTCGTTTTGTTCGATAAAGTCCTTCTTTATATCCCAAAAACTCAGTTTTGTTGGCGCGTTTTGTTCAGCAATCCACTGGCTCCAAGGCGGTCAAAACATGCAGACGAATACATCCTAATAGTACCGGTAAAGTTCGTTGAAACATGTCAAACAATGTTTATAATTAATTCTCAGGTTGTCAATTATCTAAATAATCAATAATATTTCAACCGGACAATAGCGCCTTCAATAGAAAGGAAAAACAACAAAGGGCGCGCACTTGGTGACGTGCGCAAACCAGCTCTGCATTCTTCCTCAGTCCACTGACAGAAAGGTCTTATTCTTTTTCATTTTTCAGAAAACAAGCCTGAAACAATGTCTAAAGGATGTTGACATCTAGTGGAAGCCATAGGAACTGCAATCTGGGTCCTAACCCATTAGATACTCTATAGGCATTCAATTGAAAATATCCACATAAAAAAAATCCCACTTCCTGGATGGATTTTCCTCAGGTTTTCGCCTGCCATGTCAGTTCTGTTATACTCACAGACATTATTTTAACAGTTTTAGAAATTTTCGAGTGTTTTCTATCCGAATCTACCGATTATATGCATATCCTAGCTTCTGGGCCTGATTAACAGGCAGTTTACTTTGGGCACGCTTCTCATCCAAATGTCGAAATACTGCACCCAAGCCTTAAGTTCATTAATTAATACCTATTTTACAACAGTTCCAACAGCACTCCTCCATTTTAGTGCCATTTGACAGCATCAATATTTAATGCAACAGAATATGAAACATATCCATGGAAGGTTACCATCACGCTGAGAGAGCATTCTGACTAGCTATCTATATTAACCTTTCTCGGAAGGGGGTTCCGCTAGCGGAACACCTGGCCTACAGCCAGTGAAATTGCAGGGCGCCAAATTCAAACAACAGAAATCTCATAATTTAAATTCCTCAAACATACAAGTATTATACACCATTTTAAAGATCAACTTCTCGTTAATCCAACCACAGTGTCCGATTTCAAAAAGGCTTTACGGTGAAAGCACACCATGTGATTATGTTAGGTCAGCGCCTAGCCACAAAAAACCATACAGCCATTTGCAAAGAAGGAGAGGTGTCACAAAAGTCAGAAATAGCGTTAAAATGAATCACTAACCTTTGATGATCTTCATCGGGTGGCACTCCCAGGAATCCATGTTAGACAATAAATGTTTGTTTTGTTCGATAAAGTTCATCTTTATGTCCAAATTCCTCCTTTTTGTTGCATTTAGTTTACTATTCCAAATGCACAAGGCGCAGGCACTAAGTCCAGACGAAAAGTCAAAAAAGTTCCATTACAGTATGTAGAAACATGTCAAACGATGTATAGAATCAGTCTTTAGGATGTTTTTATCATAAATCTTCAATAATATTCCAACCGGACAATTCCTTTGTCTTTAGAAATGAAAGGGAACGGAGCTCGTGCTCACGGCTGTGCGCGTAACTAAACTAAAGGCTTTCAGCCAGACCACTGGTTCCAACAGCTCTTATTCGCTCCCCTTTTACAATAGAAGCCTGAAACAGCCTGAAACTGTTGACATCTAGTGGAAGCCTTAGGAAGTGCAATCTGACCCCACAGACACTGGATATTCGATAGGCATTCACTTGAAAACTACAAACCTCAGAATTCCCACTTCATGGTTGGATTTTTCTCAGGTTTTCGCCTGCCATATGAGTTATGTTATACGCACAAACATTATTTTAACAGTTTTGGAAACTTTAGAGTGTTTTCTATCCAAATCTACTAATTATATGCATATTCTAGCTTCTGGGCCTGAGTAACAGGCAGTTTACTCTGGGCACACTTTTCATCCAAACTTCCCAATGCTGCACCCTATCCCTAACTTAATGGTGCTCAGGAGTTCAACAGAATGACACTCAACATCCTCTATAAAAATATAGTACTACTCATATCGTTCTAAAGCCCTAGGAATGTTTTGACAACATGATCATGTAATCGTTAGGGCATCAGGGTAATATAATCATTAGGGTATCAGGGTAATGTAATCATTAGGGCATCAGGGTAATGTAATCATTAGGGCATCAGGGTAATGTAATCATTTGGGCATCCGGGTAATGTAATCATTTGGGCATCCGGGTAATGTAATCATTAGGGCATCAGGGTCATGTAATCATTAGGGCATCAGGGTAATGTAATCATTAGAGTATCAGAGTAATGTAATCATTAGGGTATCAGGGTAATATAATCATTAGGGCATCAGGGTAATGTAATCATTAGGGCATTAGGGTAATGTAATCATTAGAGTATCAGAGTAATGTAATCATTAGGGTATCAGGGTAATATAATCATTAGGGCATCAGGGTAATGTAATCATTAGGGCATCAGGGTAATGTAATCGTTAGGGTATCAGGGTAATGTAATCATTAGGGCATCAAGGTAATGTAATCATTAGGGCATCCGGGTAATGTAATCATTAGGGCATCCAGGTAATGTAATCATTAGGGCATCAGGGTAATGTAATCAATAGTGTATCAGGATAATGTAATTACTATGGCATAGGATTGTGTTTACAACAGGATAATGTGTTTATAAAGATAATGTCATCTAGTAGATAATGTATTCATAAGGGTGTCGATCATGGTAGAGATTCTAACATGGTGTTTTCATTTTCAGGGTGAAAACGGTGAAGCTGGCAACCCTGGAACCCCTGGAGATTCCGGAACTGGAGTAAGTTTATTTTTCAGTGTGTCTGTTTGTCCGCGACCGTGTTACTATAATAATCTGTCATCCAAGTCATCATGTGTTTGTGTATTCCCCTATTACCAGAACTATGATTATGTATAGTGAATCTACTTTATAAGACCTCACATAAACGGAATAACAACACAGCGACATGGCAAGTCCTGTTAGTGATGTGAGCGGTAGTAATTTGCTGGTGCTGTGTTGCTGCTGACGGGCCAGCGTCACAGCGTGGTTCTCAGTGTGTTGTTGGCCAGCGTTCCACGGTAAAACAGCCAAGCTGAGTCACTTCACAAACTCTTAACAGACGCTCTTATTAACAGACAAAATATAGTACACATTGTTTACCTTTTTACATGGTTATGACTGTTTAACTGAAGCAGCTCAGTACCTTTTAACATGTTTATGACGGTGTAGTTCAGGCAGCTCAGTACATTTTAACATCAATCAATCCATCAAATGTATTTATAAAGGCCTTCTTACATCAGCCGGTGTCACAAAGTGCTGTACAGAAACCCAGCCTAAAACCCCAAACAGCAAGCAATGCAGATGTAGAAGCACTGTGGCTAGGAAAAACTCCCTAGAAAGGCAGGACCTAGGATGAAACCTAGAGAGGAACCAGGCTATGAGGGGTGGCCAGTCCTCTTCTGGCTGTGCAGGGTGGAGATTATAACAGTATATGGCCAAGATGTTCAAATGTTCATAGATGACCAGCAGGGTCAAATAATAATAATAATCACAGTGGTTGTAGAGGGAGCAACAGGTCAGCACCTCAGGAGTAAATGTCAATTGGGTTTTCATAGCCGATCATTCAGTTAGAGACAGCAGGTGCGGTACGGAGAGAGAGAGTTGAAAACAACAGGTCCGGGACAACGTAGCACGTCCGGTGAACAGGTCAGGGCTCCATAGCCGCAGGCAGAACAGTTGAAACTGGAGCAGCAGCACGACCAGCTGGACAGGGGACTGCAACAAGTCATCAGGCCAGGTAGCCCTGAGGCATGGTCCCAGAGCTCAGGTCCTCCGGGAGGGGAGGGAGAGAGAGAGAATTAGAGAGAGCAAACTTAAATTCACACAGGAAACCATCAACCCGAGGGGGGCGCCAACCCGGACAGGAAGATCATGTCAGTGACTCAACCCACTCAAGTGACGCACCCCTCATAGGGACGGGATGGAAGAGCACCAGTAAGCCAGTGACTAAGCCCCTGTAATATGGTTTGAAGCAGAGAATCTCAGTGGAGAGAGGGGAACCGGCCAGGCAGAGACAGCAAGAGTGGTTTGTCGCTCCAGTGCCATTCCGTTCACCTTCACGCTCCTAGGCCAGACTACACTCAACCATAGGACCTACTGAAGAGATAAGTCTTCAATAAAGACTTAAAGGTCCTGCGTCTCTCACATGGATAGGCAGACCATTCCATAAAAATGGAGCACCTTAGGAAAAAGCCCTGCCTCCAGCTGTTTGCTTAGAAATTCTAGGGACAGTAAGGAGGCCTGTGTCTTGTGACCGTAGCGTACTTGTAGGTAAGTACAGCAGGACCAAATCGGAGAGATAGGTATGAGCAAGCCCATGTAATGCTTTGTATGTGAGCTGTATAACCTTGAAATCAGCCCTAGCCTTAACAGGAGAGAGGCTAGCGCTGGAGTAATATGATCCACTTTTTTGGTTCTAGTCAAAATTCTGTTTAACTGAAGCAGCTCAGTACCTTTTAACATGGTTATAACTGTGTAGTTCAGGCAGCTCAGTACCTTTTAACATGGTGATGACTGTGTAGTTCAGGCAGCTCAGTACCTTTTAACATGGTTATAACTGTGTAGTTCAGGCAGCTCAGTACCTTTTAACATGGTTATAACTTTGTAGTTCAGACAGCTCAGTACATTTTAACATGGTTATAACTGTGTAGTTCAGGCTGCTCAGTACCTTTTAACATGGTTATAACTGTGTAGATCAGGCAGCTCAATACCTTTTAACATGGTTATAACTGTGTAGTTCAGACAGCTCAGTACCTTTTAACATGGTTATAACTGTGTAGTTCAGGCAGCTCAGTACCTTTTAACATGGTTATGACTGTGTAGTTCAGGCAGCTCAGTACCTTTTAACATGGTTATGACTGTGTAGTTCAGGCAGCTCAGTACCTTTTAACATGGTTATGGCTGTGTATTTCAGGCAACTCAGTACCTTTTAACATGGCTATGACTGTGTAGTTCAGGCAGCTCAGTACCTTTTAACATGGTGATGACTGTTTAACTGAAGCAGCTCAGTCCCTTTTAACATGGTTATAACTGTGTAGTTCAGGCAGCTCAGTACCTTTTAACATGGTTATGACTGTATAGTTCAGGCAGCTCAGTACATTTTAACATGGTTATAACTGTGTAGTTCAGGCAGCTCAGTACCTTTTAACATGGTTATAACTGTGTAGTTCAGGCAGCTCAGTACCTTTTAACATGGTTATAACTGTGTAGTTCAGGCAGCTCAGTACCTTTTAACATGGTTATGACTGTGTAGTTCAGGCAGTTCAGTACCTTTTAACATGGTTATAACTGTGTAGTTCAGGCAGCTCAGTACCTTTTAACATGGTTATAACTGTGTAGTTCATGCAGCTCAGTACCTTTTAACATGGTTATGACTGTGTAGTTCAGCCAGGTCAGTACATTTTAACATGGTTATAACTGTGTAGTTCAGGCAGCTCAGTAACTTTTAACATGGTTATGGCTGTGAAACCGAGGCAGCTCAGTCCCTTTTAACATGGTTATAACTGTTTAACTGAAGCAGCTCAGTCCCTTTTAACATGGTTATAACTGTTTAACTGAAGCAGCTCAGTCCCTTTTAACATGGTTATAACTGTGTAGTTCAGGCAGCTCAGTACCTTTTAACATGGTTATGGCTGTTTAACTGAAGCAGCTCAGTCCCTTTTAACATGGTTATAACTGTGTAGTACAGGCAGCTCAGTCCCTTTTAACATGGTTATAACTGTGTAGTTCAGGCAGCTCAGTACAATTTAACATGGTTATGGCTGTGAAACCGAGGCAGCTCAGTACCTTTTAACATGGTTATGACTGTGTAGTTCAGGCAGCTCAGTCCCTTTTAACATGGTTATAACTGTGTAGTTCAGGCAGCTCAGTACCTTTTAACATGGTTATGGCTGTGAAACCGAGGCAGCTCAGTACCTTTTAACATGGTTATAACTGTGTAGTTCAGGCAGCTCAGTACCTTTTAACATGGTTATAACTGTGTAGTTCAGGCAGCTCAGTCCCTTTTAACATGGTTATAACTGTGTATTTCAGGCAGCTCAGTCCCTTTTAACATGGTTATAACTGTGTAGTTCAGGCAGCTCAGTCCCTTTTAACATGGTTATGGCTGTGAAACCGAGGCAGCTCAGTCCCTTTTAACATGGTTATAACTGTTTAACTGAAGCAGCTCAGTCCCTTTTAACATGGTTATAACTGTTTAACTGAAGCAGCTCAGTCCCTTTTAACATGGTTATAACTGTGTAGTTCAGGCAGCTCAGTACCTTTTAACATGGTTATGGCTGTTTAACTGAAGCAGCCCAGTCCCTTTTAACATGGTTATAACTGTGTAGTTCAGGCAGCTCAGTCCCTTTTAACATGGTTATAACTGTGTAGTTCAGGCAGCTCAGTACAATTTAACATGGTTATGGCTGTGAAACCGAGGCAGCTCCGTACCTTTTAACATGGTTATGACTGTGTAGTTCAGGCAGCTCAGTACCTTTTAACATGGTTATGGCTGTGAAACCGAGGCAGCTCAGTACCTTTTAACATGGTTATAACTGTGTAGTTCAGGCAGCTCAGTACCTTTTAACATGGTTATAACTGTGTAGTTCAGGCAGCTCAGTCCCTTTTAACATGGTTATAACTGCGTAATTCAGGCAGCTCAGTCCCTTTTAACATGGTTATAACTGTGTAGTTCAGGCAGCTCAGTCCCTTTTAACATGGTTATAACTGTGGAACTGAGGCAGCTCAGTACCAATGGAATCTTCAGTACATTCCAGAACCATGACCAAAATCATTCCTGAATATTATCATACTCCGAGTCGATACTCACATCATAAGAATTCGTTCCCCTGGACCACGCCAACAAATTGGGGAAAACAAACATTCTTGTAAAAGAACAAACTTCATTGTACATTTTTTGTTATACAAAAATAACAAAACCTGCCAAAAAAGCTGCTGTGTTGTTCAAGGTAAAAAAAATCCCGACCTACGGCTCGCAATGATTCCACATCGGTAAGTACAACCTGCAAGAAGAGCCCTGTGGCTTCTGGCTATTTGACGTGGCAGAGTGGAATATTGATGCCATCTGTTGTTCTCTATAAGGACCTAAAGGAATATTGATGCCATTTGTTGTTCTCTACAGGGACCTAAAGGAATATTGATGCCATCTGTTGTTCTCTACAGGGACCTAAAGGAATATTGATGCCATCTGTTGTTCTCTACAGGGACCTAAAGGAATATTGATGCCATTTGTTGTTCTCTACAGGGACCTAAAGGAATATTGATGCCGTCTGTTGTTCTCTATAGGGACCTAAAGGAATATTGATGCCATCTATTGTTCTCTACAGGGACCTAAAGGAATATTGATGCTGTCTGTTGTTCTCTACAGGGACCTAAAGAAATATTGATGCTGTCTGTTGTTCTCTACAGGGACCTAAAGAAATATTGATGCTGTCTGTTGTTCTCTACAGGGATCTGAAGGCGAGAGAGGAGACAAAGGAGAGGCAGGACCACCTGGAGCTGCCGGACCCGCAGGCTCCAAAGGACCCCCTGGAGATGATGGACCCAAGGGAAATCCTGTAAGAGTCACTCTCTACTCCCATAAGACATCAGCTCTCAGTGATAGAACTACATACATATTTTTAAGACATGTTGTCTTTTTGAATAGAGAAGTGAACTGTGGCGAGTGCTTTGCTGACATTACTGTTTGTAGAATTTAGGAGCCAAGTTTCACTCAAAGTGCCATTGACAATTGATATGGTCGGGGGGAGCTAAACCTCTCCTCGTCAGATTTACAACAATCTTTAGGCACAAACAAGATATTGTTCCCTGGCCACTTAGGTTGAATATTGTAATATTGTGTAATAGTATAAAAGATATTATAAACGTTTTATGTTTTTTTTCTTCTCCTGTCTCTCCTTTACCTTCCAGGGGCCGGTTGGTTTCCCTGGAGACCCTGGTCCACCTGGTGAAGCTGGTGTTGCTGTAAGCATCACATCTTTGATTCATGCCTTAATGTTTTATTATTCAACTAATTCAGCTGTAAAGATACCAGTATTATTAGATGCCATCACTGTCAGTCAGACTGTAATGCCATTACATGCGTATAGTGTGTACTGTATGTGTAAAGTGACTCCCACTGCTACCAGGAATGGTCATTTGTAATTTAATCAGATCGTGCTGACCCATCTCACATGTATATGTATATTTCTTCTCTCCCTAGGGAACTGACGGCTCTGCAGGAGAGAAAGGAGAGGATGGTGAATCTGGTCAACCTGTAAGTCCATATGTCATAAATAAACACAAAATCAACAATTCTACACAGCTCTTAATTCCAATTTGCAGCACGATAGAGTGGGCGACTGTATGAGCGCATTACCATCACCATTTGCCATTAGTCTGTCCTAATCGTCTATATATGAACAGCCTAGCCTATCCTATTCGTAACCGATACAACCCCCTGTGTGCTTTGCCTGTAATACATTACCATAAGCTTGCATTTGTGAATAAGTACCTACAATAGAGAACATTGAGTCATACAATTTACTTCTTCAGATCTGGTATATGAGTACAGTATGTTCATTGCTTTTATAGATTTCTTAAAATTTGTTTACAAATATGAACAGCAAATCTGATTATTGAAGCCTTTGTTCGGGTGTGTGAATAACAATATGTATTAACATTTACGAATGTAAATAGATTTACAAGTGCTGGGAAATAGAAGAACATTGTTTTTACTCTTAGCAATAAGAATGAGTTCATGTGTGTGTGTGTGTGTGTGTGTGTTTGCCTCAGATGAATGTATTATGTAATATGTAAGGTATCAAAGTAAGGTATTATGTAAACTGTAAGGTATTATTTAAAGTATAAGGTATTAGAGTAAGGTATTATACAAAATGTAAGGTATCAGAGTAAGGTAGTATATACAGTGTAAGGTATTATTTAAAGTGTAAGGTATCAGAGTACGGTATTATGTTGAGTGTAAGGTTTTGTGTAAAGTGAAAGGTATGAGAGTTAGGTATTATTTCAAGTGTAATGTAGTATGTAAAGTGTAAGGTATTATGTAAAGTTTAAGGTACCAGAGTAAGTTATTGTGTAATGTGTAATGTAAAGTGTAAGGTATGGGAGTAAGGTATTTGTTCAAGTGTAATGTATTATGTAAAGTTTAAGGTATCAGCGTAAGGTATTATGTAAAGTGTAATGTATTATGTAAAGTGTAAGGTATCAAAGTAAGGTATTATGTGAAGAGTAATGTGTATTGTATTATGTAAAGTTTAAGGTATCAGAGTAAGGTATTATGTAAAGTGTAATGTATTATGTAAAGTGTAAGGTATCAGCGTAAGGTATTATTTCAAGTGTAATGTATTATGTAAAGTATTATAGTAAAATATTGTGGGAAGTGTAAGGTATCATAGCAAATTGGTATGTAATGTGTGTTATGTAAGGTAATATGTAACGTGTAAGGAATCAGAGTAAGGTATTATATAACGTGTAAGGTATCTTAGTATGGTATTATTTGAAGTGTAATGTATTGTTTAAAGTGTACGGTATCAGAGTAAGGTGTTATATAACGTGTACGGTATCAAATTAAGGTATTATGTAAAGTGCAAGGTATCAGAGTAAGATATTATTTCAAGTGTAATGTATTATGTAAAGTGTAAGGTATCATAGTAAAGGATTAAGAAACGTGTCATGTATTATGTGAAGTGTATGGTATCAGAGTAAGGTAGTATGTAAATTGTAAAGTGTAAGGTAGTGTGTAAGGTATCAGTTTAAGGTATTATGCACATTGTAAAGTATTATGTAAAGTGTAAGGTATCAGAGTAAGGTATTTTGTAAAGTGTTATGTAAAGTGTAAGGTATTGTGTAAAGTGTAAGATGTCAGAGTAAGGTATTGTGTAAAGTGTACGTTATCAGAGTTATGTATTATGTAGAGTAAGGTAGTGTGTAAAGTATAAGGTATCAGAGTAAGGTATTATATAAAGTGTGTGGTATCAGAGTAAGGTATTGTGTAAAGTGTTAAGTATTATATAAAGTGTGTGGTATCAGAGTAAGGTATTGTGTAAAGTGTTAAGTATTATATAAAGTGTGTGGTATCAGAGTAAGGTATTGTGTAAAGTGTTAAGTATTATATAAAGTGTGTGGTATCAGAGTAAGGTATTGTGTAAAGTGTTAAGTATTATATAAAGTGTGTGGTATCAGAGTAAGGTATTGTGTAAAGTGTTAAGTATTATATAAAGTGTGTGGTATCAGAGTAAGGTATTGTGTAAAGTGTTAAGTATTATATAAAGTGTGTGGTATCAGAGTAAGGTATTGTGTAAGGTATCCGAGTAAGGTATTTTGAAGTGTCATTTGAAGTTAAAGTAAAATAAGGTTTTGTAATGTTTCGGTGAAGTTCAACTTTAAAATCATATTTAATTCTCTGAAATAACAATGGAGAGTTTCACTATAAACCAAATTACGCAGTTGAATAATTCTGTTAATTCCTATCCGCTCAGAGTTGTATTCTCCACTTTCTCATTTGCGTTGTTCAAATATTTGGTTAAGTAAACCGAAATGTGCTGTGATTGCATCTAATTAACTTTGAGATAATTGGATGAAGCTGATTCTGAAAACCAATGCGATATTTCAGACTACGGCGTCTAACTCCACTCGTAGATATATCAGTTAAGCCTTTTGGAATTCATACCTGTCTAATGTCAATGTGTAGTCACTGGACAATCCATTGGAGATTTCAAATACTAATCCTCTATATCACGTTAATATACCTTTATTCACAACAGACTGTGTTCACTCCTAACTCTCGTTCCTCGTCTCTTCTTCTATTTTGTACGTCTTCTGTCCTCTAGGGGCCCCCTGGTCCATCTGGTGAATCTGGTCCACCTGGTCCCCCCGGCAAGAGAGTAAGTCTAAGCATCTTCATCATCGTGTTCATCATCATCACAACCAACACACCACAGACGTCAATATCACTTTCATCCATATCAGATAAAAGATTGAACAATATAGTACGTTATATTGTGTGTTTTTACTATTTGCATTTGCCCCCCCCCCCTTTGACACTGCTGCTACTCTCTGTTGTTATCATCTATAAATAGTAACTTTAATAACTCTACCTACATGTACTTATTACCTCAATTACCTCGACTAACCGGTGCCCCCGCACATTGACTCTGTACCGATACCCCCCTATATATATATATTTTACCGCAGCTCTTTAAATACTTGTTACTTTTATTTCTTATTGACATTTTTTTTAACTGCATTGTTGGTTAGGGGCTTGTAAGTAAGCGTTTCCCTGTAAGGTCTACGCCTGTTGTATTTGGCGCATGTGACTAATACAATTTGGATTTGATTTGATTTAATGGTAACTCATTAATCACGATTTGGACTAGATTTTTTTGACCGAGTCCCATTGTCCCATATCCAACACCTATTGACACACAGTTCTATGTATTGTATTCATCTTATTATTAAACCAGACATAGAAATGCACCCAGTCATTGTTGATTAAACCTAGAGTCATCAGGTGAGAATTCTTTACCCTAAACAATCCATCCAAACTCTACAACAACCCCCCCCCCCCCCAAAAACAATTTGGGATTTGCAGGGTCAGGGCCACTGAGCCGTCTCTATATGGAAATTAAAGATATCTCAAACCCACTGAGCTGTCTCTACATGGAAATTAAAGATATCTCAAACCCACTGAGCTGTCTCTAAATGGAAATGAAAGATATCTCAAACCTGTACATGGAAATGTATCTATCTCAAAGCCCACTGAGCTGTCTCTACATGGAAATGTAGGCTATCTCAAATCTCTGTACATGACCAAAAGTATGTGGATCCCTGCTCATCGAAAATCTCATTCCAATATCATGGGAATTAATATGGAGTTATTCCCCCCTTTACTGCTATAACAGCCTCCACTCTTCTGGGAAGGCTTTCCACTAGATGTTGGAACATTGCTGCTAGGACTTGCTTCCATTCAGCCACAAGAATATTAGTGAGGTTGGGCACTGATGTTGGGCGATTAGGCCTGGCTCGCAGTCGTCATTCCAATTCATCCCAAAAGCGTTCAATGGGTTTGAGGTCAGACCAGTCAAGTTCTTTTACACCGATCTCGACAATCCATTTATGTATGGACCTCGCTTTGTGCACAGGGGCATTGTCATGCTGAAACAGAAAAGGGCCTTCCCCAAACTGTTGCCACAAAGTTGTAAGCACAGAATCGCCTAGAATGTCAAGGGGCCTAGTCCGAACCATGTAAAACAGCCCCAGACCATTATTCCTCCTCCACCAAACTTTACAGTTGGCATTACATATAGTGATCTTAGGCTTGTGTGCGGCTGTTCAGCCATGGAAACCCGTAAAGCTCCAGATGAACAGTTATTGTGCTGACGTTGCTTCCAGAGGCATTTTCGAATTTGGTAGTGAGTGTTGCAACCGAGGACAGATGATTTTTCCGCGCTTCGTGCTTCAGCACTCGCCGGTCCCGTTCTTTGAGCTTGTGTGGCCTACCACTTCGCGGCTGAGCTGTTGTTGTTCCTAGACGTTTCCACTTCACAATAACAGCACTTACCATTGACCGGGGCAGCTCCAGCAGGGCAGAAATTTGACTAACTGACTTTGTTGGAAATGTGGCATCCTATGACCATGCCACGTTGAAAGTCATTGAGCTCTTCAATAAGGCCATGTTACTGCCAATGTACTATGGAGATTGCATGGCTGTGTGCTAGATTTTAGACTCCTGTCTGCAACGGGTGTAGCTGAAATAGCCAAATCCACTCATTTGAAGTGGTGTCCACATACTTTTGTATATATGGTGTATCAATTTCATAGTCATGGCACGCTTTGTGAAATACTGTAGCTTCTGTTTTCTTTTCTCTGTGAGGAAAATAGGGCAAAAAAGCATCAGGCCCAAAACGAATTTACTGTCTAGAGAGAGAGCGAAATCTCCCCTGACACACTGTTGATCTGGGCCACTTTGACTGACAGCCATGGAATAACGCTAGAAGAACAGAGAGGGAGGGGTATGATGTGGGTATTTTCAGGACATAGACCTCTATCTGTCCCTCCTTGGGGCTTGTCTACAGGAATCTACAACTGAATGCCTTCAACTGAAATGTGTCTTCTGCATTTAACCCAACCGATCTGAATCAGAGAGGTGCAGGGGGGCTGCCTTAATCGACATCCACAGCACCCGGGGGAGAACCGTGGGTTAACTGCCTTGCTCAGGGGCAGAACGACAGATTTTTATCTTGTCAGCTCAGGGATTCGAGCCTTTCGGTTACTGGCCCAACGCTGTAACCACTAGGCTACCTGCCGATTGTATGGTTGTGGTGAAGTGAGATGTCATTACAGAGGCAGGTCAGCCGTCACCAACTCAGTTCACAGGTAAAAATGGACTTTCCTGACATTTTGTTCTCTGGGGCAAAGATAAAGATGTAGCTTACATTTAAAATACTTTTTGTTATGATGATGACCCTTTTCGAAAGAGGAACTTCATGTCTGACTTCACTGTATGAAGCTGCTACCATGTACAGTGCCTTCGGAAAGTATTCAGACCTCTTGACCTTCTCCGTATTTTGTTACGTTATAGACTTCATCTAAAATTTATTAAAATAAATAAAATCCTCAGCAATCTACACACAGTAACCCATAATGACAAAGTTAAAACAGGTTGTTAGACATTTTTGCAAATGTATTAAAAATGGAAAACAGAAATACCTTATTTACATAAGTATTCAGAGCCTTTGTATGAGACTCAAAGTTGAGCTCAGGTTCACCCTGTTTTCATTGATCATCCTTTAGATGTTTCTACAAATTGATTGAGTCCACCTGTAGTAAATTCAATTGATTGGACATGATTTGGAAAGGCACACACCTGTCTGTATAAGGTCCCACAGTTGACAGTGCATGTCAGAGCAAAAACTAAGCCATGAGGTCGAAGGAATTGTCCTTAGAGCTCTGAGACAGGATTGTGACGAGGCACAGATCTGGGGAAGCGTACCAAAAAAATTCTGTAGCATTGAAGGTCCCCAAGAACACAGTGGCCTCCATCATTCTTAAATGGAAGAAGTTTGGAACCACCAAGACTCTTCCTAGACCTGGCTGCCCGACCAAACTGAGCAATCGGGGGGAGAAGGGCCTTAGTCAGGGAGGTGACCAAGAACTCGATGGTCACTCTGACAGAGCTTTAGAGTTCCTCTGTGGAGATAGGAGAACCTTCCAGAAGGACAACCATCTCTGCAGCACTCCACCAATCAGGCATTTATGGTAGAGTGGCCAGACGGAAGCCACTCCTCAGTAAAAGGTACATAACAGCCCGCTTGGAGTTTGCCAAAAGCCACCTAAAGTCTCTCAGACCATGAGAAACAAGATTTTCTGGTCTGATGAAACCAATATTGAATTATTTGACATGAATGCCAAGCTTCACATCTGGAGGAAACCTGGCACCATTCCTACTGTGAAGCATGGTGGTGGCAGCATCATGCTGTGGGGATGTTTTTCAGCGACAGGGACTGGGAGACTAGTCAGGATCGAGGGAAAGATGAATGTAGCAAAGTACAGAGAGATCCTTGATGAAAACCTGCTCCAGAGTGCTCAGGACCTCAGACTGGGGAGCGAAGGTTCACCTCGCTACAGGACAATGACCCTAAGCACACAGCCAAGACAATGCAGGAGTGGCTTCGGGACAAGTCTCTGATTGTCCTTGAGTGGCTGAGCCAGAGCCCGAACTTAAACCCGATTGAACATCTCTGGAGAGACCTGAAAATACCTGTGCAGCAACGCTCCCCATCCAAACTGACAGAGCTTGAGAGGATCTGCAGAGAAGAATGGGAGAAACTCCCCTAAATACAGGTGTGCCAAGCTTGTAGCGTCATACCCAAGAAGAATCGAGGCTGTAATCGCTGCCAAAGGTGCTTCAACAAAGTACTGAGTAAAGTACTGCTTTGTCATTATTGAGTATTGTGTGTAGATTGATTATTATTTCTTGTTTTAAATACATTTTGGAATAAGGCTGTAATATAACAAAATGTGGAAAAAGTCAAGGGTCTCAGTACTTTCCGAAGGCACTGTAAATTCCCTTTGACGTTCCCTGGGAACTTATCAAGTGTAACATCATTCATGGTTGGCTAATATCAGTTGAAAGCACGCAACATTAGTGAATCCCAAATAGTGCATGAACTTCCTTTTGACGGATGTTAAATTCTTTCTTTAAAAGAAAAGTGGCAATTATTGTCCCACATTTCTCAAAGAAGTCGCTATCTCGAGCTATCTTCTGCAACAGCTTTATGACATAGGCCAATAGCTTAAAATAGCTGCAATTTACAGCAGACACAAAAACCGCCAATTGCTTTTGCAATGTGCTTGACGGAATTTATATTCAGAGTATTTAGCATCATATCAACATGCAGCTCCTAATGGCCAAGGGATTATTTTAGGAAAATGGCTATTTCATCATCATAGGCATTTTATCTGCTTCCCCAAAAAATGTTTACCTAGAATGATTTCTGCAACTCCCAGGCATTCTGCTCCCCTGAATCAGTAATTTGGGGTGTTTTGCATTTAGCGTTGCAGGGTGTTTTTACTTCCTCAGCAGTTTACCTATAGCAATTTGAAATGAAGCTGAAATCTCTCTCCAGATCCTTCAGGCACTGTCTAAATCAATTTAGCACCAGAGACATTCTTTAGTTATTTGAATCTCATTTGTTTTTATCTTAAAGGTTTGATTTTTTGTCTCAATATAGATATTTATCTGGAAAGACATACCATTTACAGTTTAGAGTAGTTCATTTGTTTTTAGACTGCTGTTGTATTTATACTACCCCAAGACAAGACAACATACAGATCACAAATATTCCCAATACTATTTCATATGGTTGGAAGAGTAGGGACAACTACAGTAGGTAGTCAGCAGTTTGGTGTTAACAGAATATGGTTGGAAGACTAGGGACAACCACAGTAGGTAGTCAGCAGTTTGGTGTTAACAGAAGTAGCATCATGTTGGCCTATCGCTCACAACTCATAAAGTCAAATCAAATCAAATGTATTTACGCAGTCCTTCTTACATCAGCTGATGTCTCAAAATGCTGTACAGAAACCCAGCCTAAAACCCCAAACAGCAAGCAATGCAGGTGAAGAAGCACGGTGGCTAGGAAAAACTCCCTAGAAAGGCCAAAACCTAGGAAGAAACCTAGAGAGGAACCAGGCTATGAGGGGTGGCCAGTCCTCTTCTGGCTGTGCCGGGTGGAGATTATAACAGAACATGGCCAAGATGTTCAAATGTTCATGAATGACCAGCACGGTCAAATAATAATAATCACAGTAGTTGTCGAGGGTACAACAGGTCAGCACCTCAGGAGTAAATGTCAGTTGGCTTTTCATAGCCGATCATTGAGAGTATCTCTACCGCTCCTGCAGTCTCTAGAGAGTTGAAAACAGCAGGTCTGGGACAGGTAGCATGTCCGGTGAACAGGTCAGGGTTCCATAGCCACAGGCAGAAGAGTTGAAACTGGAGCAGCAGCACGGCCAGGTGGACTGGGGACAGCAAAGAGTCATCATGCCAGGTAGTCCTGAGGCATGGTCCTAGGGCTCAGGTCCCCCAAGAGAAAGAAAGAAAGAAAGAAAGAGAGAATTAGAGAGAGCATACTTAAATTCACACAGGATACTGGAGAAACACTCCAGATATAACAGACTGACCCTAGCCCCCCGAGACACAAACTACTGCAGCATAAATACTGGAGGCTGAGACAGGAGCGGTCAGGAGACACTGTGGCCCCATCCGATGATACCCCCAGACAGGGCCAAACAGGCAGGATATAACCCCACCCACTTTGCCAAAGTACAGCCCCCACACCACTAGAGGGATATCTTCAACCACCAACTTACCATCCTGAGACAAGGCCGAGTATAGCCCACAAAGATCTCCGCCATGGCACAACCCAAGGGGGGGCGCTAACCCAGACAGGAAGACCACGTCAGTGACTCGACCCACTCAAGTGACGCACCCCTCCTATGGGCGGCATGGAAGAGCACCAGTAAGCCAGTGACTCGGCCCCTGTAATAGGGTTAGAGACAGAAAATCCCAGTGGAGAGAGGGGAACCGGCTAGTGAGGATGAAAGCAGAAAGTGAGGGTGAAAGCAGAGAAACAAAGCCGATGCTGCCGTTTTGGCCATATCTCTAAATCAGTCAAAACACACAGCCCTGCTTGTCATTTCTACATGGGAACTCAGTCAAAACACACAGCCCTGCTGTCATTTCTACATGAGAACTCAGTGAAAACACACAGACCTGCTGTCATTTCTACATTGGAACCCAGTCAAAACACACAGCCCTGCTGTCATCTCTACATGGGAACTCAGTCAAAACACATAGCCCTGTTGCCATCCCTGCTTTCCCATGCTGTCTGATCAGAGAAGTGTGCCTCTCTGTGGACTGCATGGGGTTTTGATGTGAGGACCCCTTGTATAGTTGAAAGAGACAGCCTTAGGCTGAGAGGTGGCCAGAAAGAACAGATCACCTGGAAACCCTTGAAGTGATCGGAGACTAGAGAGGGAGAGGTGTGTGAGTGAGTGAGTGAGTGAGTGAGAAGTAGTTCAGTTCTGTTATATGGGTATGAAGCATGTCCACACTCCCGTTCAGTCAAATAGATTTTCTTTGCAAATTTGTGGGTAGATTAAGGTGTACTTTTCAAGGAGATTTGATCAAGACTCTGGTTTTCATCAGTGTTGTATTGAATGAAGATGTTCTCAGGGGGGAATACTGAAGCTACTAGATATGACCTGGTTTATGGATTTATTAACAACCCCTCATTCAGGAATATTTTAGAGGTTGTGTTTTGGTCCTGTGTGACTCAGTTGGTAGAGCATGGCACTTGCAACTCCAGGGTCTCGGGTTCAATTCCTTCGGGGGGACCAGTGCGAAAATGTATGCGCTCACTACTGTACGTCGCTCTGGAATAGAACATCTGTTGAATGACTAAAATGTCAATATTGCTATGTCTAGTATTTGTTTCTAGGTTTATTTTTAATCTTCAAGTACAGCCCCGTAGCCAAATGTTTGTTCAAGCAACTTCTCATTTCCTCAGTACTCAGTGAAATATTTCACTACAAACACAACTCTGGGTTCTTACTGGTGTGTTTGATTGATGTCCAATGGATGTATTTCACTGTAACGATTTGTTACAATTGACCTGAATTACTGCCCTCACAATGTTGTTGTTGTTGACTGCACATGCAGACATGCACAGACTAATAAACAAACACACACAAACATTATTCTTGCGCATGCATGCACACACACACACACACACGGACACACTGCTGTGTGATACTAAAGCGTGTCTTCTCGTCTTCCCCAGGGCCCCCCAGGATCTGCCGGTGCAGAGGGTAGACAAGGAGAGAAGGGCACCAAGGTAACCTACAAAATCAATTCAACCTTTACCCAGAGAGCAGCATCAGGAACTCCAGACTCCACAGCAAGCCCCCATGCCTCACCCCACTTCCCTGTTCCCTGTTCCCTCACCCTCCACCCTCTCCACTCTTCCCTCTCCACTCATCCCTCTCTCCTCATCCCTGTCCCCTCTTCCCTTTTCCTTTAATCTCTCTCCCCTCCTCCCAAATTAAAACACACAACCCCCAGGAAGTCGGGGGAGTTTGAAGGTTTTCCACTCAAGATCAGATTGAAATGTATGGACTCACACAGCCTATTTTAGCTTAGATTCAGTTTGTGTGTTTTTAATGTGTTTGCTATGTGTTAATTTGTGGAAACGTACTGTGCTGTATCTAGCTCTGACATGTCACAAGTCTGTTTGCCAGTTGTCTCTAGCCCTATCCCACTCTGCTATGGTTTAGACTGGGCATTGTTGTTTCACATCAATCACAGAGTCCCATTGTTATCTAAACCCTCCAGATGTTATCTATGCTGCTCTGTGAACATAAGACTAGGCTATAGTCACCTGAAGCTCAACGCAGTAGAAGGAATGTCTCTTTGACAGTACGCACGACAAGGACGGGAAGTGGATACATCTATCATCTGTTAGGGGTTCTTCAAAGAACCATAGATCATTATGAACACATAAAGAGATCTAGAACACGACAAGGACGTGAATTGGATAAGAACCCAGTCTATCATCTGTTGTTAGGGGTTAGATCATTATGAACACATAAAGAGATCCAGAACACATAAAGAGACCCAGAACACATAAAGAGATCCAGAACACATAAAAAGATCCAGAACACATAAAAAGATCCAGAACACATAAAGAGATCCAGAACACATAAAGAGATCCAGAACACGTAAAGAGATCCAGAACACATAAAGAGATACAGAACACATAAAGAGATCCAGAACACATAAAGAGATCCAGAACACATAAAGAGATCCAGAACACATATAGAGATCCAGAACACATAAAGAGATCCAGAACACATGAAGAGATCCAGAACGCATAAAGAGATCCAGAACGCATAAAGAGATCCAGAACACATATAGAGATCCAGAACGCATAAAGAGACCCAGAACACATAGAGACCCAGAACGCATAAAGAGACCCAGAACACATAGAGACCCAGAACGCATAAAGAGACCCAGAACACATAGAGACCCAGAACGCATAAAGAGACCCAGAACACATAGAGACCCAGAACACATAAAGAGACCCAGAACACATAGAGACCCAGAACACATAGAGACCCAGAACGCATAAAGAGACCCAGAACGCATAAAGACATGTTGTTTACCTGCTAGACAGACACATTGTCAATTCACAGAGAGCATCAATCAAATCAGATGGAAATGACGTGGACATCTAGAGTTGTGTCACTGTGACAGTCTTGTCCTGTACTATAGGGTGAGTCTGGAGCCGAGGGACCCCCAGGTAAAGCTGGCCCCGTCGGCCCCCAGGGGCCCTCGGGAAAGACCGGTCCAGAAGGTCTGCGTGGAATCCCCGGCCCCGTTGTAAGTCTGAGATCCAAAGTTCATCATCTTTCCTTAAATTCACATGCACACGTACACACGTACACATACACACACACACACACACAAACACAGAGAGAGAGAGACCAAACAGCCCTAAAGCCATCTGACAACAGTGCTCATGGAATAATCGATAGTACCATTTGGCTTGTCCTTTATACATTTCTGTTGTTTATTCAAACACATTTTTTTTTGCGGTATTCCTGCAATTAATCATGGTGCCGGGCACAGGAAATCAATATGAGGCCATAAGAGTTACAGAAGGTTGTAATGCTGGACTTTAATTGGATGGCTTTTCTCTTCTCAGGGTGAACAAGGACTTCCTGGTTCTTCTGGACAAGATGGCCCACCTGGACCTATGGTCAGCAGAGATAATAAGCCCTCTCTCTCCCTCCCCCTCTTTCTCTCTCTAGTGCTCTCTTCTCTCTCTCTTTCCTCTCCTCTCTCCCTCTTCTTTCTCTTTCTTGTGCTCTCTCTCGCAGTGCATGCTGGGAGTTTTTTGGAGTTTGAGTGTTTGGTGTGGAGGGTTCTGTCCTAACTAACTTTCTTGATTCTTTTCTTGGTCTTTTCTTTCAGTTTTTATTTTCTATGGTGGAGGGATAATGCACTATTTGTTTTAGCGGTATCCACAGCTTTTTCAGAGTTAGGGTGGAAGAGGACAGAGTAAGTTTCCTGGGGTTTGGAAGGTGTGGTTTGCGCGATGGCTTCTCAGCCTAGCGCGAAGGAGACGCTGTCGATACGGCATGGATTCAGGTGTGTTCCTGAGAATGGAGTTAAAGTGGAGGAGGTTCTGCTTGCAGTCGGTGAACAGGTAGGAGCTGAATTTATACATTCTGTTTCTAGAATGAACAAAGCTGTGGTTGTGTTCATGAAAAGAGCAAATTTGGTTGGTAGGCTAATTGCTAGTGGAATATTTGTAAGGGGTGTGTTGGTGCCAGTTTCACCACTCTCTACCCCTTCGACAAGAGTGGTAGTTGCAAATTTGCAAGTGTTTATGTTTCTGAATAACAATGAGCAACAGCTAAATGTGCATTTTAAAGTGGGGCATGGGGAGGAGTTCTATGCAGGGTTTGCCAGCACAGACAGTCTACGGTGTTTTGAGTGTGGGGATTTGGGGCATAAGAGCTTTGCGTGCCCACATAAAAGCCGTAGACAAGGTGAGGGCACAAGCGCCAGTGGGGGAAATCGAGGTTAATGTGCAGGGGGTAATGAGATGCAGAGGCTGGGCCTAGTCATGCTAGAGATTTGTATTTATTTATTTATTTTATTTCACCTTTATTTAACCAGGTAGGCAAGTTGAGAACAAGTTCTCATTTACAATTGCGACCTGGCCAAGATAAAGCAAAGCAGTTTGACAACATACAACAACACATGGAGTAAAACAAATATACAGTCAATAATACAGTAGAAAAATAAATCTATGTACAATGTGATCAAATGAGGTGCGATAAGGAAGGTAAAGGCAAAAAAAAGTCCATGGTGGCAAAGTAAATACAATATATCAAGTAAAACACTGGAATGGTAGATTTGTAGTAGAAGAAAGTGCAAAGTAGAAATAGAGATAATGGGGTGCAAAGGATCAAAATAAAATAAATAAATACAGTAGGGGAAGAGGTAGTTGTTTGGGCTAAATTATAGATGGGCTATGTACAGGTGCAGTGATCTGTGAGCTGCTCTGACAGCTGGTGCTTAAAGCTAGTGAGGGAGATAAGTGTTTCCAGTTTCAGAGATTTTTGTAGTTCGTTCCAGTCATTGGCAGCAGAGAACTGGAAAGAGAGACGGCCAAAGGAGGAATTGGCTTTGGGGGTGACCAGAGAGATATACCTGCTGGAGCGCGTGCTACAGGTGGGTGCTGCTATGGTGACCAGTGAGCGGAGATAAGGGGGGACTTTACCTAACAGGGTCTTGTAGATGACCTGGAGCCAGTGGGTTTGGCGACGATTATGAAGCTAAGGCCAGCCAACTAGAGCGTACAGGTCTCAGTGGTGGGTAGTATATGGGGCTTTGGTGAGACAACGGATGGCACTGTGATAGACTGCATCCAGTTTGTTGAGTAGGGTATTGGAGGCTATTTTGTAAATGACATCGCCAAAGTCGAGGATCGGTAGGATGATCAGTTTTACGAGGGTATGTTTGGCAGCATGAGTGAAGGATGCTTTGTTGCGAAATAGGAAGCCAATTCTTGATATAACTTTGGATTGGAGATGTTTGATGTGAGTCTGGAAGGAGAGTTTACAGTCTAACCAGACACCTAGGTATTTGTAGTTGTCCACATATTCTAAGTCAGAACCGTCCAGAGTAGTGATGCAGGACAGGCGGGCAGGTGCAGGCAGCGATCGGTTGAAGAGCATGCATTTAGTTTTACTTGTATTTAGGAGCAGTTGGAGGCAACGGAAGGAGGGTTGTATGGCATTGAAGCTCGTCTGGAGGGTTGTTAACACAGTGTCCAAAGAAGGGCCAGAAGTATGCAGAATGGTGTCGTCTGCGTAGAGGTGGATCAGAGACTCACCAGCAGCAAGAGTGACATCATTGATGTATACAGAGAAAAGAGTTGGCCCAAGAATTGAACCCTGTGGCACCCCCATAGAGACTGCCAGAGGTCCGGACAACAGGCCCTTCGATTTGACACACTGAACTCTATCAGAGAAGTAGTTGGTGAACCAGGCGATGCAATCATTAGAGAAACCAAGGCTATTGAGTCTGCCGATGAGGATGTGGTGATTGACAGAGTCGAAAGCTTTGGCCAGGTCAATGAAAACGGCAGCACAGTATTGTTTCTTATCGATGGCGGTTACGATATCGTTTAGGACCTTGAGCGTGGCTGAGATGCACCCATGACCAGCTCTGAAACCAGATTGCATAGCGGAGAAGGTGCGGTGGGATTCGAAATGGTCGGTAATCTGTTTGTTGACTTGGCTTTCGAAGACCTTAGAAAGGCAGGGTAGGATGGATATAGGTCTATAGCAATTTGGGTCAAGAGTGTCCCCTCCTTTGAAGAGGGGGATGACAGCAGCTACTTTCCGATCTATGGGAATCTCAGACGACACGAAAGAGAGATTGAAAAGGCTAGTAATAGGGGTTGCAATAATTTCGGCAGATCATTTTAGAAAGAAAGGGTCCAGATTGTCTAGCCCGGCTGATTTGTAGGGGTCCAGATTTTGCAGCTCTTTCAGAACATCAGCTGAATGGATTTGGGAGAAGGAGAAATGGGGAAGGCTTGGGCGAGTAGTTGTGGGGGGTGCAGTGCTGTTGACTGCAGTAGGGGTAGCCAGGTGGAAAGCATGGCCAGCCGTAGAAAAATGCTTATTGAAAATATCAATTATTGTGGGTTTATCGGTGGTGACAGAGTTTCCTATCCTCAGTGCAGTGGGCAGTTGGGAGGAGGTGTTCTTATTCTCCATGGACTTTACAATGTCCCAGAACTTTTTTGAATTTGTGTTGCAGGAAGCAAATTTCTGCTTGAAAAAGCTAGCCTTAGCTTTTCTAACTGCCTGTGTGTATTGGTTTCTAACTTCCCTGAAAAGTTGCATATCACGGGGGCTGTTTGATGCTAATGCAGAACGCCATAGGATGGTGGTGTAGATGAGGCTGAGCCTAGTCATGCCAGGGATGGTGGTGTAGATGAGGCTGGGCCTAGTCAGGCTAGAGATGGTGGTGTAGATGATGCTGGGCCTAGTCATGCTATGGATGGTGGTGTAGATGATGCTGGGCCTAGTCAGGCTATGTATGGTGGTGTAGCTGAGGCTGGGTCTAGTCATGCTATGTATGGTGGTGTAGCTGAGGCTGGGTCTAGTCATGCTATGGATGGTGGGGTAGCTGAGGCTGGGCCTAGTCAGGCTATGGATGGTGGTGTAGCTGAGGCTGGGTCTAGTCATGCTATGGATGGTGGGGTAGCTGAGGCTGGGCCTAGTCAGGCTATGGATGGTGGTGTAGCTGAGGCTGGGTCTAGTCATGCTATGGATGGTGGGGTAGCTGAGGCTGGGTCTAGTCATGCTATAGATGGTGGTGTAGATGATGCTGGGTCTAGTCATGCTATGGATGGTGGTGTAGGCTGGGCCTAGTCAGGCTAGAGATGGTGGGGTAGCTGAGGCTCGGCCTAGTCAGGCTAGAGATGGTGGGTAGATGATGCTGGGTCTAGTCAGTTTATGCTAGTGGATGAGGAGAGTATAGTGGGGAAGTGTAAGAGACTAGGGGGGAGGAGGAGGGTGTCAAGTGGAAAAGGAAAAAGGGTGTGGTCAAAGGCACCATGGAACCTTTGCCTGTTGCTGTGGGGGATGCCCTGACCAGAGAGGAAGGGCAGGTGGTCAGGATGGGAGATAGAGATGAGGAGGAAAGTGAGTCTGAGGAAGAGGATGAGGAGTTATTTTTTTCAGACTCCTCTTCAATAGGCCCGGAGCTGACAGCCAGTCAAGCAGAGGGGTCAAAGTACACGTTGAGAGAACTGACAAGGTTCCTGAATGAGACCAAGGGGAAAAAAGTTCATCTTGGGGCATTTTTTTTCTGATCTGAGAAAGTTTGTAGGATCAGTACAACATGCTATGAAAAATGAGGGGCGTGGTGTCCTCTCACCCAGGAAACGGTTGAGGAAGTGGGTCACAGCAGTGCGTAAAGGTTTACCTTCAGACACTATTTAGATGTATATTTTCTTTCTGACACTGGTTTTTTTTTTAGCTTTGCTATTGGTCTCTTTCTTTGCTGGCTTTTCTCCCACTTCTTATGGAGACTCTTCTGGTAGGCTCGCTCAATATAAATGGCGCCAGAGATGCGGGAAAGAGGAGTGAGTTGGGTTAATATGTAAAACAAAAAAAAGTACAGGTGTTGTTTCTGCAGGAGACACATAGTGATGTGTTGAATGAAGTTGATTGGGGGCTCTGGTGGAAAGGGGCAAGTGTGTTGAGCCATGGGACAAATCTTAGTGCAGGGGTGGCAGTCCTTTTTGCACCGGGTCTGTCTGTAAAAATGTGCTCCGCCACAGAGGTGTGTAGGGGTAGGCTGCTTGTTGGAAAAGCAGAAATTAACAACATGGGTTTTGTCTTTATAAATCAAATTTGATTTGTCACATACACATGGTTAGCAGATGTTAATGCGAGTGTAGCGAAATGCTTGTGCTTCTAGTTCCGACCGTGCAGTAATATCTAACCTAACAATTTCACAACAACTACCTTATACACAGAAGTGTAAAGGAATGAATAAGAATATGTACATAAAAATATATGAATGAGCGATGGCCGAACGGCATAGGCAAGATGCAGTAGATGGTATAGAGGCCCACACGAGAAGGAGGTGTGGAGCCTGGGCTGTGGGTGTGAAAGGAGCCTATCTTCCACAACCCACTCATCCCTGGGTGAGGCTGGGTGACCTGAGACTGCTGGGAGAGGAAGGGTGGAAAACCTCAGAAGTCTTGGCACACCAAACAGGAATAACATCTCTTAGGCTGCTGGAGAGATTCCTGGAGCATATCCAGGAGGCACTGTCTGAGCCGGTAAGGGGGGGGGTGTTTGAGCGGCCGAGGGGCCACCAATGTTTCCGCCACTGCATGTGACGGCAGAGAATGGAGACTGGCAAGGGAGTCTGGAGGACTTGTTAGATTTTAACACTCCGAGCCTGGGGGAGTTTGAAGGGGTGGGAGGTAAAGCCCTCTACAACCTCTGTGTTAAGGTGAGGAACATTAGGAGCCTAACAGGAGTGAAGGCACATCAGTGGCAGGGGGTATGTGGGGCAGAGAGTATGGTAGGTTTTAGATGGAGGGGGCTCTACAACCCCCAGTACCAAAGAGGTCAGGGGACCTCCAGTGGAGGGTTCTACATGGAGCCCTGGCCACTAACAGCTGGTTGGTACAGGTTGAACCGGGAGTCGGGCAGGGGTGTCCTTTCTGTGTCATGAGAGAAACTGTGATTTATGTGTTTCCTGTGTGCACCAGGTTAATGTCACTAATGTCTCTGTTGGAATGTCTGTGTGAGAGGTTGGGGGAGGTTTTTACTGTTGGGATGTTTATTATGGGGTACAGGTATTCAAATAAGGAGAAGGCCAAATGTGTTTTGTTGAATTTTCTGTTTGCTCAGGCGAAGTTCGCTATTTGGCTAACGAGGAGGAACAGGGTCAAAGTTGGAGGGATAACAGACCCTTTATTATTGTTTAATGGGATGGTCTCTGCGCGCCTTAGGCTTGAGTTTGAGTTCTATAGAATGATAAAAAGTGTGGAGATGTTTCAGGAGATCTGGTGTGTCGTGGGGGCTGTCTGTATAGCTGGGGAAGATGTTTCAGGAGATATGGTGTGTTGGGGGGCTATCAGTATAGCTGGGGAAGATGTTTCAGGAGATATGGTGTGTTGGGGGGGCTGTCTGTATAGCTGGGGAAGCTGTTTCAGGAGATATGGTGTGTTGGGGGGCTGTCTGTATAGCTGGGGAAGATGTTTCAGGAGATATGGTGTGTTGGGGGGGCTGTCTGTATAGCTGGGGAAGATGTTTCAGGAGATATGGTGTGTTGGGGGGGCTGTCTGTATAGCTGGGGAAGATGTTTCAGGAGATATGGTGTGTTGGGGGGGCTGTCTGTATAGCTGGGGAAGATGTTTCAGGAGATATGGTGTGTTGGGGGGGCTGTCTGTATAGTGGGGAAGATGTTTCAGGAGATATGGTGTGTTGGGGGGGGCTGTCTGTATAGCTGGGGAAGATGTTTCAGGAGATATGGTGTGTTGGGGGGCTGTCTGTATAGCTGGGGAAGATGTGTTGGATATACGGTTGTAGGAGTGGGTATTGTGATGTTGGTTTGTATCATGTGGTAGATGGAAAGGTGAGTATGGTACATGTATGCAGTACAGGATATATTTTGGGGTTTTAATTTTAAGGGGGGTGTTTTTTTTTAAATGAAATGAGGAAGTTTCAGTAAAGACAAAGTCAGAAAGTCTCTCACTCTCTTCGCTCTTTCTCTCTTCTCTCTCTTTCTCTCTTTTTATAGTAATCTTTCTCTCTCTCTCTCTCTCTCTCCTCTCCTCTCCTCTCCTCTCCTCTCCTCTCCTCTCCTCTCTCTCTCCTCTCTTTTTATAGTGCTCTCTCTCTCTAATAACTCTCTCTCTAGTTCTCTATCTCATTGTCTCTCTATAGGTATTTTTTCCTTTTGTTCTTTCTCTACTGAGGTGGTGTAATTGATGTCTAACCATCTTGTCTCTGTGATAATTAGGGACCCCCTGGTCTCCCAGGTCTGAAGGGTGACCCCGGCACCAAGGGTGAAAAGGTGAGCCCGCCTCAATTTCCCTTCCCAAAGCACTTATTGATTTGATTTCTCCGTTACGAGAAGGGGTTGGGAGTTTAACCTGTAGTGGGTTGGAGACGGATGGCCATGAGCGTGGCTGGGATTGGACCTCCACTCATCTGAGCCCTATAACCAGCTTTTCTAGAAAGGTCAAACTAAATATTTCCGGTAGAGCAATACATTTAAATTAACGTATTCGACACAACTGTGTTTGAAACTAAAAGTTACTCCAAATATGCGGTAAACTAAAACTGACATTTGGAGAAATCTGGTAGCCAGTTTGAATTGAATAGGACCCTACCACATTGCTGCCTCCATTTGATGCAGAAGGTCAGATCTGCCAGTGAATTTAAAGTCAGTAATGAAGCTCAGGACACTGCTGTTATGGCCAGCCTCAAATGTTGAGAGCAGGATTGGCAGGGATTGGTTTAAAAGGACACAAGCTCTTCATTTTTATTTGTGTGGCCATTTTTCATGTTTGAGATCAATGGGACTGAAGACTCGTATTTTCCAGACGTTGTTGAGGATATTGTCCTCAGTTGCATTTAGAGAAATTCTGGGCAACTATTTTGTCAGTCCAAAAAAATATATATATATATTTCTATGAAAATGATTTCAGATGTGTAGAATGAGTGTTCTGATTTTGTATTTTACTTTATGTGTAACAGCTATAGCAGGGTTGTACTGGTGCCAGGCATGGAATCGTCTTCAAAATGTTTTTACTGTAAGTATCGTGTGTTCTCAATGGTCTCAGTCCTTACTACTCATGTTTGTTTGTGTCCTACAGGGTCATCCAGGTCTGATCGGTCTGATTGGACCCCCTGGCGAGCAGGGAGAGAAGGGAGACAGAGGCCTGCCTGGACCCCAGGGTTCTCACGGAGGCAAGGGCGACGGTGTAAGTGATTAATGACCTCATCACCTTGCCATTCGTCAACCTATTTACCTTCCAGCAGGAAATAAAATGCCATTGATCTGATTGTAGCCACCTACTGTTGACTGAACAAGTCGTTCATAATGCTACATTATCTGCTTGATATGGTGCAGCTAACACTTGTATAGACTTATGCATTGAGTCTATACAATTCCTAAATAAATACTCGACTTGACCAGAAGGACAACCATCTCTGCAGCATTCCACCAATCAAGGCCTTTATGGTAGAGTGGCCAGACGGAAGCCACTCCTCAGTAAAAGACACAAGACAGCCCACTTGGAGTTTGCCAAAAAGCACCTAATTGTCTCTCAGACCATGAGAAACAATATTTTCTGGTCTGATGAAACCAATATTGAATTCTTTGGCATGAATGCCAAGCTTCACATCTGGAGGAAAACTGGCACCATTCCTACTGTGAAGCATGGTGGTGGCAGAATCATACTGTGGGGATGTTTTTCAGTGGCAGGGACTGGGAGACTAGTCAGGATCGAGGGAAAGTTGAATGTAGCAAAGTACAGAGAGATCCTTGATGAAAACCTGCTCCAGAGTGCTCAGGACCTCAGACTGGGGCGAAGGTTCACCTTCAAACAGGACAACAAAGCCAAGACAACGCAGGAGTGGCTTCGGGACAGGTCTCTGATTGTCCTTGAATGGCCCAGCCAGAGCCCGGACTTGAACCTGATCGAACATCTCTGGGGAGACCTGAAAATAGCTGTGCAGCGACACTCCCCATCCAACTTAACAGAGCTTGAGAGGATCTGAAGAGAATAATGGGAGAAACTCCCCAAATACAAGTGCGCCAAGCTCGTAGCATCATACCCAAGAAGACTCAAGGCTGTAATCACTGCCAAAGGGGCTTCAACAAAGTACTGAGTAAAGTGTCTGAAGACTTATGTAAATGTGATATTAGTTTTTTATTTGTAAATTAGCAAAAATGTCAAAAAGAAATATGGGGTAATGTGTGTAGATTGATGAGGGGGAAAAACAATTGAATCAATTATAGAATAAGGATGTAACCTAACAAAATGTGTAAAAAGTCAAGGGGTCTGAATTCTATCCGAAGGGACCGTATCTCTATGTTAGACTTGAGAAACAGAAGAATGGGGATCTCCATCTATATGTCTCTGTTATGCTTGAAAAACAGAACAATGGGGGTCTCCATCTATCTGTCTCTATGCTATGCTTGAAAAACAGAAGAATGGGGGTCTCTATCTGTCTCTGTTATGCTTGAAAAACAGAAGAATGGGGGTCTCCATCTATCTGTCTCTATGCTATGCTTGAAAAACAGAATAATGGGGGTCTCTATCTATCTGTCTCTATGCTATGCTTGAAAAACAGAATAATGGGGGTCTCCATCTATCTGTCTCTATGCTATGCTTGAAAAACAGATGGTCTCCATCCATCTAGCTGTATTACTCACCAAAATAGCACAAAGACATCGAAAATACCAGCAACTTTTCAGGGCTCATGAAAACGTTGCAAAAGGTTGTAAATGTTTCCCTTGCAATCTACCACTCCTTATCCCACTGTTGTCTCACTGTAGTCCTGCTGTCATCCCACTGTCGTCTTACTGATGTCTGGTCTCTTCTCCCCAGGGTATCAGTGGAGCTTCAGGTCCTCTCGGTCCCCCTGGCCCTCCTGGCCTGCCTGTAAGACTGTCCCCTGTTTTCTCTGTTTTATTTAGAGTATAGTCTCATAGTTAACATGTCCATGTAATGATACAACATAGTCATCTCCTCTTTACTGATCATGCCGTCTTCGTTGTCTCTTCCAGGGCCCTGGAGGTCCTAAGGGAGCTAAGGGTTCATCGGTAAGTTCTGTTGAACAACTCTTTGTATCAACTGAGAGTACTGTGACAGTCATTTTAAAGGAGTGTTTGTGAAATCCAGAATTAACAACATGTCTAAATCTCCATGGTCTTTCCAGGGTCCTGCTGGTCAGAAGGGAGACACCGGTACGATCGGTTCACCTGGTCCTCCTGTGAGAATTACTTTTACATTCATTCACTTCTGTTTTTAGCTGGAATTCATGAAGTTATTTGTAGAAAACGCTGTGACACTATGGGATATTTTCTTCCTCTATAGGGTCCCCCTGGTGAGGTGATCCAGCCACTGCCCATCCAGTCGCCCAAGAAGGACCACAGACACGCAGACATGCAGGCGGACGCGGCGGGTACCATGATGGACTACGGAGAGGGCATGGAGGACATCTTTGGCTCACTCAACAACCTCAAACAGGACATGGAGAGGATGAAGTACCCGATGGGCACACAGAACAACCCAGCCAGGACCTGCAAAGACCTGCAGCTCGCCCACCCAGAGTTCACCAACGGTGAGTCACAGAGAGGGGGAATCATGGGTAATATGCTAATGCTATGGCTGTTAACTGTGAATGCTGTTTGCTCATTTTGTAGCAATGCCGTTGGAATGTACAGTATGCTGATGTATTTGCAGGTAGAGTGTATTGCAGTGGTGAGTTTGAATAGCACTGAGAATAAGACCTCGTGGAGGTTTATACCTAACATTAACACTGGCCTTCAGTGAGGAACTTTTGAGGTTTTTGTTACCAAACTTGATACAGAGAAATGGCAGGTCATTCTTTGACCTTTTTTTTTAAGGTTTATTTATTTAATGAATATGAACATAATATTTTTATATCTATTTTAAGCATGACATGTATTAGCACGATGTACGTAATCTGTAATCTTCCATGATCAAACACACAAGTGCCATAGAACAGTTAAACGAGTTAGTAACACTTTGTAGTTTTCAGTTGTTGGTGGAACCTTAGAACTAGAGAGAACTACAGATTCAGGTATTTTATTGTGTCATTGGGTTTTGTTCCACAGGCGAGTACTGGATAGATCCTAACCAGGGATGTTCAGGGGACTCGTTCTCTGTCCACTGTAACTTCACGGCTGGAGGAGAAACCTGCATCTTCCCAGATAAGAAGTTCAGCGGAGTGAGTGGCAGTCCATTTCCTCCAAGAGGACGACACACACACACCTGCTCATACTATCAAGTTAAGCATAGAGTCAAGACATAGTCTTGTTCAATTCTAGATAATGTTCTGATAGGATCACTCATACATGTGCACATTACCTCGACTAACCGGTGCCCCCGCACATTGACTCTGTACCAGTACCCCCATGTATATAGCCTCCACATTGACTCTGTACCAGTACCCCCTGTATATAGCCTCCACATTGACTCTGTACCGGTACCCCCTGTATATAGCCTCCACATTGACTCTGTACCAGTTCCCCCCTGTATATAGCCTCCACATTGACTCTGTACCAGTACCCCCTGTATATAGCCTCCACATTGACTCTGTACCGGTACCCCCTGTATATAGCCTCCACATTGACTCTGTACCGGTACCCCCTGTATATAGCCTCCACATTGACTCTGTACCGGTACCCCCTGTATATAGCCTCCACATTGACTCTGTACCAGTACCCCCTGTATATAGTCTCCACATTGACTCTGTACCAGTACCCCCTGTATATAGTCTCCACATTGACTCTGTACCAGTACCCCCTGTATATAGTCTCCACATTGACTCTGTACCAGTACCCCCTGTATATAGCCTCCACATTGACTCTGTACCAGTACCCCCTGTATATAGCCTCCACATTGACTCTGTACCAGTACCCCCTGTATATAGCCTCCACATTGACTCTGTACCGGTACCCCCTGTATATAGCCTCCACATTGACTCTGTACCGGTACCCCCTGTATATAGCCTCCACATTGACTCTGTACCAGTACCCCCTGTATATAGCCTCCACATTGACTCTGTACCAGTACCCCCTGTATATAGCCTCCACATTGACTCTGTACCAGTACCCCCTGTATATAGCCTCCACATTGACTCTGTACCAGTACCCCCTGTATATAGCCTCCACATTGACTCTGTACCGGTACCCCCTGTATATAGCCTCCACATTGACTCTGTACCAGTACCCCTGTATATAGCCTCCACATTGACTCTGTACCAGTACCCCCTGTATATAGCCTCGCTACTGTTATTTTACTGCTGCTCTTTAATTATTTGTTACTTTTATTTTGTTTTATTTATCTGTTTTTTACGTAACACGTTTTTCTTTTTAACTTCTTAAAGCATTGTTGGTTAAGGGCTTGTAAGTAAGCATTTCACTGTAAGGTCTGTTGTATTCGGTGAATGTGACAAATACAATTTGATTTGATTCGTATGCTAGTGAGGGCTATGGGACTGCAAGATGCATGTTTGGTGATGTTTGATGGGTTCAGCGCTTGGTCATTTACATTTAAACCTAACTTGTTTTGTGATAGCCTTGTGAATTTGACATTTACATTCAAACTGTATCTCTGTGAAATGTAATGTAAAGGCATGAAGGAAAAATTGATGCATTGAACTAAAGGGTTTGAATTGACATTGGTAATTGTCAAGACATACAGTATAGACAAACTGTATGAACAGAAACAAACTGATATACAAATGTTTTATTGAATTACTATACTGTAGTGGTTTTCCTGTATGTTAAGATCTGAGGGAAGGGGTATCTAGCTGTATATTACACTACTTTTGATGGATCAAAACTAAACCTAATCCCAGGAACCAGCACTTAAATTGTAGGAAGAAAAAGTGTTCTTCTAAGTACCGAAGTGCTTCATTTGTTTGGCTCCATAGGTCAGAATAACTTCATGGCCCAAAGAACTTCCAGGGTCGTGGTTCAGTGAATTTGAGCATGGTAAAATAGTAAGTACTTCCCTCAACTCCACGTTTTCATCCTCCACTGTTCTCTTCTCAAAAGAAATGTCTCCTCTTCACAATACTAAACTAAAATTATTTGTCAGGCTCCCACTTGGCCACCTCTCTGCCTTCTGTCTGTCAGTACAGAGGCTCTTCAGAAGTAGCAGTTGAGATAGAAGAGAGAGAGAGATCAAATTGTCTCTGGAAGTGACCCCAGGTTTCTAGCCACAAAGGAATCCAGACCTCTAATATAAGACCTCTCACCAGCCCCCTCAGACCGTTCTCATTCATATTTCATACAGTCTGGGATTGACGAAGGAGGCTTAAAGATACGGAGGAAAATATGATTTTCTATCGCTTTGAGACTCAGTTTGGCCCATCGCCTGAGAGAGAGATTGTATAACTGATACTGACAGCATGTTTTTGAAGAAGAGTATCAGGGGGGACCTTTGATTCAGCAAACAAAGGAAAAGAGGGGTACTCAACAACAATGACATATATCATGAGAATGGCTTACCAAGAAAAAAGTTTCCAATAGGATTAATTCGAGCCAGAAGTGGAGGAAGGAAGGAGTCAGCTTGACTTCCTGTACAATGGAGTAAAGTGAGCTAAAAATAAAATACTTTTTTGTTGAGTGCTCCAACTCCTTTCTGCCTTGAATTAGTATTTTTGGAAGTTTTTCTCTCTAAGCTTTTTCTCATGTTTTATAAGAACTCTTGGGTAAAACACTTCTAAGCAGTATATTGTGTCCAATCCCATGTTTCATTTCTGACCCCTCCAATTTATTTTCTGTTTTTTTCTCACACCCTCCTCCAATAAACAGTTTTCATACGTTGACGCAGCCGGTAACACAATAAGTGAAGTTCAGATGACCTTCCTGAAACTACTGACAGCCTCGGCCAGACAGAACTTCACCTATAGCTGCCACCAGTCTGTGGGGTGGCACGATGAGACCACCGACAGCTACGACAAGGCACTGCGATTCCTAGGATCCAACGATGAGCAGATGTCCTACGACAGCAACCCTTACGTAAGGGCCCTCACAGACGGATGCGCGGTAAGGGCTGCCCATCAATACTGCCTGTCTGTAATAGTTCAAGTACTTTTGGGAATGTCTCGCAAGTATGTAAAATGTCCCCCCATTGGTTTTGTTGGACTTGTTTTATATCTCCAATGAGGTTGTCTGACGGCTGAAAGCAAAATGTTAATTCGTTTTTTTCCCCCCCCATTCTCTTTACAGGCGAGGAAGGGCTACGGAAAGACTGTGATGGAGATTAATACTCCCAAGATCGATCAGGTTCCCATCATTGATGTCATGTTGAATGACTTTGGAGATGCCAGCCAGAAGTTTGGATTTGAAGTGGGTCCAGCCTGCTTCCTTGGCTAACTGCTTCCCTGGCTAACATAAAAAAAAAAAACACTTGGCGGGGTCAGCAAAAAAGTCAAGACATTTTGGATACCAACAACCCCCCCCCCCAACCCAGCCCCCCCAGCCCAGCAACCAAACCCCCCAACCCAGCCCACACAGCCCTGCAACCAAACCCCCCAACCAAGCCCCCCCAGCCCTGCAACCAAAACCCCCAACCCAGCCCTGCAACCAAACCCCCCAACCCAGCCCAGCAACCAGACTCCCAAACCCAGCCCCCACCTGTTTCCATACCACCTAACCCCAGTACCCAGCCCCCTCACCTGTTTCCATACCACCTAACCCCAGTACCCAGCCCCCACCTGTTTCCATACCACCTAACCCCAGCCCCCTCGTCTGTTTCCATACCACCTAACCCCGGTACCCAGCCCCCTCACCTGTTTCCATACCACCTAACCCCAGCCCCCTCACCTGTTTCCATACCACCTAACCCCAGTACCCAGCCCCCTCACCTGTTTCCATACCACCTAACCCCAGTACCCAGCCCCCTACCTGTTTCCATACCACCTAATCCCAGTACCCAGCCCCCTACCTGTTTCCATACCACCTAACCCCGGTACCCAGCCCCCTACCTGTTTCCATACCACCTAACCCCGGTACCCAGCCCTCTACCTGTTTCCATACCACCTAACCCCGGTACCCAGCCCCCTACCTGTTTCCATACCACCTAACCCCAGTACCCAGCCCCCTCACCTGTTTCCATACCACCTAACCCCAGTACCCAGCCCCCTCACCTGTTTCCATACCACCTAACCCCAGTACCCAGCCCCCTCACCTGTTTCCATACCACCTAACCCTGGTACCCAACCCCCTCACCTGTTTCCATACCACCTAACCCCGTTACCCAGCCCCCTCACCTGTTTCCATACCACCTAACCCCAGTACCCAGCCCCCTCACCTGTTTCCATACCACCTAACCCCAGTACCCAGCCCCCTCACCTGTTTCCATACCACCTAACCCCAGTACCCAGCCCCCTCACCTGTTTCCATACCACCTAACCCCAGCCCCCCCACCTGTTTTCATACCACCTAACCCCGGTACCCAACCCCCTCACCTGTTTCCATACCACCTAACCCCGGTACCCAACCCCCTCACCTGTTTCCATACCACCTAACCCCGGTACCCAGCCCCCTCACCTGTTTCCATACCACCTAACCCTGGTACCCAGCCCCCTACCTGTTTCCATACCACCTAACCCCGGTACCCAGCCCCCTCACCTGTTTCCATACCACCTAACCCCGGTACCCAGCCCCCTACCTGTTTCCATACCACCTAACCCCAGTACCCAGCCCCCTCACCTGTTTCCATACCACCTAACCCCAGTACCCAGCCCCCTCACCTGTTTCCATACCACCTAACCCCAGTACCCAGCCCCCTCACCTGTTTCCATACCACCTAACCCCGGTACCCAGCCCCCTACCTGTTTCCATACCACCTAACCCCGGTACCCAGCCCCCTACCTGTTTCCATACCACCTAACCCCAGTACCCAGCCCCCTGACCTGTTTCCATACCACCTAACCCCAGTACCCAGCCCCCTCACCTGTTTCCATACCACCTAACCCCGGTACCCAGCCCCCTACCTGTTTCCATACCACCTAACCCCGGTACCCAGCCCCCTCACCTGTTTCCATACCACCTAACCCCGGTACCCAGCCCCCTCACCTGTTTCCATACCACCTAACCCCGGTACCCAGCCCCCTCACCTGTTTCCATACCACCTAACCCCAGCCCCCTCACCTGTTTCCATACCACCTAACCCCGGTACCCAGCCCCCTCACCTGTTTCCATACCACCTAACCCCGGTACCCAGCCCCCTCACCTGTTTCCATACCACCTAACCCTGGTACCCAGCCCCCTCACCTGTTTCCATACCACCTAACCCTGGTACCCAGCCCCCTCACCTGTTTCCATACCACCTAACCCCGGTACCCAGCCCCCTGACCTGTTTCCATACCACCTAATCCCAGTACCCAGCCCCCTCACCTGTTTCCATACCACCTAACCCCAGTACCCAGCCCCCTGACCTGTTTCCATACCACCTAACCCCAGTACCCAGCCCCCTCACCTGTTTCCATACCACCTAACCCCGGTACCCAGCCCCCTACCTGTTTCCATACCACCTAACCCCGGTACCCAGCCCCCTCACCTGTTTCCATACCACCTAACCCCGGTACCCAGCCCCCTCACCTGTTTCCATACCACCTAACCCCGGTACCCAGCCCCCTCACCTGTTTCCATACCACCTAACCCCAGCCCCCTCACCTGTTTCCATACCACCTAACCCCGGTACCCAGCCCCCTCACCTGTTTCCATACCACCTAACCCCGGTACCCAGCCCCCTCACCTGTTTCCATACCACCTAACCCTGGTACCCAGCCCCCTCACCTGTTTCCATACCACCTAACCCTGGTACCCAGCCCCCTGACCTGTTTACATACCACCTAACCCCAGTACCCAGCCCCCTGACCTGTTTCCATACCACCTAATCCCAGTACCCAGCCCCCTCACCTGTTTCCATACCACCTAACCCCAGTACCCAGCCCCCTCACCTGTTTCCATACCACCTAACCCCAGCCCCCTCACCTGTTTCCATACCACATGCAAGTTTTGAATAAAAAAATGATGTAGCGAACAGGTCTTGCCGTGTATGTATGTTTTACCAGGACAAGACTTCTTGCCCTTGTAGGGCTAGAATCACATGACTTAAACCTGTTGTGGTGCAAAGACGAAGGACATTTGAAGGTGTTGCAGAGAAAGGTGAACAGGAGAAAAATGAGGGAGGTCGAGAGGCGAGAGAGGAGAGAGACCTCTTTTTTTGGATTCTACAGGTGCTGTACAAAATTAAATACCACAATCGTGCTTGTTCAAAACACACAAAAATTAAGTGGTGCTAAAAAAGGTGCTTTTTAAAAATGAATAAACTTCAACTATAGTTTTTTTTACAATACTGTTATTTCTGAATCCGCTTTCAAAACCTGTGTGTGTATCAGAATCGTATCTGGCTCTTAATCTTCATAACAAAAAAATATATATACACAGTACCAGTCAAAAGTTTGGACACACCGACTCATTCAAGCGTTTTTCTTTATTTTTACTATTTTCTACATTGTAGAATAATAGTAAAGACATCAAAACTGTGAAATAACACATATAGAATCATGTAGTAACCAAAAAAGTGTTAAACAAATCAAAATCTATTTTATATTTGAGATTCTACAAAGTAGCCACCCTTTGTCTTGATGGCAGCTTTGCACACTCTTGGCATTCTCTCAACCAGCTTCACCTGGAATGTTTTTCCAACAGTCTTGAAGGAGTTCCCACATATGCTGAGCACTTGTCGGCTGCTTTTCCTTCACTCTGCTGTCCAACTCATCCCATACCATCTCGATTGGGTTGAGGTCATATGCTTGTGGAAGTCAGGTCATCTGATGCAGCACTGCATCACTCTCCTGGGTCAAATAGCCATTACACAGCCTGGAGGTGTGTTTTGGGTCATTGTCCTGTTGAAAATGTAATCATAGTCCCACTAAGCGCAAACCAGATGTGATGGCGTATCGCTGCAGAATGATGTGGTAGCCATGCTGGTTAAGTGAGCCTTGAACTCTAAATAAATCACTGACAGTGTCACCAACAAAGCACCCCAAAACATTCACACCTGTGCCTCACAAAGACATGGTGGTTGTAACCAAAATGTGCAAATTTGGACTCATCAGATCAAAGGACAGATATCCACCTGTCTAATGCCCATTACTCGTATTTCTTGGCTCAATCAAGCCGCTTCTTCTTATTGGTGCCCTTACGTAGTGGTTTCTTTGCAGCAATTCGACCATGAAGGCCTGAATCACGCAGTCTCATCTGAACAGTTGATGTTGAGATGTGTCTGTTACTTGAACTCTGTGCAGCGTTTATTTGGGCTGCAATCTGAGGTGCAGTTAACTCTAATGAACTTATCCTCTGCAGCAGAGGTAACTCTGGGTCTTCCTTTCCTGTGGCGATCCTCATGAGAGCCAGTTTCATCATAGCGCTTGATGGTTTTTGCGACTGCCCTTTTCTGGGTTAGCTGACCTTCATGTCTTAAAGTAATGATGGACTGTCGTTTCTCTTTGCTTATTTGAGCTGTTCTTGCCATAATATGGACTTGGTCTTTTACCAAATATGACTAACAACCCTACCATGTCACAACACATCTGATTGGCTCAAACACATTAATAAGGAAAGAACTTCCACAAATTAACTTTTAACAAGGCACACCTGTTAATTGAAATGCATTCCAGGTGACTACCTCATGAAGCTGGTTGAGAGAATGCCAAGATTGTGCAAAGCTGTCATCAAGGCAAAGCGTGGCTACTTTGAAGAATATAAAATCTATTTTGATTTGTTTAACACTTTTTTTGCTTACTACATGATTCCATATGTTATTTCATAGTTTTTATATCTTCACTATTTTTCTACAATGTAGAAAATAGTAAAATAAAGAAAAACCCTTGAATGAGTAGCTGTTCTACAACTTTTGACTGGTAGTGTGTGTGTGTAAAGACAGACTGACAGAATTCAATAATTATTATATTTTGTCAATGAATACATCCTGTGTTAACTGTTACCTGATACCAGTTAAGAAGCAAATAAAATGAGCATTCAAACGACTCCCTATTTCTAGTGATAATGTATCCCGTTTGTGTATATACAGTGTCTCACAAAAATGAGTACACCCCTCACATTTTTGTAAATATTTGAGTATATCTTTTCATGTGACAACACTGAAGAAATGACACTTTGGTACAATGTAAAGTAGTGTGTACAGCTTGTATAACAGTGTAAATTTGCTGTCGCCTCAAAATAACTCAACACACAGCCATTAATGTCTAAACCACTGGCAACAAAAGTGAGTACACCCCTAAGTGAAAATATCCAAATTGGGCCCAAAGTGTCAATATTTTGTGTGGCCACCATCATTTTCCAGCACTGCCTTAACCCTCTTGGGCATGGAGTTCACCAGAGCTTCACAGGTTGCCACTGGAGTCCTCTTCCACTCCTCCGTGACGACATCACGGAGCTGGTGGAAGTTAGAGACCTTGCTCTCCTCCACCTTCCGTTTGAGGATGCCCCACAGATGCTCAATAGGGTTTAGGTCTGGAGACATGCTTGGCCAGTCCATCACCTTTACCCTCAGCTTCTTTAGCAAGGCAGTGGTCGTCTTGGAGGTGTGTTTGGGGTCGTTATCATGTTGTAATACTGCCCTGCGGCCCAGTCTCCGAAGGGAGGGGATCATGCTCTGCTTCAGTATGTCATAGTACATGTTGGCATTCATGGTTCCCTCAATGAACTGTCGCTCCCCAGTACCGGCAGCACTCATGCAGCCCCAGACCATGACACTTCCACCACCATGCTTGACTGTAGGCAAGACACACTTGTCTTTGTACTCCTCACCTGGTTGCCGCCACACACGCTTGACACCATCTGAACCAAATAAGTTTCTTGGTCTCATCAGACCACAGTACATGGTTCCAGTAATCCATGTCCTTAGTCTGCTTGTCTTCAGCAAACTGTTTGCGAAGAGGCTTAGGCTTTAGAAGAGGCTTCCATCTGGGATGACGGCCATGCAGACCAATTTGATGCAGTGTGCGGCGTATGGTCTGAGCAGTGACAGGCTGACCCCCCACCCCTTCAACCTCTGCAGCAATGCTGGCAGCACTCATACGTCTATTTCCCAAAGACAACCTCTGGATATGACGCTGAGCACGTGCACTCAACTTCTTTGGTCGACCATGGCGAGGCCTGTTCTGAGTGGAACCTGTCCTGTTAAACCGCTGTATGGTCTTGGCCACCATGCTGCAGCTCAGTTTCAGGGTCTTGGCAATCTTCTTATAGCCCAGGCCATCTTTATGTAGAGCAACAATTCTTTTTTTCAGATCCTCAGAGAGTTCTTTGCCATGAGGTGCCATGTTGAACTTCCAGTGACCAGTCAGTATGAGGGAGTGTGAGAGCGATGACACCAAATTTAACACACCTGCTCCCCATTCACACCTGAGACCTTGTAACACGAGTCACATGACACCGGGGAGGGAAAATGGCTAATTGGGCCCAATTTGGACATTTTCACTTAGGGGTGTACTCACTTTTGTTGCCAGTGGTTTAGACATTAATGGCTGTGTGTTGAGTTATTTTGAGGGGACAGCAAATTTACACTGTTATACAAGCTGTACACTCACTACTTTACATTGTACCAAAGTGTCATTTCTTCAGTGTTGTCACATGAAAAGATATACTCAAATATTTACTTTTGTGAGATGCTGTGTATATATATACCATCCTAAGATATATGTTATTTGCAGGTTTACCTTTTGAGACCATAGGCAAAATGACTGTAAGACTCACCAGCTCACATATAGCAACATATTCCACTAATGTTGTGATACTGTGCTTGTATTAAGCAATCATGGCATTCGTTCTACTTTTTATTTAAGTCTATTTGTGATTTTCATTTTGTTTTCATTTTTGTCTTTTTCTTATTTTTGGGGGGAGGGGGTCTTATACCTCAAACTTTCTTGATAACCATTAAGATCCGAGGATTCTATGCTCTGAATATACCTTGGTTAAACATTTAAGTTGATATATTTTTGGGTTGGGAATTTGAAGATAAATCCTTATGGGTTAGAGATCCTCTGTTCAGATCCTTCTGAGATGCATTGGTAAGACTTTTAGCTGACCCGTTTTTGTAACTAAAATTAGAAAATGTTTTAATGTGCTTTTTACGGTAATTTTAAAACTGGATTTTAAACAACATTGAACAAAATGTCTCTTGTTTGTTTTTATGTTTTCTTTTGTAAAAGAGAGAGGACAGGAATGTGGCGTCAATGTACAACCTAGCTACGATTTGTCACACCAGATAACGTGATTTTACCCCCCAATTTGTTTTATCTATTATACTGGAAGTTACAGGTTAGGTACTGTTTGGTGTAGCACTGACAATGTTTGACCATAAAATGTCAGTTTCCAGGGGGTACGTTTGAATATAGAAAATTCTCTGTTGTTTATATAAATGTAAAAAAATTGCTCCATGAAGTAATCCAACAATGTTGGCCTTCTTGGCAGAGTTGCAAAGAAAAAGCCATATCTCAGACTGGCCAATAAACAGAAAAGATTAAGATGGGCAAAAGAACACAGACACTGGACAGAGGAACTCTGCCTGGAAGGCCAGCATCCCGGAGTCGCTTCTTCACTATTGACGTTGGGACTGGTGTTTTGTGGGTACTATTTAATGAAGCTGCCAGGTGAGGACTTGAGGCATCTGTTTCTCAAACTAGACACTCTAATGTACTTTTCCTCTTGCTCAGTTGTGCACCGGGGCCTCCCACTCCTCTTTGTATTCTGGTTAGAGCCAGTTTGCGCTGTTGTGCGAAGGGAGTAGTACACAGCGTTGTACCAGAACTTTAGTTTCTTGGCAATTTCTCGCATGGAATAGACTTAATTTCTCAGAGCAAGAATAGATCGAACCCACAAATGCTGATGCTCCAGATACTCAACAAGTCTAAAGAAGGCCAGTTTTATTGCTTCTTTAATCAGAATAACAGTTTTTAGCTGTGCTAACATAATTGCAAAAGGGTTTTCTAATGATCAATTAGCCTTTTAAAATGATAAACTTGGATTTGCTAACCCAACGTGCCATTGGAACACAGGAGTGATGGTGGCTGATAATAGGCCTCTGTACGCCTATGTACAGAAGCCTATTAAAAGTCAGCCGTTTCCAGCTACAACAGTCATTTACAACATTAACAATGTCTACACTGTATTTCTGATCAATTTGTTATTTTAATGGACAAAAAATTTGCTTTTCTTTCAAAAACAAGGACATTTCTAAGTGACCACAAACTTTTGAACGTTAGTGTTCATGTATTTAACTAGGCAAGTCAGTTAAGAACAAATTCTTATTTACAATGACAGCACACCCCGGGCCAAACCCGGACGACACTGGACCAATTGTGTACCGCCCTATGAGACTCCCAATCATGGCCAGTTGTGATACAGCCTGGAATCAAACTACGGTCTGTAGTGACGCCTCTAGCACTAAGATGCAGTGCCTTAGACCGCTGCGCCACTTGGGAGCTGTATGTAATTTGTTGCTGTGAATACAGGATATCTCGTTAGTATGTTATTAAGCCTTTCCAATATCTTAATTTGATTATATAAAAAATTACGCACACAAGTGCATAAAACTTAAATTCAGACGACATCGTTCTGTGATTTTTTTTTTCTTTCTCCCTGAATGAGTTAAAACCGATCTGATTTGAAAGAACGGATGAAAACGTGTTCTCTTAAACTGGTTTCCTTTCTTCAACAATGGGGTTTGGACCTCAAACAACCTTAAAGGCTCTGCATGGTCAATCCGACATCTGCATTGGCCGTGCAGTATTTACTGTGATGTGGCCTTTGCAGAAGTCAGGACATTCATACTTCTTGCGCTTCCCAGAGCAGCACAGAGCTGTTGTCAAGGACGTTGTCAAGGAATTGAGTTTATGTTAATACAGGATCTCCCGCCCCTACCTAACGTCAGCCAACCATGTCAATACGGAGCTATACGAGGCCCTGTGCATTGTTACAGAATTTGAGAGGCGCACGGCAATGTGGTACGGAGCTCAATTCGGCCTCTGCGGATGGATGCCGCAATTGCTTCACACAATCCATACGTTGCCTCCCACCAGATTTTAGGATCTAGCATAAAATGGCTCTTACACCAATCATGGACAAAACTGATAGAGTGGAGATTGAACTCGACAGGGGGGCCTATCGAAAACAAATAGACAACAAAATAATCTGACAACAAATTAATCTTCGTGGTTTCTGTCATCGACCAAAAACAACAGATGTATTTTTTTTTTCATAAAAATAGGAACAGAAAGTTTTCTAGCACAAAGAGACTGGAGAATCACATAATTGAGAATCACATAACTGACAAGTCCATCCAGAAGTAACAAAGGATTTCTTCTTCTTGGAGCTGTGTCTTTGTAGAGAGAACCAAAGGGAATATACATCGAAGGGGGGATGCTAAAAACCAGGACGTGTTCTCTCTCTCCGCTCCATCGCGAAGAGTAAACTCTCTTCCATACCACTTATTTTATGAAAGATTGTGTTTGTCAGAAACATATGGGGTCTGCCAAGCATCTTGGCACTCACAAAGCCCTGTCGTGAACAACAGGCAGTGAAGCTGAAGCAATCTAACTTTTTTCAGAACTTATAAATCCAAGTCTGAAGTTCTAAGAAGAACTAAAATGACAGATGGACACTGTACACAATGAGTCCCAGAACATAACGTATGACTAAAGAGTGATATTGGTGTTTTCGCAGAGCCTATGTATGAAATTCAAATAAACGTTTATTGGTTGCTTACGCAGTTTAACAAGTGTTATAGCGGTGCAGAGAAATGCTATGTTACTAGCTCCTAACAATGCAGTCAATGGTCAAACAGCTAACATGTAAAGAAAAATACAACAAATAAAGGCAAGAAATCAAGGACGGCAGGACAAATCCAATTAACAACCCAAATAGCAATGTAGCAGTGTCAAACTGCAATCTATACAAATGTACACTGGTGGCATTTACACAAGCTAAACTAAGAATGATATGTACAGCACTAGATATATTAGAGTGAACTATGTCAAAAATCCAGTATATATTTTAATATACAGTGTTTATAAACAGTGTAACTAAATTACAATGTACAGTAGAAGAAATATTAGAATAATCTAGTTTGGGGATATAGTATTTAAATACACTGTGTTACATGGGAGTGATCCATGGTTCGATGTGTCTATAACATGGGACAGCAGCATTGTGTGTGTGTGTGTGTGGGTGATCGTTATTATGAGGTGTGTGTGTGTGTGTGTTCATTATTATGAGGTGTGTGTGTGTGTGTGTGTTTGTTATTATGAGGTGTGTGTGGGTGATCGTTATTATGAGGTGTGTGTGGGTGTTCGTTATTATGAGGTGGGTGTGATAGCTTGTGTGTGTATTTTGTGTCAGTGAGTGTGCTTCACCTGGTAGACTGTTAGTGATGGCTGTTCAACAGTCTGATGGTGATAGAAGCTGTTCAACAGTCTGATGGTCTGGTAATAGAAGCTGTTCAACAGTCTGATGGTGATAGAAGCTGTTCAACAGTCTGATGGTAATAGAAGCTGTTTAACAGTCTGATGGTAATAGAAGCTGGTCAACAGTCTGATGGTAATAGAAGCTGTTCAACAGTCTGATGGTCTGGTAATAGAAGCTGGTCAACAGTCTGATGGTAATAGAAGCTGGTCAACAGTCTGATGGTAATAGAAGCTGTTCAACTGTCTGATGGTGATAGAAGCTGTTCAACAGTCTGATGGTAATAGAAGCTGTTCAACAGTCTGATGGTGATAGAAGCTGTTCAACAGTCTGATGGTAATAGAAGCTGTTCAACAGTCTGATGGTCTTGGATTTGATACACCTGTACTGTCTCCGTCTGTCAGATGGTAGCTGATTGAACAGTCTGTAGCTGGGGTGACTGAGGTCCTTGATGATTTTCTTGGCCTTCCTTTGAAACTCGGTAACGTACGCTGTAATTTATATATACTGTAAATGTCTGGAATATTTACATTTTGGAGAATCTCTTATACAATGGATTAAATGTATGTATTGTAGCGACCCGCACAGACAGCTGTGGGTTATGTGTTAGGCTATTAGTGGGTTGTGTCGTACTTACCAGTGTTCATGGGGTCATACCAATCAACCTGCTATCTGCCAATCACGGGAATTCCTGGAATGTTCTGATACCGGGCAGCCTGGTGGTTGGCGGAGTGGCGTGGAGGGGGGTTGGGCAGGGGATGGAGCATTGGAAGTTAAGACCGGGTTTAGCCACTGTTCTCTCTCTTACGTCTGGCCTTCACAAGAGAAGGTCACGGTTGGTTTGTAGGGTACCTTTCATTTATTTGGCGTGGGCTACGGCCAAACAGTAGCCTGTGTTAAGTTGGCTTAATAAACTGTCCATTCGTTAACTCCATCCTCTGTCTGGACAATTGTTCCTTTATGATCTAGTCAGGTCATTACAATATATTAACACTAGGTGTAAAATGATAAATAACGACTACTTGTCAAGAGTAGTAAAACAAGGTTGTCCACTATTGGCATATCTATTTATTATGGCCAATGAAATGTTAGCTATTAAAATCAGATCCAACAATAATATCAAGGGCCTAGAAATCCAGAGCTTAAAAACAAAGGTGTCATTGTACGCTGATGATTCATGTTTTCTTTTAAATCCACAATTAGGATCCCTTCACAGCCTCATAGAGGATCTAGATACTTTCCCTAACCTCTCTGGATTACAATCCAATGATGATAAGTGTACTATATTACGTATTGGATCACAAGAAAATACAGCATTTACATTACCGTGTAGTTTACCAATAAAATGGTCTGGCGGGGATGTGTACATACTCAGTATTAATATCCCAAAAGAAAGAAATTATCTCACTACACTATATTTTTCTGGAAATTTAGCAAAAACAGATAAGATCTTGTTGCCATGGAAAGTAAAATACCTGTCTATTTGTAGTCATATCCCAGTTTACCTATTTGCTTATGGCCTTGCCTACACCTAGCGACCTGTTTTTCAATTATATGAGCAAAAACTTGTCTGTCGGCCCTGCAATAAAGACCAAAATTGCTTAAATAGAAAAGTATACCAGTTTCATATAAGGACAACAAAATTGACAGCTGTGCCATATAGATTGCAAAAAAAAATTGTGAAGAAATTTCCGATGTACCGATTTCATGGCACATGGTTTATGAACTGATACGCAAAATGACGCCGGATTCAAAACATTTGACCCAAGTTAAACAATTTAAAAACAATGCTACCAAACTTAGAATTCTTGCAACCAATATAGTTGAAGTCGGAAGTTTACATACACTAATGTTGGAGTCATTAAAAATTGTTTTTCAACCACTCCACAAATTTCTTGTCAACAAAATATAGTTTTGGCAAGTCGGTTAGGACATCTACTTTGCATGACACAAGTCATTTTTCCAACAATTGTTTATAGACAGATTATTTCACTTATAATTCACTGTATCACAATTCCAGTGGGTCAGAAGTTTACATACACTAAGTTGACTGTGCCTTTGAACAGCTTGGAAAATTCCAGATAATTATGTCATGGCTTTAGAAGCTTCTGATAGGCTAATTTACATAATTTGAGTCAATTGGAGGTGCACCTGTGGATGTATTTCAAGGCCTACCTTCATACTCAGTGCCTCTTTGTTTGACATCATGGGAAAATAAAAAGAAATCAGCCGAGACCTCAGAAAAAAATCGTAGACCACCACAAGTCTGGTTCATCCTTGGGAGCAATTTCCAATCGCTTGAAGGTACTTTGTTCATCTGTACAAACAATAGTACGCAAGTGTAAACACCATGGGACCACGCAGCCGTCATACTGCGCAGGAAGGAGACACATTCTGTCTCCCAGAGATGAACGTACTTTGGTGCGAAAAGTTCAAATCAATCCCACAATAACAGCAAAGGACATTGTAAAGATGCTGGAGGAAAGCGGTACAAAAGTATCTATATCCACAGTAAAACGAGTACTATATCGACATAACCTGAAAGGCTGCTCAGCAAGGAAGAAGCCACTGCTCCAAAACCGCCATAAAAAAAGCCAGACTATGGTTTGCAACTGCACATGGGGACAAAGATCATAATTTTTGGAGAAATGTCCTCTGGTCTGATGAAACAAAAATAGAACTGTTTGGCCATAATGACCATTGTTATGTTTGGAGGAAAAAGGGGGAGGCTTGCAAGCCAAAGAACACCATCCCAACGGTGAAGCATGGGGGTGGCAGCATCATGTTGTGGGGGTGCTTTGCTGCAGGAGGGACTGGTGCACTGCACAAAATAGATGGCATCATGAGGACAGAAAATTATGTGGATATATTGAAGCAACATCTCAAGACATCAGTCAGGAAGTTAAAGCTTGGTCGCAAATAGGTGTTCCAAATGGACAATGACCCCAAGCACCCCAAGGTATTGGAGTGGCCATCACAAAGCCCTGACCTCAATCCTATAGAACATTTGTGGGCCGAACTGAAAAAGCATGTGCGAGCAAGGAGGCCTACAAAACTGACTCAGTTACACCAGTTTTGTCAGTAGGAATGGGCCAAAATTCACCCAATTTATTGTGGGAAGCTTGTGGAAGGCTACCCGAAACATTTGACCCAAGTTAAACAATTTAAAAACAATGCTACCAAATACTAATTGAGTGTATGTAAACTTCTGACCCACTGGGAATGTGATGAAAGAAATAAAAGCTGAAATAAATCACTCTCTCTACCATTATTCTGACATTTCAGATTCTTAAAATAAAATGGTGATCCTAACTGACCTAAGACAGGGAATTATTACTAGGATTAAATGTCAGGAATTGTGAAAAACAGAGTTTAAATGTATTTGGCTAAGATGTATGTAAACTTCTGACGTCAACTGTACATCGGGTATACAACCAACTCAGTTATGCAGATTTTGCTGCGAAGAGACAGAATCATTAGATCATTTGTTTTCGTACTGTCCATATTGTAGCTTGTTTTTGGTCACAGGTCCAGGAATGACTGAAGGATTGCAACATTTACCTGGAGCGAACTCTGCAAATAGCACTGCTGGGTGATTTGAAAAGTCATAGTCAAACGATCAATAATACTTTCAGCAAAAATGTTCATCTTTAATTTACAAATTGGAGAAACTAGAATAGAAAGGTTCAGAACTTTTGTGAAACATCACAGCATATTTGAAAGATATATGGCAAATAGAAATGAAACTGGATGGTCTTCAGAGATAGATTGAGAGGGGTTGAGGGTAGCTAAAGGATGGGATTAAAATACAAAAAAAAAGAACTATTGTAAAAAATACTGTGTCTGTAAAATGTACATATACTTCCAGCTTATACATACTAAGTGTTGTCTGTTATTTTACTCAGATTAAGGGAGGGTGAAAATTAAAAAGGAAAATATAAAGAATATATCCACTACCGTTTAAAAGCTTGGGGTCACTAAGAAATGTCCTTGCTTTTGAAAGAAAAGCACATTTTTTTGTTTATTAAAATGACATCAAATTGATCAGAAATACAGTGTAGACATTGTTAATGTTTTAAATGAGAATTGTAGCTGGCAACAGCTGAATTTTAATGGAATATCTACATAGGTGTACAGAGGCCCATTATCAGCAACCATCACTCCTGTGTTGCAATGGCACGTTGTGTTAGCTTATCAAAGTTTATCATTTTAAAAGGCTAATTGATCATTAAAAAACCCTTTTGCAATTATGTTAACACAGCTGAAAACTGTTGCCCTGATTAAAGAAGCAATAAAACTGGCATTCTTTACACTAGTTGAGTATCTGGAGCATCAGCATTTGTGGGTTCGATTACAGGCTCAAAATGTCCAGAAACAAATACCTTTTTCTGAAACTCGTCAGTCTATTCTTGTTCTGAGAAATTACGTCTATTCCATGGGAGAAATTACCAAGAAACTGAAGATCTGGTACAATGCTGTGTACTACTCCCTTCACAGAACAGCGCAAACTGGCACTAACCAGAATAGAAAGAGTAGTGGGAGGCCCCGGTGCACAACCGAGCAAGAGGACAAGTACATTAGAGTGTCTAGTTTGAGAAACAGACGCCTCACAAGTCCTCAACTGGCAGCTTCATTAAATAGTACCCGCAAAACACCAGTCTCAACATCAACAGTGAAGAGGCGACTCCGGGATGCTGGCCTTCTCGGTAGAGTTCCTTTGTCCAGTGTCTGTTATTTTGCCCATCTTTCCTTTTTATTGGCCAGTCTGATATGTGGCTTTTTCTTTGCAACTTTTTCTTTGGGTAGTCTTGATACAAAATATTGAACATAAATGCAATGGTTCATTGGATCAGTCTAAAACTTTGCACATACACTGCTGCCATCTAGAGGCCAAACTCGAAATTGCTCCTGGGCTGGAATAACACATTACGACCTTTCTCTTGCATTTCAAAGATGATGGTACACAAAAAAAGACAAGAAAACATGTTTCTTTCTTTGTATTATCTTTTACCAGATCTAATGTGTTATATTAACCTACATGTATTTAACATTTCCACAAACTTCAAAGTGTTTCCTTTCAAATGGTATCAAGAACATGGATATCCTTGCTTCAGGTCCTGAGCTACAGGCAGTTAGATTTGGTTATATCATTTTTTGTGAAAATTGAAAAAAAGGGGCAGATCCTTAAGTTAATGCCTTTAAGCCAATCAGTTGTGTTGTGACAAGATAGGGGTGGTATATAGAAGATAGCCCTATTTGGTCGAAGACCAAGTCCATATTATGGCAAGAACAGCTCAATTAAGCAAAGAGAAACGACAGACCATCATGACTTTAAGACATGAAGGTCAGTTAATCCGGAACATTTCAAGAACTTTGAGTGCAGTTGCAAAAACCATCAAGCGCTATGATAAAACTGGCTCTCATGAGGACCGCCACAGGAAAGGAAGACCCAGAGATACTTCTGCTGCAGAGGATAAATTCATTAGAGTCAACTGCACCACAGATTGCAGCCCAAATAAATGCTTTACAGAGTTCAAATAACGGACACATCTCAACATCAACTGTTCAGAGAAGACTGCGTGAATCAGGCCTTCATGGTCGAATAGCTGGAAAGAAACCACTACTTAAGGACACCAATAAGAAGAATAGACTTGCTTGGCCCAAGAAACACGAGCAATGGACATTTGGAAATCTGTCCTTTGCTCTGATGAGGCCATGTCTTTGTGAGATGCAGAGTAGGTGAACGGATGATCTCCGCATGTTTGGTTCCCACCGTGAAGCATGGAGGAGGAGGGGTAATGGTGTGGGGGTGCTTTGCTGGTGACACTGTCAGTGATTTATTTAGAATTCAAGCCACACTTAACCAGCATGGCTACCACATCATTCTGCAGCAATATATATATATATATATATATATATATATGTATATATATATATATATATATATGTATATATATATATATATATATATATGCAGACAATAACATTGACAAAAGCTGCAATATTAAAGCTGGTCTACCCCCATAAAAATAAAAACCTCTAGAGTCTAATTGACCCCTTAAGGTATCAAAATATATAATAAAAAGGATTTGATGAAACATTGAATTTGGCCTTACTGCTACTAGCCCATAGAAATACATAGATAAACAGATAGTCCCCCACAAAAATCTAAAGCATGTTTGTTCTGAAGTGTCTGTTCTGAGAGATGAGAAATATCAGGAAACTACTACTACTGTATCCCATATTTATTATTTTGGGCACTAAACTTTCTACATATATGCTTCCATTAATTTTTTTAACTGGTACCAGGGGACATCCAGACGAGTCTTGTAAAGCTTGTGGGTGTCCTAGAGCAAAACAACCAACATGTATGTATTCGTGAGAGCATTACTTTTCCACAGGGGCGTCATATTAGTGTGCAGCCCAAACTGTTCGGACGCTACAGACAAAAGTTGGCAGATCGGCTGTACCGACTTCAGACGAGTCTCAAGACCATCGTGCTCGGGAGAGTCTCATCTTTCCATAAAAGGGTCATAACTATTTTGTGAGAAGACTGATTTTCAGGATGTCTGACAAACACCTCTCTAGCTCTGCAGCCTTTCACCGCAGATGCGGAAATGCAACATAGGCAGATGCGGTGGATTGAGACGTGTCCAATGCAGATATGTCTAGCTTCAACTGACGGATTTTGATTGGGTTGTTTTTGTTCAATGTAATTAGCATAATAATCAAAAAATCTTGAATTTTCTCACTACACGCAAATACAAGCATTACTGCGTCACAGGTAGAAACAGGCCAACTACATTTCCTGGTTGTAGGCAAACCACAATATCCAGAATTTATAGTGATGTCGGGATATAGTACCTCCCCTGTCAAGGCGGATCCGTTTGAGAATGGGTGTCAACAGGTAGCTGACGTTACTGGACCAGCCACTCGTTCATAGAACATCAGTTTGTGAATAACTATTTATTTTTCCTTTTGTGTCAACAACAACTGTATAGTTTAGTGATGGTGTGGTGCTCAGTACCTAGATGTGCTATCTACAAGCAAGCACAGGCTGCTGGGGTAACATTTCATTGGATACCTTACTAAGAAGTCAAGCAGAGGTAACATTGCTAACTTAGCAAGCTAAGTAATGTTAGCTAGCAAACTACATTTGTTTATCTGAACCAAAATCTAGCTAGGTAGCTTTCATAATACGCTGGCTAGACATTCCAAAGCAAAACATTGTAATTAGCTATCTGGTGATGTGATTTGTAACTTTGCAAGATAGCCTAACATACAGTAGCTAAAGTTATGTTAGCTACCGGACCGTATCTAACTGTTAGCTAGCTAACTAAATATCGCAGAGGCTAAAGTGACTGGCCTATTTGTTCTATTTACAGAGTCCGATCTCGTCAACATCTGCAGTGGCATTAACCTCAAGCTCAGCACTAGGAACCACTTTAAGTCGCCTTTGCTAAATCTTTCCATGACGAGCAAATAAATATACTGGAGCTAGGCATGAACATGGTCCCTGTCTTGTTGTCATAGTTGTTGTGTTTATAAGTAGGCTACAACTTCTACTGTAGTTCTCTGTATCAAATCAAATCATATGTGATTTGTCACATGCTCCAGACACAACAGGTGTAGACATTACCATGAAATGTCTACTTACAAGCTCTTAACCAACAATGCAGTTCAAGAAATAGGCTTAAGAAAATATTTACTAAATAAACAAAAGTTTAAAAAAATCGAATCAAATCAAGAAAATTACATAATAATAACTAGGCTAAATACAGGGGCTACCGGTTCAGAGTCAATGTGCGGGGGTACAGGTTAGTCGAGGTCATTTGTAAAGTGACTATGCATAGATAATAAACAGCGAGTGGCAGCAGTGTAAAAACAAAGTGTGGGGAGGGCGTCAATGTACATAATCCGGATGGCCATTTGATTAATTGTTCAGCAGTCTTATGGGTTGGGGGTAGAAGCTGTTAAGGAGCCTTTTGGTCCTAGACTTGACGCTCCGGTACTGCTTGTCGTGTGGTAGCAGAGAGAACAGTCTATGACTTGGGTGACTGGAGTCTTTGACAATTTTTTGGTCCTTCCTCTGACACCGCCTAGTGTATAGGTCCTGGATGTCAGGAAGCTTGGCCCCAGTGATGTACTGGGCCGTACACACTACGCTCTGTAGCGCCTTACGGTCAGATGCTGAGCAGTTGCCATACCAGGCAGTGATGCAACCGGTCAGGATGCTCTCGATGGTGCAGCTGTACCTTTTTGAGGATCTGGGGACACATGCCAAATCTTTTCAGTCTCCTGAAGGGGAAAAGGTGTTGTCGTGCCTTCTTCACAACTGTCTTGATGTGTTTGGACCATGATAGTTTGTTGGTGATGTGGACACCAAGGAACTTGAAACTCTCAACCTTGCTCCACTTTTGAATTATGGTGGATTATGTAACAGTGTAGGTTCCGTCCCTCTCTTTGCCCCAACCTGGGCTTGAACCAGGGACCCTTGCACACATCAACAACTGACACCCACGAAGCATCGTTACCCATCGCGCCACAAAAGCCACGGCCCTTGCAACGCAAGGGGAAACCTTACTTCAAGTCTCAGAGCGAGTGACGTCACTGATTGAAACGCTATTAGCGCGCACCATTGCTAACTAACTAGCCATTTCACATCGGTTACACTCACCCCCCTTTTGACCTCCTCCTTTTCCGCAGCAACCAATGAGCCGGGTCAACAGCATCAATGTAACAGTGTAGGTTCCGTCTCTCTCTTCGCCCCAACCTGGGCTCGAACCAGGGACCCTTGCACACATCAACAACTGACACCCACGAAGCATCGTTACCCATCGCGCCCAAACACCAGCATTTCAATCTCCTCTATTCAATCTCCTAACATTCAGTCTAGCAGTCTTGTATAGCAGGCGGCGTCATTTTATGATGACCACATCAGCAAGAGACAACAGTTCAAAAGGCTGATGATAGAACCACGACAGAATATTACTGTAATAACAGCCCAACTACGTTCTGCTTCTCCCTTGATCCATGAAATGACATAACTTTTTTTGTACAAATATAGAGTCCAATACATTCACTCTAATATAAATCACAAAATTGTGACTTGGATATGACCACGTATTCCCGGTGTATGGGCGGCACCCTTTTGAAGCTAGCTAGCAGCCTCTCTCGATAGCTAGCTAGCCTAGCTCACGAAACTTGTTAGCTACATTGAATTTTCATAAAAAATATAACCCTGTGACCGATACACATCGGAAGTACATGAGAATGTTTCAACTTTGTCAAGTGACTCTGTTTTAATAATGAAGCCAGCTCAGAACTCCCTTGATTCCTAGTGCAACACCACAGTTAGAGTGCCCTCTTGTGTCCTGAATGTAATTGCATCTACTTTTTCTTTTTTTTTTACCTTTATTTAACTAGGCAAGTCAGTTACGAATCCTGTAGACCCATTGGATGAAAGCTTTCAGCAAGCTCAACATCATCAAATCAAAATGTATTGGTCAAGTACACGTGATTAGCAGATGTTATTGCGGGTGTAGCGAAATGCTTGTGCTTCTAGTTCCGACAGTGCAGCAATATCTAACTAGTGATATCTAACTATTTCACAACATATACCCAATACACACAAATCTAATTTCACAACATATATCCCCAATACACACACACATCTAAGTAAAGGAATGGAGTTAAAAATATATACATATTTAGACAAACAATGTCAGAGCAGCATGGACTAAGATACAGTAGAAAAGTATAGAACGCAGTGTAAAAAAAGTGTATGTTATTATACCTTTATTACAACAAGGAACACAGACTGAGACCAAGGTCTCTTTTACAGCTGGGCCCTGCGTATACATGTTTACATGTTTATAGTTCAGGTACAATGATTATAATGATTAGAATCTATGAGACCAAGGTCATGGAGCTGATGTTTTTCTTACAGACTAGCTGCCATTGGCCAACACAAGACGAGGTTCACCAGCTGAAGAACATTCAGGCCCTGCTTGGAACATTCAGCCAACACAACATCCATATTGGGGGCGGCAGGTTGCCTAGTGGTTAGAGCGTGGGGCCAGTAACCGAAAGGTTGCTGGATCAAATCTGTCATTCTGCCCCTGAACAAGGCAGTTATCCCACTGTTCCCTGGTAGGCTGTCGATGTAAATAAGAATTTGTTAACTGACTTAAAGGTTCAATTTAAATATTCAGTTATATACTTTTTCTACAAAATCAGTCTAATATTTTTTGCAAGTGTACTGACAAGTGACTAAATGATTCCAGCTGCATCAGAGACCAGTAAAGTGTAGACTTCAAATTCGGAATCAATTCATTGTGATATGCATTAAATGTATGTGGAAGTAACTACCGTAATTTTCGGACTATTAAGCGCACCTGAATATAAGCCGCACCCACTGAATTTTTAAAAAAGTATTATTTTGAACATAAATAAGCCGCACATGTCTATAAGCCGCAGGTGCCTACCGGTACATTGAAACAAATGAACGTTACACAGGCTTTAACGAACATGGCTTGTAACAAAAAATAAAAAATTAGCAGTAAACAGTAGCCTACCAAGAAAGTCATTGCTCCAGACCAAGCTCCCGTGCAGCAGCTCTATTTCCTTTTCCAACAGCCAGATCAATCGCCTTCAACTTGAAAGCTGCATCATATGCATTTCTCCGTGTCTTTGCCATGATGAGGGTGACAAAATGACTACCGTAATCAGAATGATGGGAAGTTTGAGCGCGCTCGATTTAATCTAAACAGTAAACAAAAAAGTTGTTTGACCTTAACCCGTTCGGTAATTTCATTGGTCTAATGAAAGCTTCATGCCGCCAAAAAACTGAGCACGTCACAGAGTGTGGTTTTTTAAATTTATTTTTATTTGAAAGCGGGAAAAATCCATATATTAGCCGCGTCATTGTTTAAGCCGCGAGGTTCAAAGCGTGGGAAAAAAGTAGCGGCTTATAGTCCGGAAATTACGGTAGCTACAATGGTACTGAAAACAAAATAGTTGGTGTATCATGTCAACTTTCATTTGGCAACTAAAACTTTTTCGATAAAAGAAAATTAGCAAATAAGTAGACATGGCTTGTATTCCAGACACATTTTTTTTGCTCTGGTGACCGAGGTGAGTTTACACAGTAGTATGCAGGAACATGTATGGACATGTATGACATGTATACAGTAGAAGAAAATATACTATTAATACCTGTAGTAAATACTTCAGTTCTACAAAGGGAATACTTGCATATGGTGTGTTTGGGTGGTGCAGTGAGGTGTTCGTAGTCATTTTGATACATGGGGAGATTGTTGTTATGGAACTTTCACATCTCGTCTTGAATTGCTGGAATGGCCTCAAAAACACACTCAGGCAAGGGGATTAGATTAGGTGTCCTGTGCCTAGTTTTTTCCCCACGTAGAACAAACTGCCCAAATAATCTGTAGGCCAACAAGCGTTATTGTCTGTAAGAGAATAACAAAACACTATTAGACTTAATCGTTGTGTACTGTCTGTATTCCTACTGTAGCAGCACAAAGCAGAATATTACACATCTCAATCAATCAATCACATTTATTTATAAAGCACTTTTTACATCAGCAGATGTCACAACGTGCTTATACAGAAACCCAGCCTAAAACCCTTAACAGCAAGGGATGCAGATGTAGTGGCTAGGAAAAACTCCCTAGAAAGGCTGGAACCTAATAAGAAACCTAGAGAGGAACCAGGCTCTGAGGGATGGCCAGTCCTCTTCTGGCTGTGCCGTTCGTAGATGACCAGCAGGGTCAAATAATAATCACAGTGGTTGTCGAGGGTGCAACAGGTCAGCACCTCAGGAGTAAATGTCAGTTTGCTTTTCATAGACAAACATTCAGAGGGATCGAGACAGCAGGTGCGGTAGAGAGGGAGGGAGAGAGAGAGGGTAGCACATCTGGTGATCAGGTCAGGGTTCCATAGCCCTAGGACCATATTTATATGGTCCTAGGGCTATGGAGGTCAGGCAGAACAGTTGAAACTGGAGCAGCAGAAGAATAAGGTAGCATGTCTTGTGAACAGGTCATGGTTCCATAGCCACAGGCAAAACAGCAGAAATTGGATCAGCAGCACGATCAGGTGGACTGGGGATGGGGACAGCCAGCAGTCATCATGCCAGGTAGTCCTGAAATATGGTCCTAGAGCTCAGGTCATCCGGGAGGGGGGAGGAGAGAGAGATGAGAGAATTAGAGGGAGCATACTCAAATTGACACAGGACACCAGATAAGAATTACACCAGATAGGACAGACTCTCCCTAGCCCCCCGGCACATAGACTATTGCAGCATAGATACCGAAGGCTGAGACTACCTGTATTTACTGGTTGCACAGACGCTGTATCATCCTTTCCTACATTGCCCTTGCCTAGCGATTGTGTCTTGCAGCTTGGCTATCCTCACCATCAGGCGATAGTTCTCCTGAATATTAAGAGTACAGCAACTGCAATGAGAAGACATAATGTCACTTAGTTTTTTGTGGGCCGGAGGAGGTCCTGCAGATCTATGTCCAGATAAAGTGTCTGTGGTGAAAAAGTTGAATTTAAAAAGTTGTGTGAGGACAAACCTAAGACGTTGGTAAACTGGTTAAATACAGAGTTTTTAAAAAGTTATTAAGAGTAAAAAGCAAAAAAGTTTGGCAGGTAGCCAAGTAGCAACAAACAGTACAGCAGTACGGAGACAACGCGGAAGTGCTTTGCGTCACCAGTCATGTTATCAGATGAAGCACATGGGAGGCTTGTTACAAAAATGTCAGGAGATGTACACAAGGGTCTCTAAACTATAACATATATTACAACAACATCAGATACACGGTAGCTAACTAGCTACAACACACAGGTATAGTTGCTCAAAGACCAATATGAGAAATCTCACAGACACACGTTAGCTAGCTAGCTATAACACACAGGTAATCAAAGACCAATATGAGTCATAAAGTCAGTCATTCCTTTACTCTTAGTCATCATCATCAAAACATTTTTGCTCCTAGTCCTATTGAGATGCACTGAGGCTAGTTAGCTAATGTTACAGTAGCTAGCTAGCTATAACATTAGGCTACAGTATATTTTGGGTATAGCAAACACAGCTAGCTAGCTCAACTTGGCTAGCTTGGCTTGTAGTGGTACTAGCAAGCCCCGTTATGGCAGAATCGATCATGAAATTATACTGTAGTGAACAACACTCCCTCGTGTGAAAAGAGCTTAGCTATATTGCAAGCTAGCTACCAACAGCGAAACAACTTAATAATTTTTTCATTTGCCCTCCTGATCCAGCTTGTCTAGGCTGCCGCCATCAGTTTATCTTGGAGGTTCTGAAGAATGTCTCCAGCACAACTCTATCCATATGCGCGTCAAAACTTTGATGGTCTGTCACACACACACATTCCACTCTCCAGTAATAACTGTCCGTGATCAAATTTGTTTCAGCACAGACACTCCTCTTCTGTCGGCATGGCTGGAATGCACCCGCATAGGCACCACCAGTCGGTGGCTGACCCTAATTCCCTAGTTCCCTATCGCTGCTTGCTGGTCTCGCAGTTGTTGTTCACACTCTCTCAACTCCTCTTCAGTGTATTCCAGCTCAAATGAATAGAGCAGAATACCCATATTTTTCTATGTAAAAGAACATCAAAAACTGTTTCGTCGTCCAGCTCTTCTTGGAAAGAGAAATCATCAGAAGCCGCAATTGTAATTATTTAGCTAGCCGTCTCAGATAGAAAGTGCACGGTAACATAGCTCCTGTGAACCTGTAGAAACTAAACTCGGCAAAAAAGTAACGTCCGTTTTTCAGGACCCTGTCTTTCAAAGATAATTCGTAAAAATCCAAGTAACTTCACAGATCTTCATTGTAAATAGTTTAAACACTGTTTCCCATGCTTGTTCAATGAACCATAAACAATTAATGAACATGCACCTATGGAACGGTCGTTAAGACACTAACAGCTTACAGACAGTAGGCAATTAAGGTCATAGTTATGGAAACTTAGGACACTAAAGAGGCCTTTCTACTGACTGAAAAACACCAAAAGAAAGATGCCCAGGGTCCCTGCTCATCTGCGTGAACGAGCCTTAGGCATACTGCAAGGAGGCATGAGGACTGCGGGACAGGTACAGGATGGCAACAACAACTGCCCGAGTTACACCAAGAACGCACAATCCCTTAATCAGTGCTCAGACTGTCCGCAATAGGCTGAGAGAGGCAGGACTGAGGGCTTGTAGGCCTGTTGTAAGGCAGGTCCTCACCAGACATCACCGGCAACAACGTCGCCTATGGGCACAAACCCACCGTCGCTGGACCAGACAGGACTGGGAAAAACTGCTCTTCACTGACGAGTCGCGGTTTTGTCTCACAAGGGGTGATGCTCGGATTCGCATTTGTCGTCGAAGGAATGAGCGTTACACCGAGGCCTGTACTCTGGAGCGGTATCGATTTGGAGGTGGAAGGTCCGTCATGTTCTGGGACGGTGTGTCACAGCATCATCGGACTGAGCTTGTTGTCATTGCAGGCAATCTCAACGCTGTGCTTTACAGGGAAGACATCCTCCTCCCTCATGTGGTTCCCTTCCTGCAGGCTCATCCTGACATGACCCTCCAGCATGACAATGCCACCAGCCATACTGCTCATTCTGTGTGTGATTTCCTGCAAGACAGGAATGTCAGTGTTCTGTCATGGCCAACGAAAAGCCCGGATATCAATCACATTGAGCACGTCTGGGACCTGTTGGATCGGAGGGTGAGGGCTAGGGCCATTCCCCCCAGAAATGTCCAGGAACTTGCAGGTGCCTTGGTGGAAGAGTGGGGTAACATCTTACAGCAAGAACTGGCAAATCTGGTGCAGTCCACGAGGAGGAGATGCACTGCAGTACTTAATGCAGCTGGTGGCCACACCAGATACTGACTGTTACATTTGATTTTGACCCCCCCTTTGTTCAGGGACACATTATTCCATTTCTGTTAGTCACATGTCTGTGGAACTTGTTCAGTTTATGTCTCAGTTGTTGAATCTTGTTATGTTCATACAAATATTTACACATGTTAAGTTTGCTGAAAATAAACGCAGCTGACAGTGAGAGTATGTTTCTTATTTTGATGAGTTTATATATCTCTTTTTTGTTTTCTTGAATAAGGCAGCTCCAAAATGCAGGTGTTTCAGCCTAGCTCAGTTTTTTCACCTTTATGTAACCAGATAGGCTAGTTGAGAACAAGTTCTCATTTACAACTGCAACCTGGCCAAGATAAAGCAAAGCAGTGTGACACAAACAACAACAAAGAGTTACACATGGAATAAACAAACATACAGTCAATAATACAATAGAAAAAGTCTATATACAGTATGCAAATGAGTTAGGATAAGGGAGTTAAGGCAATAAATAGGCCATAGTTGCTAAATAATTACTATATAGTAATTCAACACTGGAGTGATAGATGTGCAGTAGGTTGAGTGTGCAAGTAGAGATACTGGGGTGCAAAGGAGCAAAATAAATAAAATAAATAACAGTATGGGGATGAGGTAGTTGGATGGGCTGTTTACAGATGGGCTATGTACAGGTGCAGTGATCTGTGAGCTGCTCTGACAGCTGGTGCTTAAAGTTAGTGAGGGAGATATGAGTCTCCAGCTTTAGTGATTTTTGCAGTTCGTTCCAGTCATTGGCAGCAGAGAACTGGAAGGAAAGGCGGCCAAAGGAGGAATTGGCTTTGGGGGTGACCAGTGAAATATATCTGCTGGAGCTCGTGCTACGAGTGGGTGCTGCTATGGTGACCAGTGAGGTGAGATAAGGTGGGGCTTTACCTAGCAAATACTTATAGATGACCTGGAGCCAGTGGGTTTGGCAACAAATATGAAGCGAGGGCCAGCCAACGAGAGCATACAGGTCGCAGTGGTGGGTAGTATATGGGGCTTTGGTGACAAAACGGATGGCACTGTGATAGACTACATCCAATTTGCTGAATAGAGTGTTGGAGGCTATTTTGTAAATGACATCGCCGAAGTCAAGGATCGGTAGGGTAGTCAGTTTTACGAGGGAATGTTTGGCAGCATGAATGAAGTATGCTTTGTTGTGAAATAGGAAGCGGATTCTAGATTTCATTTTGGATTGGAGATGCTTAATGTGAGTCTGGAAGGAGAGCATATAATCTAACCAGACACCTAGGTATTTGTAGTTGTCCACATATTCTGTCAGACCGTCCAGAGTAGTGATGCTGGACGGGCGGGCAGGTGTGGGCAGCGATTGGTTGAAGAGCATGCATTTAGTTTTACTTGCATTTAAGAGCAGTTGGAGGCCACGGAAGGAGAGTTGTATGGCATTGAAGCTTGTCTGGAGGTTAGTTAACACAGTGTCCAAAGAAGGGCCAGAAGTATACAGAATGGATCAGAGAATCACCAGCAGCAAGAGCGACATCATTGATGTCGGCCCGAGAATTGAACCCTGTGGCACCCCCACCCCCAGCGCTTTCTGTGGTTGTGGGGCAAGCCAGCAGAAAATAGGAGCATTGCTCCTGATTGGCTCAGTGTTCTGTCACTCATAGGGACGCTACGTCACAGGCCAAGTCTAAGTTCTTAGTAAGAGTAGACATAAAAAATGTCAGCCCTTTGGGTCCTGCCATAGAGTTATATTATAATTGCCCTTCCAAGAAGGCTCAAGAAGGTCATTGGCCACAGATAAAATCAAATCAAATCACGTTATACGTATGTAGAGTAACTTTGATTGGATTGATCAAGTCAACATCTTCCTTTCTAAATCTTAGCTAGCAGTCATCATCATGAATCAAGTCTACAATCTACTGGCAAATCCATTGTCATAAGAAGAGAAATAATGGACGTCTCCATTGGACATGCCCATTACACAACAGTTGGAAATCGCTAATTCAACAATGAGTGGTTTGGAAGTAATCAGTGGCTAACTGCAAGCATTGCAAAGCAATCACTAGCCTGCTATTTAGTGGAGTGGCTGTGTGATTTTTCCAGAGTTCCCACCATAAATCCAGAGAATGCCAGACTTTGATGACAAAGTTTGATGACAAAATTTGCCCACAAAGTAACGCCGCGCCACCTTCCTGTTTAACTGAACAAGGTGAGTCCAAATATGTAGTGTATGCTGCTGTATAATTTATGTAATATGCCAGGGAGATATGTATACTGTAGCTAAGAAAGTAATACTAAGTGTATGTTGTGTAGTAAGCTGTTAGTAGCCCATGTGCCTCACCCCAATAATTGTATCTATTTTCACCAATACGGTATTGTGAACACATTGTTCGTGGCCGGTGTGTGCTTGTTTGCAGACTTTTTTTGTACAGCTTTGACAGTGATACTGATAGTAGTGGTGGAGCTTGGCTTGCACGTGCAAATTCAGCACACACAACATTCTATAATAGAATTGTGTTATTTGGCGTGTCAAATTAAAAGCTTATTTAACAAGTCAAATAGTGTTATTTGACGTGTATCTTTTTTGACATGCAAAGACCCAAACGGCGTTCAATGTGCCTCACCCTAATCATTTGGTCTATTTTCACCTCTTAATTTCGCCTACTATCTTGGTGGGGAACATGTAGCCTATAACTTGTTTTAGAGAAATGTAATCATCAAATAGGGTAAGAGCTTTCATTGTCTGCTTATATGCCCTCTTTATTTATCCTACGGTTCTGACTTGGTGTACAGGGAGTACACTGTAAGAACAGCCCATGTTCTGAATTCTGTCGCAGTACATTTCAAAAGTGCTGAACAAATAGTTATATTGACTACGTCCGTCCTAGCTCGCTCATTAATGTCTTCTTCGTAATTACGGATTGCGTCTTATATGCTTGTCGTCCCGTTATGCCATAGTTTGTACATCTCAATTGTCAGTAGAAACCACATTTGTTTAAGCACGTCAGCCATATCAGATATGTTTTTTAAAAGGCAGTAAATGAGGATGAATTAACTGTTCCGCTGCCAAACATGGCTGCGCTGATAGCCAGGTGTAGCAGTGGTAAGGTGTTGGGACAGCTTTATGTATCTTTATACAGGCTCACAACCAGCAGCATTCAAGACATTTTTGGACTCACCTTGCTTATACAGATTTATCCAGGCTGTATCACAATAGGCCGTGATTGGGAGTCCCATAGGGCGGCGCGCAATTGGTCCAGCGTCGTCCGGGTTTGGCCGGTGTAGGCCGTCATTATAAATAAGAATTTGTTCTTAACTGACTTGCCTAGTTAAATAAATTATTTATTTATTTATTGTTATTATTGTTATTATTTATTTTTAAATGTAGGCCCTAACAGTTTGTGGGCACCGTTTGTCACCGTTATGGTGCAATTCATGTTTAGTGTTGTGTTGTGTAGTTGTAAAGTCTGCTTACAACTCACACTCTCAAACACCTAGATCCCCTGAACCAGATACCAATCACCTGAATTCTGATCACCTGTTCATACACCAGTATGTCATTATCACACACTATTTAGTTCAGTTCTTTGCACCTCATCATTGTGAGGTATTGTTTGTTTTTGTGACACACTTCTATTCGGAGCTCTGTTTTTCCCGTGATTTAATCCTCCCGTGTATGATAATTTTTGCCTGCCTCACTAATGACGCCTTTTGCCTATTCCCTGCCTGTACTTTAGCCTGTTTCCTGTTATCAACCTATTGCTTGATTTCCTGGACGACGTTACTAGCCTTTTCCCTGCCTGTACTGAGCCCCAACCGATTGTGTTTTTTTGTTTGTTTATCTGCGTTGTTTGTGACTTATTTTTTTACTCTTTTTGTACATAATGTTGCCGCTATCGTCTCTTATGACCGAAAATAACTTCTAGACATCAGGACTGCGATTACTCACCACGGACTGGCAGAATCCTTTTTCTTCTTTCACGACTCTGACGAGCCCGAGGTGGAGGATATACGGCTCCCTCGGGAACAGGCCCCGACCCCAGTGATCTGTATGAAGAGGAGGCGGAGAAAGAGAGGCCGGAGAGCGGGCTGCCTTCTGAGAAGTCGGAGGCGATCAAATAAACCCCCACCCTCAATTCGGCTAGCAAACATGCAATCTTTGGACGAGTTATTGGGAAGATTAAACTACCAACGGGACATTAAAAACTGTAATATCTTATGCTTCACGGAGTCGTGGCTGAACGCCAACAATATCAACATACAGCTGGCTGGTTATACAATGTACCGGCAGGATAGAACAGCGGTGTCTGGTAAGACAAGGGGCGGCGGTCTATGTATTTTTGTAAACAACAGCTGGTGCACGATATCTAAGGAAGTCTCGAGCTATTGCTTGCCTGAGGTAGAGTTTCTCATAATAAGCTTCAGACCACATTACCTACCGAGAGAGTTTTCATCTATATTCTTTGTAGCTGTTTAAATACCACCACAATCAAAGGCTGGCACTAAGATAGCATTGAATGAGCGGTATTCTGCCATAAGCAAGCAAGAAAACGCTCACCTAGAGGTGGCGCTCCTAGTAGCCAGGGACTTAAATCAGTTTTACCAAATTTCTATCAGCATGTTAAATGTGCAACCAGAGGGAAAAGAACTCTGGACCACCTGTACTCCACACATAGAGATGCATACAAAGCTCTCCCTCACCCTCCATTTGGCAAATCTGATCGTAATTCCATCCTCCTGATTCCTGCTTACAAGCAAAAATTAAAGCAGGATGCACCAGTGACTAGATCAATAAAAAAGTGGTCAGATGAAGCAGATGCTAAGCTACAGGACTGTTTTACTACCACAGACTGGAATATGTTCCAGGATTCCTCCAATGGCATTGAGGAGTACACCACATCTGTCATTGGCTTCATCAATAAGTGCATCGATGACGTCTTCCCCACAGTGACCGTACGTACATACCCCAACCAGAAGCCATGGATTTTAGGCAGCATCCGCACTGAGCTAAAGGCCAGAGCTGCCGCTTTCAAGGAGCAGGACTCTAACCCAGAAACTTATAAGAAATCCCGCTATGCCCTCCGACGAACCATCAAACAGGTAAAGCATCAATACAGGACTAAGATCGAGTCGTACTACACCGGTCTGACGCTCGTCGGATGTGGCAGGGCCTGCAAACCATTACAGACTACAAAGGGAAGCACAGCCGAGAGCTGCCCAGTGACACGAGCCTACCGGACGAGCTAAACTACTTCTATGCTCGCTTCGAGGCAAATAACACTGAAACATGCATGAGAGCACCAGCTGTACTGGAAGACTGTGTGATCACGCTCTCTGCAGCCGATGTGAGTAAGACCTTTAGACAGGTCAACATTCACAAGGCCGCAGGGCCAGATGGATTACCAGGATGTGTACTGTGAGCACGTGCTGACCAACTAGTAAGATTCTTCAATGACATTTTTAACCTCTCCGGGTCTGTAATACCAACATGTTTTAAGCAGACTGCCATATTCCCTGTGCCCAGGAACACCAAGGTAACCTGCCTAAATAACTACCGGCCTGTAGCACTCACGTCTGTTGCCATGAAATGCTTTGAAAGGCTGGTCATGGCTCAACACCATCATCCCAGAAATCCTAGACCCACTCAAATTTGCATACCGCCCCAACAGATCCACAGATGATGCAATCTCTATTCCACTCCACACTGCCCTTTCCCACCTGGACAAAAGGAACACCTATGTGAGAATGCTGTTCGTTGACTACAGCTCAGCGTTCAACACCATAGTGTCCTCAAAGTTCATCAATAAGCTAAGGATCCTGGGACTAAACACCTCTGTCTGCAATTGGATCGTGGACTTCCTGACGGGCCGCCCCGAGGTGGTAAAGATAGGTAACAACACATTCACCACGCTGATCCTCAACAAAGGGGCCCTTCAGGGGTGCATGCTCAGCCCCCTCCTGTACTCCCTATTCACTCATGACTGCACGGCCAGGCACGACTCCAACACCATCATTAAATTTGCAGATGACACAACAGTAGTAGGCCTGATCACCGACAACAACGGTTCAATCCCAGCTCTGGTAAACTGAAATGGGGAATCTCTGAGAGGTTCAATCCCAGCTCTGGTAAACTGAAATGGGGAATCTCTGACAGGTTCAATCCCAGCTCTGGTAAACTGAAATGGGGAATCTCTGACAGGTTCAATCCCAGCTCTGGTAAACTGAAATGTGGAATCTCTGACAGGTTCAATCCCAGCTCTGGTAAACTGAGATGGAGAATCTCTGACAGCTTCAGTATGAAGAAAGATGAAAAGGAAATGAAAGAGAGAATAAAGCATCTGTCTGCTTGCCAGTTTAAAGTAAGGTCAGTGTTACCATACTAACCTAGCAGCAGAGTTTGCTATTCCAGAGGTACTTCATATTGATCATGTTCTTTTTTTTATCTCTCTCTCTGATGTGTCACTGTACTTTACCTCATTGAGGTGTGTTACAATTTTGGACATGTCCTGGTCGATGCTTCTAATTACCTCTTTGTGTGTGCATGTGTAGGTGTGTGTGCGTGCGCTTGCCAGTGTGTGTGTCTGAGGGGGATAGGTGCTGATACACGACCAGTCTGAGGAGGATAGGTGCTGATACACGACCAGTCTGAGGGGGGATAGGTGCTGATACACGACCAGTCTGTCTGAGGGGGATAGGTGCTGATACACGACCAGTCTGAGGGGCATAGGTACTGATACAGGACCAGTCTGAGGGGGGATAGGTGCTGATACACGACCAGTCTGTCTAAGGGGGATAGGTGCTGATACACGACCAGTCTGAGGGGGGATAGGTGCTGATACACGACCAGTCTGTCTGAGGGGGATAGGTGCTGATACACGACCAGTCTGAGGGGGGATAGGTGCTGATACACGACCAGTCTGTCTGAGGGGGATAGGTGCTGATACACGACCAGTCTGAGGGGGGATAGGTGCTGATACAGGACCAGTCTGAGGGGGATAGGTGCTGATACACGACCAGTCTGAGGGGGGATAGGTGCTCATACAGGACCAGTCTGATGGGGGATAGGTGCTGATACACGACCAGTCTGAGAGGTATAGGTGCTGATACACGACCAGTCTGTCTGAGGGGGATAGGTGCTGATACACGACCAGTCTGAGGGGGGATAGGTGCTGATACACGACCAGTCTGAGAGGGATAGGTGCTGATACACGACCAGTCTGAGGGGGGATAGGTGCTGATACACGACCAGTCTGTCTGAGGGGGATAGGTGCTGATGCACGACCAGTCTGACGGGGGATAGGTGCTGATACACGACCAGTCTGAGAGGGATAGGTGCTGATACATGACCAGTCTTAGGGGGATAGGTGCTGATACATGACCAGTCTGAGGGGGGATAGGTGCTGATACACGACCAGTCTGAGGGGGGATAGGTGCTGATACACGACCAGTCTGAGGGGGGATAGGTGCTGATACACGACCAGTCTGAGGGGGGATAGGTGCTCATACACGACCAGTCTGAGGGGGGATAGGTGCTGATACACGACCAGTCTGTCTGAGGGGGGATAGGTGCTGATACACGACCAGTCTGAGGGGGGATAGGTGCTGATACACGACCAGTCTGAGGGGGATAGGTGCTGATAGATGACCAGTCTGAGGGGGATAGGTGCTGATACACGACCAGTCTGAGGGGGATAGGTGATGATACACGACCAGTCTGAGGGGGATAGGTGCTGATACACGACCAGTCTGAGGGGGGATAGGTGCTGATACACGACCAGTCTGTGGGGGATAGGTGCTGATACACGACCAGTCTGACAGGGGATAGGTGCTGATACACGACCAGTCTGAGGGGGGATAGGTGCTGATACACGACCAGTCTGACGGGGGATAGGTGCTGATAAACGACCAGTCTGAGGGGGGATAGGTGCTGATACACGACCAGTCTGAGGGGGATAGGTGATGATACACGACCAGTCTGTCTGAGGGGGATAGGTGCTGATACACGACCAGTCTGTCTGAGGGGGATAGGTGCTGATACACGACCAGTCTGAGGGGGATAGGTGCTGATACACTACCAGTCTGACGGGGGATAGGTGCTGATACACGACCAGTCTGTCTGAGGGGGATAGGTGCTGCTACACGACCAGTCTGTCTGAGGGGGATAGGTGCTGATACACGACCAGTCTGAGGGGGGATAGGTGCTGATACACGACCAGTCTGAGGGGGGATAGGTTCTGATACACGACCAGTCTGTCTGAGGGGGATAGGTGCTGATACACGACCAGTCTGACGGGGATAGGTGCTGATACACAACCAGTCTGAGGGGGGATAGGTGCTGATACACGACCAGTCTGAGGGGGGATAGGTGCTGATACACGACCAGTCTGAGGGGGGATATGTGCTGATACACGACCAGTCTGAGGGGGGATAGGTGCTGATACACGACCAGTCTGAGGGGGGATAGGTGCTGATACACGACCAGTCTGACGGGGGATAGGTGATGATACACGACCAGTCTGACGGGGGATAGGTGCTGATACACGACCAGTCTGTCTGAGGAGGATAGGTGCTGATACACGACCAGTCTGAGGGGGGATAGGTGCTGATACACGACCAGTCTGAGGGGGGATAGGTGCTGATACACGACCAGTCTGAGGGGGGATAGGTGCTGATACACGACCAGTCTGAGAGGGATAGGTGCTCATACACGACCAGTCTGAGAGGGATAGGTGCTGATACACGACCAGTCTGACGGGGGATAGGTGCTGATACACGACCAGTCTGACGGGGGATAGGTGCTGATACACGGCCAGTCTGAGGGGGATAGGTGCTGATACACGACCAGTCTGAGGGAGATAGGTGCTGATACACGGCCGGTCTGAGGAGGATAGGTGCTGATACACGACCAGTCTGAGGGGGGATAGGTGCTGATACACGACCAGTCTGAGGGGGGATAGGTGCTGATACACGACCAGTCTGAGGGGGGATAGGTGATGATACACGACCACAGTTCCACAGTTCAGAAGATCGTGTCATCTCCTTACAGCTCAGATGTTATTACTGTATTCCCTTCCTTCATGCCTCCTCTTCACTAATGTCCTCTCTTGAGTTAAACTTTGAGTAGCCCTTCTTTAGCTAAGGACAGGAAGCAAAAGCTCAGTCAAGCTCAGTCAAGGTTTCAGAGACAGTACAGCCCCCTGTGATGAATTCAACTAAGTATCCGTTATTCAGAACTGAAGATCCTACCCGGCTGATCAGAAGCATCTTCAGTGGTTGTCGTGGCAGCACGATCAAACAGAAACGGTAATAACAGTCCACCATGCTGTTTGTGAGTGTGGGTGTAGCGTAGCTAGATAGTCATCAGGCGTGTGTTCTGTTGCACTTATCCTGACATTCAGAGCTGTGTAGCATACTTCCACCATTTCCTTCTCACACGGTTGTAACTACGGCCATTATAAAAGATTCAATGAAAGATATTGCCATTCTTCTGCATCCTCCTCCAGCACCAACACCACATAAAGTCCATAAAGTCCCTTTCCATCCCAGTTAGTGTTTGTTGTTCGGACTCCTTGGAATCGGACTTCAAGGGTAACTTTAAACAAGACGGGCAAGGTGATCAGAGAGGCAGGCGAAGCGATGCTGAACAAGCCCCGGGGCACACGCCAAGGTTACACACGCCAAGGTTTCCCCCTTTCCCCATCAGAAACCTGAGAGACTGTCAACACAGCCGCTCCACCGGGACCGCTAACAAAGCTTCCAGATGCCATCGCTTCAAAGCCACACTCTCATTTGAATAAGTTCAATCGGCCCTGCTGCTTCACCCCCCCCCCCCCCCCCCCCCCCCCCTCACTCATTATGTGAGGTAAAGCGTGTATCCACCACCATATCTGAGCCATATCTTGATGAATCACACTCAGGACAGACAACAAGCTCCCTGACCTCCATACTAATGACTCCTAGCACATCTCCAGAGAGGGGGAGGGAGAACAGGGAAAAGGAGAGAACGAGGGAGCCGGTGCATTCTTTGAAACTGCAGGTGAAGGACAAGTGTGGTGACTGTGCTTACAGTACCAAGCAAGGTTATAGCTATACGGAGGGAGGAGAACAGAATATATTGATTGTGTACAGTAGAAACATGGAAGCAACAACAGCTGAGATAAATGAATGGCAGAACTGATAAATGTGAGGACTGAGTAATTAGTTTGAACTTGTTTTGAACTTGAGAGATAATTGTATATATATATTGATATTTAATTACAAATATCAGCATTGAATCCCACATTTCTTTTACAAATGTCATATTATTCCATTGTACATTATTCCTTTCTGAAGACTTTGAATACCTTGATGGTACACAACGGACTAAAAACCATCTGCCAAGAAAAAGCAACTAATAACTAGAATAATACTTTTGCAATATAATGTTTTTCTCAAAATAAGCATTTATTTTTGTTCTTTGGAGCCAAATTGCTAGTGCATGTGGGTATGTAAGAGCAGAGTGGGTCTAAAAGCTTCTCAACCCTGTTGCAAACCCTGCCTGTCTCTAAACCGCTTGGAATTTATTCTATTTATTATTCATTTCATGAAATTGGTGTGTTTAGACGGGTTGGCAATTACCGGTGAGTATGTGTGTGTTTGTGTGCGTGTGACTGCGTGTGTGTCTGTGTGTGTGTTTGTGTCTATGTGTGTGTTTCTGTGTGTAAGAGAGAGAGAGAGACAGAAATACAGAGTTTTACAGACATTAGCTACTGTAGTATTAAGTTCTCATAGTCTATAGCTCAGAAATTAAAAAAACCTGTCCTTTATGTGAAAATACATCATGATGACAACTAGGACAAATGTTAAAATGTCTGATCCACAAGCATGAAATAAATCACAGTTAAATTACAGCATTCACTTCCACACTCAGTGGACTGTCTTCTTGCTTAACCATAATGCACTAGATTGAGTCGTAAAGGATCTTCACATTAAAACGGGCGTGTGATAATTAGATGTGCAGTGACAGCTTGCTTGCTCTGAGGAATTAGACCGTCTTCGCCAGGAGAATCCCCTGTACAGAAAACGGAGGACATCTTTCTCACATTTGAATTTGAACACGATGACTTGCTGCTCAGACTTATTGTTGCACACATCTGGTGGTGGAAAAAGTACCCAATTGTCTTTTTTTTTTTTACATTTATTTAATTTAATCTTTATTTAGCTAGGCAAGTCAGTACCCAATTATCATGCTTGAGTAAAAGTAAAGATACCTTAATAGAAAATGACTCAAGTGAAAGTGAAAGTCACCCAGTAAAATACTGCTTGAGTAAAATTATGCAAAAAATGTACAGTGGTGGAAAAGTATTCAATTGTCATACTTAAGTAAAAGTAAATACATCAAATTCCTGATATTAAGTAAACCAGATGCAACAAATGTATTTTTTAAAATATATTTTTAGGGACAGACAGGGGCACACTCCCACACACAGACATGATTTACAAATAAAGTATTTGTGTTTAGTAAGTCGACCAGATCAGAGGCAGTAGGGATGGACCATATTGCTGTCCTGCCTCAGCATTCGAAATGTAACGAGTAGTTTTGGTTGTCAGGGAAAGTACACATTTTCATTAGGAATGTAGTGGAGTAAAAGTAAAAGTTGTAGTAAAAAAGCACAGATACCCCAAAAAGACTAGTACTTTAAAGTATTTTCGCTTAAGCACTTTACACTGCAGACATCAAACCACTTTTTTTTTAACATGACGTTTATGTTTTTTAATGGTAAATAGAGCTAGAAGGCTCAAATTGCAATAAAGTGAAGTATCTTAGATGGGAGAAGAGACTTTCACAAATAACATGTGGGTCCCACATGGAACCCTATTCCCTATAAAGTGCATACATTTTGCCAAGGGCTCATAGGGTCCATTTGGGATGTGTCTGCTGTTGTGTTTGTGTAGGAAGTGGTAGACAAAACAGTCAAAAAAGAAGGTCGAGTAGTAGACGGTTCTCAGAATAGCTGCACATTTATTTAACAAAGCTAGCAGGCATTTCACAATCGGAATGAAATGAAAACATGAAAGGGACTGCAAGGCTGTGAATGTCTCAGCAGTTAATAATAATAATAATAATGTATTACGTTTGTAAAGTGATTTTCATTATACAGAATCATCTCAAAGCGCATTGAATCAAAAAGAAAAACCCAAAAGACAAAATAGAAATTTAGACAGGGCAACTGACACAAAGAACATAGCTGATGCTACAAGGGACAAGGACACCAAGGAGCACAGTTATACACCAAGGAGCACAGCTATACACCAAGGAGCACAGCTATACACCAAGGAGCACAGCTATACACCAAGGAGCACAGCTATACACCAAGGAGCACAGCTATACACCAAGGAGCACAGCTATACACCAAGGAGCACAGCTATACACCAAGGAGCACAGCTATACACCAAGGAGCACAGCTATACACCAAGGAGCACAGCGATCAACAAAAAGCCTTCCTAAAGAGAAAGGTCTTTAGGCCCTTCGTGGTGCCTTCAGGTGGTCCAGGAGGGCATTCCAGAGGCTGAGGGCGGGGGGTGGTCCTGGGGGTGTCGAGGAGCAGGCTGTGGCTTGACCTGAGTTGGCGTTATGGAGGGTGATCAGATATTTGAGATAAGGAGGGGCATTACATTGACTACACTGGAAAGAGTGTGTTGCAGTAGTTATGAAGCCTCCTGCCAGGGATCCAGGTGAAGAGTGTGTTGTAGTAGTTATAGAGACTCCTGCCAGAGATCCAGGTGAAGAGTGTGTTGCAGTAGTTATGAAGCCTCCTGCCAGTGATCCAGGTGAAGAGTGTGTTGCAGTAGTTATGAAGACTCCTGCCAGAGATCCAGGTGAAGAGTGTGTTGCAGTAGTTATGAAGACTCCTGCCAGGGATCCAGGTGAAGAGTGTGTTGTTGTTCAGCATTGAGGAGATAATGGCATAGTCGAGTTTCTCTGCATCAGACTGAGTGAGGGTGGGACGAAGTTTGGCAATGTTCTTGAGGTGATAGAATGTTGCTTTACACAGTTGTTTGATGTTGCTGTCCGGGAGGAATCGAGCTTTACACCCAGATTGGAAACTGAGGGGGAGAGAGGGATGTTCTGTCATGCAATAGTGAGGCATGTTATTGGTGAGTGCTGTACCTGGTGGTGGGTGCCAACAAGTAGGTCCTCGGTTTTACTGCTGTTCAGTTGAAGAACATTTTTGCTTCATCCATGCCATCATCTCCCCACGGCAAGTGTTCAGACAGCCACATGCATCAAAGGGACTTGAGGCCGTTTTTACCTATGGCTGGGTGGAATGAGATGGCTCGACCGAGGGGAAGCGTGTACTGGATGAATAGGATGGGTCCAAGAGCAGATCCTTGTGGGACACCACAGGTGATGTGGTGGGTCCGGAACCTGGACCCACCTGGTGACACATACTCAGCCTTAGAGGTAGGATTGGAATCAACTCAGAGCTGGTCCAGACAGTCCATTGGTATCCTGGAGGATGGGGTGGTTGACAGCATCAAACACTGCACTCAAGTCCAGGAAGACAGGAGACCAGCTGGAAACCTGACTGAAACTTTTAAATAAGATGGTCCCAGGAGCTGTACAGCAAACACTTTTTCCAACACCTTGGAGAGGAAGGGGGGGGGGGGGGGGGTTGGATATCGGCCTGTAATTGACCAGCACTTCTGGGTCTAGGGTGGGTTTCTTCAGAATATTAAGATAAATTGGCCATTACAGAGTATGTGAGCGTAAATGGGCTAATCTGACATTTTAGTGACATGTTTAAGGTCTACTTTAAACCCTGTGTGGGTGGTTGGCAGAAGTGGCTGGTCTCTCTCCTGCAGAAAAGGCTTTTTTGTGAAGAGGAACTGACGTACACACACACACACACAGAGGAACTTTGTACTAATTAAAAACACCACAGGTGCAGCTTATCACAGAAAGCTATGTTTGCATTGTGGTGTGTGTAGAGCATAGAGAGAAGAAGGGAAGGGGAGAGACAGTGAGAAAACAAAAGGAGGAAGAGTCATTGTCCCTTACTAAGCTGTGGGGAAGGACAGTCTCACTGGGGGACTTACAGCAGTACTGTTTACAGTAGTCTAGATGGGGATTATGCTACTGTTCAGTATCATAGTGTTGAGAGAGGGCTGGCCAGTGGACAATAGATGTATGCCATAAGATAAGTAATGATACCTCATACGGCTCATATCCTTCTGCTATGTGTAACTGGACATTCAGCAAAACCCAGTCTCGTCGCCATTTTGGAGGAGATGTGAAGACTCGTCGCCATCCAGGAGATGTGGGGCCTGCCATGTGTGCTGTCCGTCCAGGAGATGTGGGGCCTGCCATGTGTGCTGTCCATCCAGGAGATGTGGAGCCTGCCATGTGTGCTGTCCATCCAGGAGATGTGGAGCCTGCCATGTGTGCTGTCCATCCAGGAGATGTGGAGCCTGCCATGTGTGCTGTCCATCCAGGAGATGTGGAGCCTGCCATGTGTGCTGTCCATCCAGGAGATGTGGGGCCTGCCATGTGTGCTGTCCATCCAGGAGATGTGGGGCCTGCCATGTGTGCTTCCGTCCAGGAGATGTGGAGCCTGCCATGTGCTGTCCATCCAGGAGATGTGGAGCCTGCCATGTGCTGTCCATCCAGGAGATGTGGAGCCTGCCATGTGTGATGTCCATCCAGGAGATGTGGAGCCTGCCACGTGTGCTGTCCATCCAGGAGATGTGGAGCCTGCCACGTGTGCTGTCCATCCAGGAGATGTGGAGCCTGCCACGTGTGCTGTCCATCCAGGAGATGTGGAGCCTGCCACGTGTGCTGTCCATCCAGGAGATGTGGAGCCTGCCATGTGTGCTGTCCATCCAGGAGATGTGGGGCCTGCCATGTGTGATGTCCATCCAGGAGATGTGGGGCCTGCCATGTGTGCTGTCCATCCAGGAGATGTGGAGACTGCCATGTGTGCTGTCCATCCAGGAGATGTGGAGCCTGCCATGTGTGCTGTCCATCCAGGAGATGTGGGGCCTGCCATGTGTGCTGTCCATCCAGGAGATGTGGGGCCTGCCATGTGTGCTTCTGTCCAGGAGATGTGGAGCCTGCCATGTGCTGTCCATCCAGGAGATGTGGAGCCTGCCATGTGCTGTCCATCCAGGAGATGTGGAGCATGCCATGTGTGATGTCCATCCAGGAGATGTGGAGCCTGCCACGTGTGCTGTCCATCCAGGAGATGTGGGGCCTGCCACGTGTGCTGTCCATCCAGGAGATGTGGAGCCTGCCACGTGTGCTGTCCATCCAGGAGATGTGGGGCCTGCCACGTGTGATGTCCATCCAGGAGATGTGGAGCCTGCCACGTGTGCTGTCCATCCAGGAGATGTGGGGCCTGCCATGTGTGATGTCCATCCAGGAGATGTGGCAGCCCCTACCAGCTATAGCACTTCTGCCATCCACACTCCAGAACAAATCACCACTCTAAAAGTCTAATATAAGCAGAGACATGACTACAGCACTGGCAGCCAAAGACAGACAGAAAAAAGACAAAGAGAGACAAAGACAGAGGGAAATAAAATGTTTTTAGAAGAGTAAATAGTATTATATTGAAGAGAGTTGAGCAGAGCAATATGCTTCAAATGTGTAGTCTGTGATGATGAAGCTGGTGGTCTGTCATCGATGTGTTTCAAGGATAGATGAACCTGGTGATCTGTCATCGATGTGTTTCAAGGATAGATGAACCTGGTGGTCTCAAATAAAACTGTGAAGGACCTCGGCGTTACTCTGGACCCTGATCTCTCTTTTGAAGAACATATCAAGACTGTTTCAAGGACAGCTTTTTTCCATCTACGTAACATTGCAAAAATAAGAAACTTTCTGTCCAAACATGACGCAGAAAAATGTATCCATGCTTTTGTTACTTCTAGGCTGGACTACTGCAATGCTCTACTTTCCGGCTACCCGGATAAAGCACTAAACAAACTTCAGTTAGTGCTAAATACGGCTGCTAGAATCCTGACTAGAACCAAAAAATGTGATCATATTACTCCAGTGCTAGCCTCCCTACACTGGCTTCCTGTTAAGGCAAGGGCTGATTTCAAGGTTTTACTGCTAACCTACAAAGCATTACATGGGCTTGCTCCTACCTATCTTTCCGATTTGGTCCTGCCGTACATACCTACACGTACGCTACGGTCACAAGACGCAGGCCTCCTAATTGTCCCTAGAATTTCTAAGCAAACGGCTGGAGGTAGGGCTTTCTCCTATAGAGCTCCATTTTTATGGAATGGTCTGCCTACCCATGTGAGAGACGCAGACTCAGTCTCAACCTTTAAGTCTTTACTGAAGACTTATCTCTTCAGTAGGTCCTATGATTAAGTATAGTCTGGCCCAGGAGTGTGAAGGTGAACGGAAAGGCTGGAGCAACGAACCGCCCTTGCTGTCTCTGCCTTGCCGGTTCCCCTCTTTCCACTGGGATTCTCTGCCTCTAACCCTATTACAGGGGCTGAGTCACTGGCTTACTGGTGTTCTTCCATGCCGTCCATGGGAGGGGTGCGTCACTTGAGTGGGTTGAGTCACTGACGTGGTCTTCCTGTCTGGGTTGGCGCCCCCCCTTGGGTTGTGCCATGGCGGAGATCTTTGTGGGCTATACTCGGCCTTGTCTCAGGATGGTAAGTTGGTGGTTGTAGACATCCCTCTAGTGGTGTGGGGGCTGTGCTTTGGCAAAATGGGTGGGGTTATATCCTGCCTGTTTGGCCCTGTCCGGGGGTATCATCGGATGGGGCCACAGTGTCTTCTGATCCCTCCTGTCTCAGCCTCCAGTATTTATGCTGCAGTAGTTTATGTGTCAGGGGGCTAGGGTCAGTCTGTTACATCTGGAGTATTTCTCTTGTCTTATCCGGTGTCCTGTGTGAATTTAAGTATGCTCTCTCTAATTCTCTCTTTCTCTCGGAGGACCTGAGCCCTAGGACCATGCCTCAGGACTACCTGGCATGATGACTCCTTGCTGTCCCCAGTCCACCTGGCCATGCTGCTGCTCCAGTTTCAACTGTTCTGCCTGCAGCTATGGAACCCTGACCTGTTCACCGGACGTGCTTGTTGCACCCTCGACAACTACTATGATTATTATTATTTGACCATGCTGGTCATTTATGAACATTTTAACATCTTGACCATGTTCTGTTATAATATCCACCCGGCACAGCTAGAAGAGGACTGTCCACCCCTCATAGCCTGGTTCCTCTCTAGGTTTCTTCCTAGGTTTTTGGCCTTTCTAGGGAGTTTTTCCTAGGGAGTTTTTCCTAGCCACCGTGCTTCTTTCACATGCATTGCTTGCTGTTTGGGGTTTTAGGCTGGGTTTCTGTACAGCACTTTGAGATTTCAGCTGATGTACGAAGGGCTATATAAATAAATTTGATTTGATTTGATTTGGTCTGTCATCGATGTGTTTCAAGGATAGATGAACCTGGTGATCTGTCATCGATGTGTTTCAAGGATAGATGAACCTGGTGGTCTGTCATCGATGTGTTTCAAGGAGAGATGAACCTGGTGATCTGTCATCGATGTGTTTCAAGGAGAGATAAACCTGGTGGTCTGTTATCGATGTGTTTCAAGGATAGATGAACCTGGTGGTCTGTCATCGATGTGTTTCAAGGAGAGATGAACCTGGTGATCTGTCATCGATGTGTTTCAAGGAGAGATAAACCTGGTGGTCTGTTATCGATGTGTTTCAAGGATAGATGAACCTGGTGGTCTGTCATTGATGTGTTTCAAGGAGAGAGGAACCTGGTGGTTGTCATCTCTCCTTTCATTGGCTTACCTCACTTCTTTACTCTTTCCTTTTCCCTCCTCCATCTCTCTCTCTCCCTCTCTCTCTCTACCTCTTGCTTTCTCTCTCTACCTCTTGCTTTCTCTCCTTCAGCAATTTCTTACTCTTTCTTCCCCTGACTCTCTGACAACTGCCTGAAAGTAAGGGAAGTGGAAAGGGGGATACCTAGTCATGCCTATGCCTTCAACTGAGTCCCAATCACAGTGCAGGTTTTTTAACAAATTGTCTGTCTTGACCTTTTAATGTCTCCTGCTGTGCATGGTAAACCTCTCAAAGCACAAAGCAGTCTGTAATTAGTGGCTGGCTAGATAAACATGCTCCCACGCTATAAGTCTGAAAGTACTTTTGTAGCAAGAAGTTATATGTGAGCTATCAGTTGATGTTGCTGAGCAACCAAAGTCAGGGGAGAGGGAAAGGGAGAGAGCGAGGGGAGAGAGGAGAGAAAGAGAGGGGAGAGAGTGGAGAGAGAGAGAGAGAGAAAGCAGAGAGAGGGGAGAGATGGAGTGGAGAGGGTGGGGAGAGAAAGGGGAGAGGAGAGAGAGAGAGAGAGAGAGGGGAGAGTTGAGTGAGAGAGAGGGGAGAGAGGGAGTTGAGAGGGTGGGGAGAGAAAGGGGAGAGGAGAGAGAGGGGACAGGGAGAGAGGAGAGGGGGAGAGAGAGACAGGAGAGAGAGAGAGAGAGAGAGAGAGAGAGACCAAGTGGCTAAACTATGGTGTCGAACACCTGGCGTGCCCTGAAACTGCTGCCAGAGGACCAACTAAGGTCCCCCAGCCACATCATAATACACACAGCCACAAACTAACTGAAAGCCCAGCAGCAAAGTGTGGACACAGCACTCAAGGGGATGATTGAAGAAGCCTCTTCCACTTTCCCCAACCACAAATGGTTATCTCCACACTACAACCACAGAAAATACTTTCACCCTGCCACTATACAGCCGGTGAATGCAAGTATTTCCCTGGACTGTGCCTCAAAACCAAATGTTTGGGAACTCCCGAGTGGCACCGCGGTCTAAGGCATGGTGTCGCAGGCGTCACTACAGATCTGGGTTCGATCCCGGGCTGCTGGGACACAACAGGAAGACCCATGAGGCGGTGCACAATTGGCCCAGCATTGTTTTGGGTTAGGGGAGGGTTTAGCCGGCCAGGATGTCCTTGTCGCATCGTGCTCTACCGACTCCTGTGGCGGGCCGGGTGCATGCACGCTGACACAGTCGCCAGTTGGACGGAGTTTCCTCCGACACATTGGAGCGGCTGGCTTCCGGGTTAAGCGAGCACTGTGTCAAGAAGCAGTGCGGCTTGGCAGGGTCGTGTTTCGGAGAAAGCATGACTCTCAACCTTCTTCTCTCCCGAGTCCGTACGGGAGTTGCAGCGATGGGACAAGACTGTAACTACCAATTGGATATAACAAAATTAGGGAGAAAAAGGTGTAAAAATTACACAGAAAAATAATAAATAGCTATATATACACGTTTACCTGGCCCACCACTCCACCCTGGACTTGAACAGCCTTTGCAACCAGGCCCACCTCAACAAAGCAGCAGTCCCCACCTTTGCCAGGACCCTGAAGGACATCACTCTCAAACACAGCCCCAGCACCTCACACAGGAGCACCAGAGAAACTGACTCCACACACACACAGGCGAGACACCCTCCCAGAACTGCGGGACCACCCCCCTGCACCAAAAGGATCCACACCAAGAGGACCTACACCCATAACACAGCACCACCAGCCACCCCCCCTAGCCCCCAACCAGTCGACCACTCCCCAAACAAATCCTAGCCACACCCAGATCCTATGCCCCTTCTGCCCCCCCGTTCCCCCCGTCCCCCCCGTCCTCCCGTTGTCGTCCTCCCTGCAGCAAGGACCTCAACATGACAACCACACATAAGCCCAGACCGTGAGCAGAGCAACAGGCCCAACCCCCCACTAATACACCCAGCCAAGCCCCATCCTGCGAACATAGAGGTATGTATCAGATGCTCAACATGCTCTGCTCACACCTACAGTGATGGTCTGGGGCCTAAACCACACGAAAACAACACTTGATACTATGGAACACAAAGCTTTTACTATCTCATCCTGGAATATACAAGGTCTGAGGTCATCTGCCTTTGGCCTTAAAAAAGCAGGAACCCAGACTTCATCAAAGAAATTGGAAATACAAACATTGTCATCCTACAAGAAACATGGTATAAAGGAGATGGTGGCCATTCACATTATTATTATTATGTGTAAAAAGGATACATCTAGTTGGTGAACATGACTCCCTCTGATATGTGTTCAACTGTGGAGAAGACATGATAGAAAAACACAGTTAGTTTCAACCAGGTGCTGTCTTTCAGATTGTGTGAGAAGGGGACAGAAGCAGAGAAACGGAGAGAGTGAGGTGTGCAGAATGAAGGTGGACATTTCGAGAAGGGAGAGATCAAGAGAAAGGGAGGATGAAAGAGGATCAAGACAAAAAGGGAGAGATGGAGAAAGAAAGGTGATCAGAAGGAAAATAAATGGATCTCTCTCTGTCATATCCATCTGGTAACCCTAACCCTATACAACACTCAGTCTGGTAACCCTAACCCTATACAACACTCAGTCTGGTAACCCTAACCCTATACAACACTCAGTCTGGTAACCCTAACCCTATACAACACTCAGTCTGGTAACCCTAACCCTATACAACACTCAGTCTGGTAACCCTAACCCTATACAACACTCAGTCTGGTAACCCTAACCCTAACCCTGGTCCTGTAGATGAGGTCTATCCCTGGTCCTGTAGATGAGGTATATCCCTGGTCCTGTAGATGAGGTATATCCCTGGTCCTGTAGATGAGGTCTAACCCTGGTCCTGTAGATGAGGTATATCCCTGGTCCTGTAGATGAGGTATAACCCTGGTCCTGTAGATGAGGTCTATCCCTGGTCCTGTAGATGAGGTATATCCCTGGTCCTGTAGATGAGGTCTAACCCTGGTCCTGTAGATGAGGTCTAACCCTGGTCCTGTAGATGAGGTATATCCCTGGTCCTGTAGATGAGGTCTAACCCTGGTCCTGTAGATGAGGTCTAACCCTGGTCCTGTAGATGAGGTATAACCCTGGTCCTGTAGATGAGGTATATCCCTGGTCCTGTAGATGAGGTATAACCCTGGTCCTGTAGATGAGGTCTAACCCTGGTCCTGTAGATGAGGTATATCCCTGGTCCTGTAGATGAGGTCTAACCCTGGTCCTGTAGATGAGGTATAACCCTGGTCCTGTAGATTAGGTATATCCCTGGTCCTGTAGATGAGGTATAACCCTGGTCCTGTAGATGAGGTCTATCCCTGGTCCTGTAGATGAGGTATATCCCTGGTCCTGTAGATGAGGTCTAACCCTGGTCCTGTAGATGAGGTCTAACCCTGGTCCTGTAGATGAGGTATATCCCTGGTCCTGTAGATGAGGTCTAACCCTGGTCCTGTAGATGAGGTCTAACCCTGGTCCTGTAGATGAGGTATAACCCTGGTCCTGTAGATGAGGTATATCCCTGGTCCTGTAGATGAGGTATAACCCTGGTCCTGTAGATGAGGTCTAACCCTGGTCCTGTAGATGAGGTCTAACCCTGGTCCTGTAGATGAGGTATATCCCTGGTCCTGTAGATGAGGTCTAACCCTGGTCCTGTAGATGAGGTATAACCCTGGTCCTGTAGATTAGGTATATCCCTGGTCCTGTAGATGAGGTATATCCCTGGTCCTGTAGGCAACAAGAAATCATCATATTTTCATTTCTGTCATTCTACTCTCAATCCCACTTCTGGCAGCAAATTTCAGGGGTTGCCTGACTGGGATTCAAAACAGTGTCAGCTTGTTTTCATAGTAGTAAATGGATGTAAACTTAGTGTGGCATGTGCCCTGCATTGCATAGTCAATTGATGCACTGCACATGTCCATCCTGAAGTGGCACATTGTAAAAATTGTAACGCTAAGAAATTATTATTTACTACTTCATATTTCATAGGTTCCATGCATTTCAATATGGTTTATTACTGTACATCCAGTACAGTTTGTCATGCACCTTTATTCGTTAACAATTAAAGCGCATTTTATGTGTAAATGTAAATGTGCACAAGTGGTGTCGTGATCTGGTAATTAAAGCTCTAAGTCCTATCCTTTCACAGTGGGAGGTGTGCGTTTGTAACTGTTGTCTGTTCTGTTGCCTTTTCTCCCGGCACTGCGTGGGGAGTGGCAGGTCTCGGGAACTGATCGACATCAACAAACATTTCTCCCCAACACCCAGGATACACAACACACGATACCACATCTGTTGTGTGACTCCCCTGCAGTCTCGTAGGTCTGTCTCGTCCCCTGGCAGAAACTTTTCTCTATGGTGTCAGCTTCGATCACACCAGGCAGCACTTTCTGTATTGGCTTCACGCCAGAGTCCACCGAGCTGTGGGTGGGAATGATCGTGGCTCTATCCGTTTTCTTCTGTTGGAGCGCTCTGAACTGTGGCGGGCATAGCCTACACCGGCAGCGACGCTGACGCAGTCCCGCAACGAGGGCTCTGCGTGAATAAGTGAGAAAAGTGTAACTGCCTCCAGACAGACAGAATGCGTTTTCTGTTGAGTGTCCTGTACCCGGTGCTTTCAATCACGGTCTTCGGATTATATCCGTCAATGGTGAGTTTCCCCTCCTAATTTCTTGCCATTCCACGCGAGGTCTCTGTATGTTTCCGTGTCTTTGCTTCAGGATCTGCGATTTTGTGCCTAAATTCACCTTTATTCACATAGCCTCAAATGAATGGGTCTCCATAATTAGCCTACACACATTGCATGTTCTGATATTCGTTTTCTTTGGCATTGCCTGCAATAACTGTGTCTGAAAATATTCCAAATAATATGAACCATTCACAATATCAGTGAGGCAAGAAAATGATTGTTTTAGAGTGATTGAGAATGTTGGAATAACTCGCATTTGAGTCTCCTGAATATTCGGAGAGAACAGTAGAATCAACAGTAGAATCAATCAGTGGATCCCGTTCGGATGTTAAGGCTCGACACATGCACTGGAGACCGAAAACTTTAAAGTGATGAAAATGCTTATTGCAGGATCCCACATAAATCTCACGAATTGATTGATATTTTCATTATGTAGGATACATCTTTAATGCAGTCAAAGACCACAGCTTCTGTTTTTAGCTTTTCTTAAATTCCTCAACCGGCTTTCCTAGTGTATCATCCCGTTCCCAGAGGATTTTGTTAGTGAACGAATACTGGCTTTGATAGGGAATATGTGTAGTCTGTGGAAGCTGTTTTCATGTTTTCTGTCGCATCTAAACCTTCACACATCATTTTCTATCGGGGAAGTATTCAAGACTTGGATTTTAGGTGAACTAGTGACAGTTGGTTTTATCCCCTTCATGGATCGTCTCTGTTGAAACTATGAGCGAATAAAAAACTCAATTTGGTGCTGTCTGAATGAGGACGACTGGGCGGAGTGGTGTGGAACGCTGTCGAGCTGTTCAATACTCGGTGGTGCTGAAACCATTCAATCAACGACAAGGGGCGCAGGCGGTGTACAGGCGGTGTGGAGTCTCCTGCTTCTGAGTTCGATTTCATGTCGATTCCCGATCTCAGCCAATTGCTATTCTAATATCAATATGTTCTAGAGGACCAATTTCATATATTAAACTGATACACATCTATGTATTACTCCAAACATAGATGTATGTAATGTTCCCATTCCCATTACCTAGCTTGTAATTATTGATAACCTTATACAAGTTCACTTTTTTTATTGGTTAATTAGGCTACTGTGTAAGTTTTACTCAATCAAACCCTTTTCTGAAATATGCCACCAGATATGGGCCTAGATATTAATTTTAAAAAATGAAGAAAAAAAACCTGTCACAATTTACAGTACTTTGGTCAATTTACAGTACCTTGATCAATTTACAGTACTTTGGTCAAGTTACAGTACTTTGGTCAATTTACAGTACCTTGATCAATTTACAGTACTTTGGTCAATTTACAGTACCTTGATCAATTTACAGTACTTTGATCATTTGATCACCACATTGTGACAGTCAGACCATTGTCAATCAAAGCTCTAGCATCTTTAAACAACCCAGTGTTATTTGATGATCACCACAGTCAGATGTGTGAGTAGATCCCTGAAGACAATACCCACAGAGAATGATATATAAGCCCACATACAGTGAGCTCCAAAGTATTGGGACAGTGACAAGTGTTTTGTTGTTGTTTTTGGCTCTGTACTCCAGAACTTTGGATTTTAAATGATACAATGACTATGAGGTTAAAATGCCGACTGTCAGCTTTAATTTGACGGTATTTTCATCCATAGAGTGAACCGTTTAGAAATTACAGCACCTTTTGTACATAGTCCCCCAGTTTTAGGGGACCAAAAGTTGGAATGAATTGACTTATGTGTATTAAAGTAGTCAAAAGCGTAGTATTTGGTCCCATATTCCTAGAACACAATGATTACATCAAGCTTGTGTCTCTACAGACTTGTTGGATGCATTTCCTGTTTGTTTTGGTTGTGTTTCAGATTATTGTGTGACCAATAGAAATTAATGGTAAATCAGGTATTGTGTCATTTTAGAGTCATTTTTTATTGTAAATAAGAATAGAATATGTTTCTAAACACATTTAGATGAATGTGGATACTACCATGATTACGGATAGTCCTGAATGAATCGAGAATAATGAGTGAGAAAGTTACAGACGCACAAAAAAAATTCTACAAAGCTAACATAAGCAGTTGTTTAAAGATGGTTATACCGTGGATCATTTGATTTTGAATTTTACATTTGATTTGATTTTTGTATTTGATAAAATATTGAATTTGGCCTTTACTACTATAGCCCATAGAAACACATTGAATAATGCATTCATAAATTGAATTTGGCCTTGACTACTATAGCCTACTAAGCTAACATATGGAATTGTTTTAAGATGGTCATACCATGGATCATTTAGCTACCAAGCTAACATATGGAATTGTTTTAAGATGGTCATACCATGGATCATTCAGCTACTAAGCTAACATATGGAATTGTTTTAAGATGGTCATACCATGGATCATTTAGCTACTAAGCTAACATATGGAATTGTTTTAAGATGGCCATACCATGGATCATTTAGCTACCAAGCTAACATATGGAATTGTTTTAAGATGGTCATACCATGGATCATTCAGCTACTAAGCTAACATATGGAATTGTTTTAAGATGGTCATACCATGGATCATTTAGCTACTAAGCTAACATATGGAATTGTTTTAAGATGGTCATACCATGGATCATTTAGCTATTTGATTTTGAATTTTAGGACCCCTTTAGGTATACATTTATTTTATTTTATTATTTGAACAAAATATTGAATTTGGCCTTTACTACGATAGCTCATAGAAACACATTAAATAACACGGTCATAAATGGCAAGAAAAAGGAATAAGGTTTTGAATTGTCTATACCTACATCTAGGAGGTATAAGAAAGCTCAGAAAATAGTTAGTTTTATGGACACATATTTAACCCCTTATTTTTTGTTGATCCATTCGTTTCTATGGGTTACCTTCAGATGAGCAAAACGGAGAACATCGTTGTGTGTGTGTGTGAGAGTCTCCCCTTTGACCATAGAGTGATCATATTAGTTTTACAGGCCAAATCGTTCGGACGGTATAGATGCTTTTGTGAGAAGACCGAGTTTTCGGGATGTCTCATGTTCTGACTAACACCGTTGTAGCTTTGCCACCTTCTACCACAGGAGCGAAAAGCCGACAAAGGAGGATGTGGTGGATTGAGACAGCTCATGCAATAAACCAGATATCTCTTAAACTGACGGATTTTGATGAGGATGTTTTATTAAGTTACTTAAATTGATGCACGGCAATTGACTTTTAGGATTTAATACACATAAAAGTGAATTTGTCCTGATACTTTTGGTCCCCTAAAATGGAGGGACTATGTACAAAAATTGCTGTAATTTCTAAACGGTTCACCCGATATGGATGAAAATACCCTCAAATTAAAGCTGACAAGTCTGCACTATAACCTCATTGTATCATTTCAAATCCAAAGTGCTGGAGTACAGAGCCAAAACAACAACACATGTGGCACTGTCCCAATACTTTTGGAGATCACTGTACATTGAGTATACAAAACATTAAGAACACCTGCTCTCTCCATGACATAGACTGACCAGGTGAATCCAGGTGAAATCTATGATCCCTCATTGATGTCACTTGTTAAATCAATTTCAATCAGTGTAGATGAAGGGGAGGAGACAGGTTAAAGAAGTATTTTTAAGCCTTGAGACAATTGAGATATGGATTGTGTATGTGTGCCATTCAGAGGGTAAATGGGCAAGACAAAATATGCCTTTGAATGGGGTATGGTAGTAGGTGCAAGGTGCGCCGGTTTGTGTCAAGAACTACAACGCTGCTGAGTTTTCACACTCAACCGTTTCCAGTGTGTATCAAGAATGGTCCACCACCCAAAGAACATCCAGGCAACTGGACACAACTGTGGGAAGTATTGGGTTCAACATGACCCAGCATCCCTGTGGAACGCTTTTGACACCTTGCAGAGTCCATGCCCCGACGAATTGAGGCTGTTCTGAGGGAAAAAAGGGGTGGGGGGGTGCAACTCAATATAGTCACACACACACACACACACACACACACACACACACACACACACACACACACACACACACACACACACACACACACACACACACACACACACACACACACACACACAGCTGTCAGTGTCTCAGACACATTGTGAGCTCTCCTTATGTCTGTGTTTTCAAATGTTAATTGATCTGTAAAATATGAGAAAATACAGCTTAGGGTTAAGGCTCAATGAGATGAAAAGGGTACAATAAAGCTCTAGATAAGATCAAACCATTGTGATTTGTCCCTTGAATGTATCTCTTGGTTTCGTCTGTTATACCACATTGTGAGAAAAAAACATTCTTTGATGTTGAATATGAATGTGAAACTCAAGGGACAGAGACAATTGCCAACAGCTGGTGATATTTTCCACTATAAATTGATTATCTTCAATTCCCTCGCAGCTATTTTTGCTAATATGAAATATTAATCATTCAGTTCAGAAGATTTGGCTTGGCAAATACTTTCGTTCAAGCTAAATATGAGATGTGGAGACTGTCGAACAGAGGTCAGGACGTGGGAGACAAAAGTCCTTGACAAGCAGATCTCTCTCTCTCTCATGTATCTCTCGCTCTGTCTCTCTCTCTCTCTCCCACCCCTATCTCTCTGTGAGTCAGCATGACTGATTTACAATTCCTTGTGAATAAAAAATCACAAGCCTAATGATGTGACAACAAAAACAAAACAACAACACTGTGACGACAGTGCAAAAACAAAAAAAATGTATAATACATGTTGGTTTTCACTGGGTCCTTGTCTTCAAAGGACCCAGTGAAAAGTATTGGATCAGAAATAAACAAAATAGTGCATTATTTTGTTACAGTGGGCCCAGCAAACCAAAATTGGTTCTGTAAAACGTTCCCAGAACATTTGTTAGGTCGCAGCAAATGTTCTCATGACACAAAAACTATCAAGTCATGCTGATGATTATAGAATATTTGCATAAAACATTCGCTTGATGTTTCAAGGAAGTTCCAAGAAAACATTTAATCTGTTATTTAAAGATTCCCAAAATGTTTCATTGGGTTGTGGGAATAGTCTGGTGAGAACATTATGGAGACATCACAAAAGATATGTTACCAAAAAACTAAAACTGTTCAGTTGTGTGGATGATTCTACAATGTTTTTTTAGGGTTCAAAAAAGCATTCAGCTGATGTTACAATAACGTTCCCAGAACACAGTTTGTCTGTTCTTTAAGGTTCCCAGAATGTTTCTTTAGGTTGTGGGAACATTGTGGGTATATGGCAAGAGATAGGTTCCCAAAACACAAAAACTGTCCAGTTGTGATGATATTCACACAATGTTTAAGTAAGGTTGCACAGGTTCCAATAATGTTGTAAGGATGTTGACAGAACACCTGGTCTAAGTTCTTTAAAGGTTCCAAGAACATTTAATTAAGTTATGGGAGTTGTCTGGGATGTTACAAGACTATTCTTTTTATAAAAAAATTGCCAGGACATAGACATATCTGATGTTGTCAGAAAGCTTAAATTCTTGTTAATCTAACTGCACTGTCCAATTTACAGTAGCTATTACAGTGAAATAATACCATGCTATTGTTTGAGGAGAGTGCACCATTTTGAACATGAAAAGTTAAACAAATTAGGCGCATTTGGGCAGTCTTGATACAACATTTTTAACAGACATGCAATGGTTCATTGGATCAGTCTAAAACTTTGCACAGTCACTGCAGCCATCTAGTGTCCAAAATCGAAAATGCACCTGGGTTGGAATAAAACATCATGGTCTTTGTCTTGCATTTCAAAGATGATGGTACAAAAAAATACTAAATAACAGTTGTTTTTTCTTTGTATTATCTTTTACGAGATCTAATGTGTGATATTCTCCTACATTCCTTTCACATTTCCACAAACTTCAAAGTGTTTCCTTTCAAATGGTACCAAGAAAATACATATCCTTGCTTCAGGGCCTGAGCTACAGGCAGTTAGATTTGGGTATGTTATTTTAGGCTTTTTTTAAAAACAAACAGTCTGATGGCCTTGAGATAGAAGCTGTTTCTCTCGGTCGCAGCTTTGATGCACCTGTACTGACCTTGCCATCTCACCATCTTAAATAAGCATGCCCCATTCACATTTTTTTTAACTAGGAATAGATATACTCCTTGGTTCACTCCAGACCTGTCTGCCCTTGACCAGTACAAAAACATCCTGTGGCGTTCTGCATTAGTATCGAATAGCCCCCGTGATATGCAACTTTTCAGGGAAGTTAGGAACAAATATACACAGGCAGTTAGGAAAGCTAAGGCTAGCTTTTTCAAACAGAAATTTGAATCCTGTAGTACAAACTCAAAAAAGTTCTGGGACACTGTAAAGTCCATGGAGAATGAGAGCACCTCCTCCCAGCTGCCCACTGCTCTGAGGCTAGGAAAAACTGTTTCCACCGGTAAATCCACTATAATTGAGAATTTCAATAAGCATTTCTCTACGGCTGGCCATGCTTTCCACCTGGCTACCCCTACCCCGGTCAACTGCCCGGCACCCTACACAACAACCCGCCCAAGCCCCCACCATTTCTCCTTCCCCCAAATCCAGATAGCTGATGTTCTGAAAGAGCTGCAAAATCTGGACCCCTACAAATCAGCCCTGGCTAGACAATCTGGACCCTCTCTTTCTAAAATTATCTGTCAAAATCGTTGCAACCCCTATTACCAGCCTGTTCAACCTCTCTTTCGTATCATCTGAGATTCCCATAGATTGGAAAGCTGCCGCGGTATTCCCCCTCTTCAAAGGGGGTGACACTCTAGACCCAAACTGCTACAGACCTATATCTATCCTACCCTGTCTTTCTAAGGTCTTCGAAAGCGAAGTTAACAAACAGATCACCGACCATTTCAAATCCCACCGTACCTTCTCCGCTATGCAATCTGGATTCAGAGCTGGTCATGGGTGCACCTCAGCCACGCTCAAGGTCCTAAACGACATCGTAACCACCATCGATAAGAGACATTACTGTGTAGCCGTATTCATCGACCTGGCCAAGGCTTTCAACTCGGTCAATCACCACATTCTTAAATGATTGCCTCTCCTGGTTTACCAACTACTTCTCTGATAGAGTTCAGTGTGTCAAATCGGAGGGCCTGTTGTCCGGACCTCTGACAGTCTCTATGGGTGTGCCACAGGGTTCAATTCTCGGGCCGACTCTCTTCTCTGTATACATCAATGATGTCGCTCTTGCTGCTGGTGATTCTCTGATCCACCTCTATGCAGACGACACCATTCTGTATACTTCTGGCCCCTCTTTGGACACTGTGTTAACCTCTATGGGCTAGGTGGGACGCTTGCTGACCTGACAGTCAGTTTAACCTCTCTAGGGTAGGTGGGACGAAATCGTCCCACCTACGCAACAGCCAGTGTAATCCCGTGGCGCGATATTCAAATACCTTAGAAATGCTATTACTTCAATTTCTCAAACATATGACTATTTTACACCATTTTAAAGACAAGACTCTCGTTAATCTAACCACACTGTCCAATTTCAAAAAGGCTTTACAACGAAAGCAAAACATTAGATTATGTCAGCAGAGTACCCAGCCAGAAATAATCAGACACCCATTTTTCAAGCTAGCATATAATGTCACAAAAACCAAAACCACAGCTAAATGCATCACTAACCTTTGATGATCTTCATCAGATGACACTCCTAGGACATTATGTTATACAATACATGCATGTTTTGTTCAATCAAGTTCATATTTATATCAAAAACCAGCTTTTTACATTAGCATGTGACTAGTGTCGTGTCTTTGGCTATGCCGGATTAAGTGATATGACATGCTAACTTATAAAATGATTTCTCTGTAATTAATATTACCTGATTAAGCTAATCATGTAAATGTAATTAACTAGAAAGTCGGGGCACCACGGAAGAACGTTTATAGAGCTGTTATCTTCCGAATAAACTCTTAAAATACTTAGTAATATTTTACATCGATAGCAGTCAATATTAACCCTTAACTTATTTTCAGTCTCATAATGAAAGTTGTAAATTCTTGGTTATCTTCACGAACCCTGGCTAACAAGTTGAATCAGCAATACAAAATTGGGTTTAATTATTTATTTACTAAATACCTAACTAATCACACAGAATTACAAATACACAGAATACCAATGATGTCATACAGAAAACGTCCCGGTGGACGGAACCTGGTTACACAAAGGAAAGGGGGTTGGGCTTGAATGAAAGAGCGGGAAGATTTAGGAACAAAGAAACAGCAGCTATGCTATCGTAAATACATTATCTTATGCATTCTAAATTACCGCCCATTTGGAAAAGGAAAATGCAATAAATATTTACTCTGAGCTGCGCTTCGGTAGATTGGTCGTAGATGCTGGCCGGGTTGGCCAACAGATCTTCCTGTAGTGGAAGAATGTCAATGATGAAAAAATTGGATACGTGGTGGTATCTTCGTCTGGTTTTTAGACTGGATCCGTCGTCCGTCCTTTCCTAGCCCACGTTAGCAGCGGCTAACTCAACGGCTAGGAAGTATCACTTCTGTAGTGAATAAGCTCAAAGTTCATACCAGTTCATACCATAGCTCACGCCGAGGTTGGCTTAGTTCTGTTCTTGACATGTGTCCTTCTAACGTAGAGGCTGCAGACCTCCCGTACTGGAACTCCTGAATGTCTTTTCGTCAAAGGCTTATATAGTGGAGAGGGGGGAGGGAGGTGTTTCATCGTTTATAACCCCTGTCTCTTCACAGGGTTGGGCCACTGATCGAGCAGGGCACTTTCCTTATGAAAACCCAATTCTCTCATTTGGAAGCTAAAATTACATTTAATCTCCTAACAAACAATTTCAATATCAAACATTTCAATTGCATAACAATTCCATGTGACTCTGATAACTAGAGGGTGTATACTTTCTCAGGTACAGTTTATGTCGTCCTGTCATCAATCATAATGTCCCAGATAACAATGAACTGACCTCCATACTCATTACGTTATCAAGCATATTTCCAACTGGTTTTATTACCAAAATATGGTTCCTTTTCCCCATTTGTTTGATGTTCCCAGACTCTCTATATTTAACACAGGCTATTCAAGTCCTTCAGTAGGGTCAGAGTGAGAGGGGAAGGGAAGGGAGAAAGGTATTTATGGGGGGGTCATAAACCTTACCCACAGGCCAACGTCATGACACTAGCATGTGACTAGCATTCCCACCGAACACTTCCGGTGAATTTACTAAATTACTCACGATAAACGTTCACAAAAAACATAACAATTATTTTAAGAATTATAGATACAGAACTCCTTTATGCAATCGCTATGTCCGATTTTAAAATAGCCTTTCGGTGAAAGCACATTTTGCAATATTCTGAGTAGATAGCCCGGCCATCACAGGCTAGCTATTTTGACACCCAGCAAGTGTGGTACTCACCAAACTCAGAATTACTATTAGAAAAATTGGATTACCTTTGCTGTTCTTCATCAGAATGCACTCCCAGGACTTCTACTTCAAGAACAAATGTTGGTTTGGTTCCAAATAATCCATAGTTATATCCAAATAGCGGTGTTTTGTTCGTGCTTTCAAGACACTATCCGAAGGGTAAAGAAGGGTGACGCGCCCGACGCGTTTCGTGACAAAAAAAAACAACATTTTCCATTACCGTACTTCGAAGCATGTCAACCGCTGTTTAAAGACCATGGTGCTTGCCTACGGAGCTGTGAGGGGAACGGCACCTCCATACCTTCAGGCTCTGATCAGGCCCTACACCCAAACAAGGGCACTGCGTTCATCCACCTCTGGCCTGCTGGCCCCCCTACCTCTGAGGAAGCACGGTTCCCGCTCAGTCCAGTCCAAACTGTTCGCTGCTCTGGCACCCCAATGGTGGAACAAGCTCCCTCACGACGCCAGGACAGCGGAGTCAATCACCACCTTCCGGAGACACCTGAAACCCCACCTCTTTAAGGAATACCTGGGATAGGATAAAGTAATCCTTCTAACCCCCCCCCTTAAAAGATTTAGATGCACTATTGTAAAGTGGTTGTTCCACTGGATATCATAAGGTGAATGCACCAATTTGTAAGTCGCTCTGGATAAGAGCGTCTGCTAAATGACTTAAATGTAAATGTAATGTAAATGTAAAATCATTTTTTATGCGATTTTTCTCGTAAAAAAGCGCTAATATTCCGACCGGGAAACCCTGTTTTCGTTCAAAGACGAAAAAATAAAAACATGGTGTCGGCTCATGCACGCGCCCCAGTCTCATTGTTCTCAGATCGACCACTATCCAAATGCGCTACTGTTTTTCAGCCTGGGCCTGCAAAGGCATCATTCACCGTTCTGCCGCCTTCTGAGAGCCTATGGGAGCATTAGAAAATGTCACGTTATGCCAGAGATTCCCTGTTTTGGTTAGAGATGATCAAGAAGGCCAAGAAATATTCAGAGAGAGCGCTTCCTGTTTGGAATCTTCTCAGGTTTTGGCCTGCCAAATGAGTTCTGTTATACTCACAGACACCATTCAAACAGTTTTAGAAACGTTAGGGTGTTTTCTATCCAAATCAAACAATTGTATGCATATTCTAGTTACTGGGCAGGAGTAGTAACCAGATTAAATCGGGTACGTTTTTTATCCGGCCGTACAAATACTGCCCCCTATCCCCAACAGGTTAACTAACCTCCAGATGAGCTTCAATGCCATACAACTCTCCTCTGTGGCCTCCAACTGCTCTTAAATGCAAGTAAAACTAAATGCATGCTATTCAATTGATCACTGCCCGCACCTGCCCGCCCGTCCAGCATCACTACTCTGGACGGTTCTGACTTAGAATATGTGGACAACTACAAATACCTAGGTGTCTGGTTAGACTGTAAACTCTCCTTCCAGACTCACATTAAGCATATCCAATCCAAAATTAAATCTAGAATCAGCTTACTATATCGCAACAAAGCATCCTTCACTCATGCTGCCAAACATACCCTCGTAAAACTGACCATCCTACCGATCCTCGACTTTGGCGATGTCATCTATAAAATAGCCTCCAACACTCTACTCAACAAATTGGATGCAGTCTATCACAGTGCCATCCGTTTTGTCACCAAAGCCCCATATACTACCCACCACTGCGACCTGTACGCTCTCGTTGGTTGGCCCTCGCTTCATACTCGTCACCAAACCCACTGGCTACAGGTTATCTACAAGTCTCTACTTGGTAAAGCCCCGCCTACTGGTTACCCCCAAAGCCAATTCGTCCTTTGGTCGCTTTTCCTTCCAGTTCTCTGCTGCCAATGACTGGAACGAACTGCAAAAATCACTGAAGCTGGAGACTCATACAGTGGGGCAAAAAAGTATTTAGTCAGCCACCAATTGTGCAAGTTCTCCCACTTAAAAAGATGAGAGAGCCCTGTAATTTTCATCATATGTACACTTCAACTATGACAGACAAAAAAAATCCAGAAAATCACATTGTAGGATTTTTAATGAATTTATTTGCAAATGATGGTGGAAAATAAGTATTTGGTCAATATCAAAAGTTTATCTCAATACTGTTATATACCCTTTGTTGGCAATGACACAGGTCAAACGTTTTCTGTAAGCCTTCACAAGGTTTTCACACACTGTTGCTGGTATTTTGGCCCATTCCTCCATGCAGATCTCCTCTAGAGCAGTGGTGTTTTGGGGCTGTCGCTGGGCAACACGGACTTTCAACTCCCTCCAAATATTTTCTATGGGGTTGAGATGTGGAGACTGTCTAGACCACTCCAGGACTTGAAATGCTTCTTACGAAGCCACTCCTTCGTTGCCCTGGCAGTGTGTTTGGGATCATTGTCATGCTGAAAGACCCAGCCACGTTTCATCTTCAATGCCCTTGCTGATGGAAGGAGGTTTTCACTTAAAATCTCACGATACATGGCCCCATTCATTCTTTCCTTTACACGGATCAGTCGTCCTGGTCCCTTTGCAGAAAAACAGCCCCAAAGCATGTTTCCACCCCCATGCTTCACAGTAGGTATGGTGTTCTTTGGATGCAACTCGGCATTCTTTGTCCTCCAAACACGACGAGTTGAGTTTTTACCAAAAAGTTATATTTTGGTTTCATCTGACCATATGACATTCTCCCAATCCTCTTCTGGATCATCCAAATGCTCTTTAGCAAACTTCAGACGGGCTTGGACATGTACTGGCTTAATAAGCAGGGGGACACGTCTGGCGGCGTAGTGTGTTACTGATGGTAGGCTTTGTTACTTTGGTCCCAGCTCTCTGCAGGTCATTCACTAGGTCCCCCGTGTGGTTCTGGGATTTTTGCTCACCGTTCTTGTGATCATTTTGACCCCACGGGGTGAGATCTTGCGTGGAGCCCCAGATCGAGGGAGCTTATCAGTGGTCTTGTATGTCTTCCATTTCCTAATAATTGCTCCCACAGTTGATTTCTTCAAACCAAGGTGCTTACCTATTGCAGATTCAGTCTTCCCAGCCTGGTGCAGGTCTACAATTTTGTTTCTGGTGTCCTTTGACAGCTCTTTGGTCTTGGCCATAGTGGAGTTTGGAGTGTGACTGTTTGAGGTTGTGGACAGGTGTCTTTTATACTGATAACAAGTTCAAACAGGTACCATTAATACAGGTAATGAGTGGAGGACAGAGGAGCCTCTTAAATAAGAAGTTACAGGTCTGTGAGAGCCAGAAATCTTGCTTGTTTGTAGGTGACCAAATACTTATTTTCCACCATAATTTGCAAATAAATTCATTAAAAATCCTACAATGTGATTTTCTGGAATTTGTTTTCTCATTTTGTCTGTCGTAGTTGCCGTGTACCTATAATGAAAATTACAGGCCTCTCTCATCTTTTTAAGTGGAAGAACTTGCACAATTGGTGGCTGACTAAATACTTTTTTGCCCCACTGTATCTCCCTCACTAGCTTTAAGCACCAGCTGTCAGAGAAACTCACAGATCACTGCACCTGTACATAGCCCATCTTTAAACAGCCCATCTATCTACCTCATCCCCATACTGTATTTATTTATTTATCTTGCTCCTTTGCACCCCAGTATCTCTACTTGCACATTCATCTTCTGCACAGCTACTATTCCAGTGTTTAATTGCCATTTTGTAATTACTTTGCCACCATGGCCTATTTATTGCCTTAACTCCCTTATCTTACCTCTTTGCACTCACTGTATGTAGACTTTTTGTTTTCTTTTTTCTACTGTATTATTGACTGTATGTTTTGTTTATTCCATGTGTAACTCTGTGTTGTTGTATGTGTCGAATTGCTATGCTTTATCTTGGCCAGGTCACAGTTGCAAATGAGAACTTGTTCTCAACTAGCCTACCTGGTTAAATAAAGGTGAAATTAAAAAATAAAACATAAATCTAGATGATAGCGTGGTGAAGAGGCAACTCCGGGATGCTGGCCTTCTAGGCAGAGTTACAAAGAAAAATACATATCTCAGACTGGCCAATAAAAATTAATTATTAAGATGGGCAAAATAACACAGACTCTGGACAGAGGAACTCTGCCTAGAATGCCAGCATCCCGGAGTCGCCTCTTCACTGTTGACATTGAGACTGGTATTTTGTGTGGACTATTTACTGACACTGCCAGTTGAGGACTTGTGAGGCATCTGTTTCTCAAGCTAGACACTAATGTACTTGTCCTCTTGTTCAGTTGTGGACCGGGTTCTCCCACTTCTCTTTCTATTCTGGTTAGAGCCAGTTTGCACTGTTCTGTGAAGGGAGTAGTACATAGCGTTGTACCAGATCTTCAGTTTCTTGGCAATTTGTGACGCCAAACTTTTGAACGGTAGTGTAGGTATTCGTCTTGTCCAGATGGGATAGGGCAGTGTGCAGTGCGATGGCTATTGCATTTTCTGTGGCTCTATTGGGGCTGTAAGCAAATTTAAGTGGGTCTAGGGTGTCAGGTAAGGTAAAGGTGATATGATCCTTAGCTAGTCTCTCAATGCACTTCATGATGACATGAGTGAGTGCTATGGGGCGATAGTCATTTAGTTCAGTTACCTTTGCTTTCTTGGGTACAGGAACAATGGTGGCCATCTTGAAGCACCATCTTGAAGCATCCTTGGTAGCAGGCCACATCGTTGGCACTGTGTTATCCTCAAAACGGGCAAAGAAGGGGTGTTTAGCTTGTCCGAAAGCAAACGTCGGTGTTCGCTGGTTTTCCTTTTGTAGTCTGCCACATACGTCTCGTGTCTGAGCTATTGAATTGCAACTCCACTTTGTCTCTATACTGACGTTTTGCCTGTTTGATTGCCTTACGGAGGGAATAACTACACTGTTTTGATTTGGTCATATCCCAGTCACCTTGCCATGGTTAAATGCCGTGGTTTGCACTTTCAGTTTTGCGCGAATGCTGCCATCTATCCACGGTTTCTGGTTAGGGTAGGTTTTAATAGTCACAGTGTGTACAACATCTCCTATTCACTTTCTGATAAACTCAGTCACCGTATCAGTGTATTCGTCGATGTTATTGTAGGAGGCTACCCGCAACATTTCCCACTCCGCGTGATTAAAACAATCTTGAAGCGTGGATTCCAATTGATCAGACCAGCGTTGAATACTCCTTATCACGGGTACTTCCTGTTTGAGTTTCTGCCCATAGAAAGGGAGGAGCAAAATGGAGTCGTGGTCAGATTTGCCAAAGGGAGGGCGGGGGAGGGCCTTGTAGGCATCCCGGAAGTTGGAGTAACAGTGGTCGAGTGTTTTAGCAGCGAGAGTACTACGGTCTATGTGTTGATAGAACTTTGGTAGCATTTTCTTCAAATTTGCTTTGTTAAAATTCCCAGCTACAATAAATGCAGCCTCAGGATATGTGGTTTCCAGTTTGTATAAATTCCAGTGAAGTTCTTTGAGGGCTGACGTGATAGGGAATATACACGGCTGTGACAATAACTGAAGAGAATTCTCTTGGGAGGTAATATGGTCTGCATTTGATTGAGGTATTCTTGGTTGGGTGAACAAAAGGACTTGAGTTCCTGTATGTTATCACAATCACACCATGAGTCGTTAATCATGAAACATACACACCTGCCTTTCTTCTTTCCGGAGAGATGAGAGATATTTATTCATGTCTGCGCGATGTACTGTGAACCCAACTGGTTGTACGGACTCAGACAGTATATCCCGAGAGAGCCATGTTTCCGTGAAACAGAGTATGTTACAATCCCTGATGTCTCTCTGGAAGGAAATCCTCACCCTCAGCTCGTCAACTTTATTATCCAGAGACTGAACATAGGCTAGTAATATACTAGATCTTCTCCGCCGGCGATGTTTTGAATCTGCCTCTGGAGTCAGTTCAATTACCCTGGGGGGTACGAACAAATGATCAGATTCAGGAAATTTGTATTCCTTGTCGTAATTCTGGTAATTCTGTTGAGTTACTGCCGCTTTGATATCCAAAAGTTCTTCCCAGCTGTATGTAATAACACCCCAAAAATTCTGGACTAGTAATGTAAGAAATAACACATAAAAAGGGTCTAGAACCATGGCTGCCTTCTCTATCGGCGCCATTTTCCACTCAACTGTTCTGAGTTTACACCAATATTAAGGTCGTAGTTCTTATTGCAGGACTTTGACACCACTGTGAAATGACACCACTGTGAAATGAGCCACATTGTCTCACCAGTCAATAGGTTATTTCCCACACTTTTCCCAGTAGTGTTCTGTGGGTGTCACTGAGTAGGCTGATACGCCATATCATGGGACCCACGTTCCATAGGTAAGGCTGTACATTGCAATATGAATGTCCAATGCGCATGATGGACTGATGAGAGAGGTGATTTCCCAAAAGTCAAAGTACCTGCAATAAAAGCTACGATGCTAATATGTGTGTAAACTCTTTACAGTTGTGTTCTGTGGGTGTCACTGAATAGGCTGATACCTCCATTTTAATTGATCCACAATCCATAGGTTAGACTGTACCGTGCATACAGTATGCCCCCAATGCAATTATGAAGTCTAATACATACACATTGTGATTTCAACTAATTTGTCATTTTTTGTCAAATTTATGAATTATTGTCTTTTGTTGAATTTATATAAAAACATTCCAAACTTGTTCAGCATTATCTAGTCTAAACATGGCATGATTCCACTATTTGTAACTATTTGCATCAATTTCAATGCAGGACTTTTATTTTGAAGGCGAATCGCCTTCGAAATTGTGTCTAAACGTTATTGTGGCTAGCTTGACATAGGTGACTTTGGCCGTGCTGGCCGCTGCTGAAAACAACGAATCTTCAGATTATCAGCTTTTCAGTGTGGTGATATGCGTCTAAAACTTGGGTCAGCTAGCTGCTACAAGGGAACATATGTGATCAAATATATTTGCTAGCTATTCATGTGATTAGTGAAGTTGATATGAAATGCCATTAACTAGCCAGCTATCTTGAAACTGTTGGGGTAAAGCTAGCTAACGTTCGCTTTCTCCCACCATCAGAATTCACACCTGTAGCTAGGTTTCTAGAAAATAACTTGCTATATAATTAATTGGTAACTATATTTTAAAGACTAGTTAGCTAAACAGTTTGCCAAGCTACTTTGTTCACTGTTTATTGCTGTATTGGTGACTGAAAAGATGCCCCTCCTAATTTCACTGCAAATAGGCTGTGTTGTCTTCGTATAATTTGTCTGATTTAGGTTTTTGCACATTTACATTAGTGGATAGTTAGCTAAATTACTGACTGACTGGCTGAGCTAATTCTTATTCATGTTGTTGCATTTCAGGTGAAGTGGCATTGCTGACAGGCCAGGACCCATATTCAGGAAGAATCTTAGAGTAGGAGTATTGATTTTAGGATTTTGCCTTCACAGTGAGTCCAATTATATTGTCAAGGGGAGGTTATTCTTGATTGCTATCCTTCCTCTGAGACACTTTGTGATATGGTCCCTGGAAGAAAGCTGTGGCCCCAATACCTTTCACAGCAGTTGTTTCACCACAGGACCCTAGAGCAGGGGTAGGCAACCCAGTTCTCGGGAGTGCAACATGTACTGCAGGATTATGTCCAAACTAGGCCCTAAACCAGTAGTGCGTTCAGTTCGCTTGAACGGTTTGTACTGAAAGAAACGTTTTTTCCCCAAAACGTTCTTGAACTGACTTTTTTTTTTTTTTTTTAGATACGTTTGCTCTGTTCAGTGGGTGTGGCTTGTAGCAACGAATTACATATTTTAATAGGAAGCGGTGAATTTTGAATCTTGACCCGTTTTCAACTGGTCACTCAGTACAGCATGGTTTTCAACTGGTCACTCAGTACAGCACGGTTTTCAACTGGTCACTCAGTACAGCACGGTTTTCAACTGGTCACTCAGTACAGCACGGTTTTCAACTGGTCACTCAGTACAGCACCGTCTGTACAATTGAACATTCTATTATGTTAAGTACTGAATGCATCCTGGACCAACTGAGCAAATCAGTTCAGTGATTGCATAAATTCAACACACCTGGTTAAATCTGCATCATTCCAGGACCAGGGTCGCCTACCCCTGCCCTAGAGGTGTTAGTCAGTGCTTATGAACTGAATCTTCTATGTGAATTTCCATATATCAATGACACTAACGAAAGGGTTGAATTGTTCAGCGACATTTGTAGTAAATGCTAACACTGATGTTGGTGATGAAAGGTACACAATGCATTTGTCATCTCCCTATCAGGCCACTGTATGCTGTGACGTAATCATCAAGCTGCCTGACTGTGGCCTTCAGTGGTACTGGAAGCAAGGGCCTTACCTGGGAGTACAGCAAAAGTCTCTCTGTCTCACAGCCATTCTGTCGACATGTATAGTACGCAACCACTTAACTTCATTCAAACCGCTACGGATGTAATCACTGACTTATATTCCCTTTTGTCTACTTGTCCCATTCTTCCATCTTGTCTGGGATATATATTTTAGTTGACACACCTGTGTGATATACATTGATGCAAATCCTATTCACCATTTCCTTTTGAATCAAACTCTACGTGTTGTCTTTAAGTTACCACAGAAGTAAGTGTGAAGACCAACGTGACAAACATGCTATGAAAATGTTGTTTTGTAATCCTAACAAAGAAAATTAGTTTATACAAAACTTTATTGCATTTGGTAATCCCCAAAATGAGGCCTTTGAATACCTTGATAGTTGCATCCTTCCTCGTAGAACGGCCTGCTGACAACAGGTTGGAAGATTTGTTGATGTGCTGCTCTAGAGTTCTATAGCCCAGCAGACCCACCTGGGGGGACAGAGGGATGGACACATGTTAGTTATGATAAAACTCTGGGAGACTTAACTGGGAGGAGAGAGTTTGAGTGAGTATAGTAAATCCAACCAGTGGTCCCTGGATACAGGCACAGGCAGACTGCCACAGTGGACATTTACATAATGCATCAACTATACTATTATGATTGTAGCTGACTGCTCTGTGCTCCTTGGACAACCCTGGCAAAGGGTAAAGTAAAACTAATAATAATAATACAATCCACTCCGTTCGTAACAGATTCTGGTTTTGGGAACAGAAAACTGTATTGAGATGAGATGTTTCATTAATGCGAAAATTATAATGTCCACCAAAATCCATCTCGTTCCATCTTTTCCCACTGCCGGACCACTGTGTTTCCGCTCCCTACCATATTTGTTAGCGAGTGGAAACGCCAAGCAGATCCTTCACATGTATACATCAGTGAAATATGTCTCATTGTTCTGTCTGTGCTCACTACCTCCCAGGGCCTCCTGTAATGTAAAGGAAAATAATATTCCAGCTGACCTGGAATGTTCCGTGTTCCTGCTGGTAGCAACCTGGATGCAGAGAAATGTCCTTGTAGTATAGTTGCATCTCCACCAGGCTCGAGGAGATCAAATGACAGAGATTAATAAAATAAAATGGTACCTGTATTTAGGATTAATGTTTCATTGTGTCTACTTCACATTCATGTCTGTAAATGACAACAATAGAGCTGATTAAAAGTACACATGCCATTTTGTGATAACGGCTACGACAATTTATATGGCATGCATGTGAATTTATAGCTAGCTAAACTATTATTTATATTATTGTACCACCTCTCATTTCACTAACAATTACTAAGGCGAAAAGCTAATATGTATAATTGCTAGCTTCACATAGGTATACATGCGTGCTGGCGGCGTGGGCGGCGTGCTGGCGGCGTGCTGGCGGCGTGCTGGCGGCGGCGTGCTGGCGGCGTGCTGGCGGCAGGGAATTCAGGCGCAGGAGATCGAACTTGGTATAAAACAGAGCAGTTTAATAAGTTCTCAAAAACTCAGAAAACCAAAATATACAAGTAGGTACAAAACCCGTCGCACACCAGAACATATCTTGTACATAGCCTACAAACAAACAATCACCGACAAGGACAATGAGGGGGGGGGGAACAGAGGGTTAAATACACAACATGTAATGAATGGGATTGGAACCAGTTGTGATACAAGACAAGACAAAACCAAAGGAAAATGAAAAGAGGATCAGCGATGGCTAGAAGGTCGGCGACTTCGACCGCCGCCCGAACAAGGAGAGGGACCAACTTCGGTGGACGTCGTGACACATTCCATCATGACAACATCATGCTCCTTGTTTGACTGTAATTAATTAACTAGCTGCCAGCTTAGAGGCCTGTGATTTTGCAACCAAAATGCTTCGAAGATGGATGATGTCGATAATTAGCCTACGTAGCTAGCTAGCTAAATGACAACCATATAAATTAAGTATCCACTCTATTGCTTAATAAGTGATCTAGCTATCTAGATAACAATGGTTTATGATAATTGCAGTTTAATTCATTATCTAGCTAGCGAAGTGTAAAACAGAGTCTGGCTGTAAAATGCAGCAAGCTAGCCAAATTGACTTTTATCAGTTGTAGCCAAGCTAGCTTGCTTGATGCTCACTCAGTAACATTAGCTTACCATGATTTTCTGGCCAATCCTGGTCGACTCCTTCTTGCCTGCTTCGGGCTCTTGGTCTTTTTCTAGGTTCAAAACAATGTGTCTGTAGTCCGGTGCCTTATTGTCAAAAGAAATCCATAACACAGCCACCTGGTCAATGACTCAGTGTTCCAAAACTGTTCACCTGTTTCTACTTCAAGCAAGGACAATCTTCCAGTTTTTATTTGTGTGTCTTTTTATGCTTCACTTGCGGCATAGCAGTATATAATCGTTTTTATCTACAATTTCCACCCCAAAAAAAGGTGACATATCAGATTGAAACATAGCTATATGCTCTAGACATTATTGTTTGGCTGGGTGCTAATGTGAAACATGGCCTTTAAAAGTTGAACAGCGTTCTGTCATACAGACCGCAGCCCAGTTAAATGCAATCGAGCAACGCGCCATGTCATTGATCAACCAATGATGTGTTAGATACCACCCACATACACTACCATTCAAAAGTTTGGGGTCACTTAGAAATGTCCTTGTTTTTAAAATAAAAAATAACATCAAATTGATCAGAAATACAGTGTAGACATTGTTAATATTGTAAATGACTATTGTAGCTGGAAACGGCAGATTTTGAATGGAATATCTACATAGGCGTACAGAGGCCAATTATCAGCAACCGTCACTCCTGTGTTCCAATGGCACATTGTGTTAGCTAATCCAAGTTTATCATTTTAAAAAGGCTAATTGATCATTAGAAAACCCTTTTGCAATTATGTTAGCACAGCTGAAAACTGTTGTGTTGATTAAAGAAGCAATAAAACTGGCCTTTAGACTAGTTGAGAATCTGGAGCATCTGCATTTGTGGGTTCGATTACAGGCTCAAAATGGCCAGAAACAAGGACATTTCTTCTGAAACTCGTCAGTCTACTCTTGTTCTGAGAAATGAAGGCTATTCCTTGCGAGAAATTGCCAAGACACTGAAGGTCTCGTATAACGCTGTGTACTACTCCCTTCACAGAACAGCGCAAACTGGCTCTAACCAGAATAGAAAGAGGAGTGGGAGGCCCCAGTGCACAACTGAGCAAGAGGACAAGTACATTAGAGTGTCTAGTTTGAGAAACAGGTGCCTCACAAGTCCTCAACTGGCAGCTTCATTAAATAAAATGGTACCCGCAAAACACCAGTCTCAACGCCAACAGTGAAGAGGCGACTCCGGGATGCTGGCCTTCTAGGCAGAGTTGCAAAGAAAAAGCCATATCTCAGACTGGCCAATAAAAATACAAAATTAAAATGGACAAAAGAACACAGACAATGGACAGAGGAACTCTGCCTAGAAGGTCAGCATCCCGGAGTCGCCTCTTCACTGTTGACGTTGAGATTATATGGAGCCATTATTGCAAGGAACTCCATTTTGTCTCCTATTGCTCAAAAACAGATCAAGCAACACCTCATGGTACAACACCTCTCCCCTATTTGACCTAGATATTCTGTGTGTATGTACTGATATGTAGGCTGTGTGTGATGTTTTTAAATGTTCGAAGTTCTCTCATTGAGCTGTTCCTGTCTATTAATGTTCTGTATTATGTGATGTTTCATGTTCTGTGTGGACAACAGGAAAAGTAGCTGCAGCTGTTGCAACAGCTAATGGGGATCCTTATAAAATACCCCAAAATAATAATAAATTGGATGGATGGATAGATCTGGTCTGAATATACTGCCTATGGTAGTATGATTTACTGTGTCTGGAATTCTTATTAGAGCTAACGTCGCCCATAGGGAGGTAAAGCTGATTATTCACAGAGCTAACATCACCCATAGGGAGGGAAATCTGATTATTCACAGAGCTGACATCACCCATAGGGAGGTAAAGCTGATTATTCACAGCGCTAACATCACCCATAGGGAGGTAAAGCTGATTATTCTTAGAGCTGACATCACCCATAGGGAGGTAAAGCTGATTATTCTTAGAGCTAACATCACCCATAGGGAGGTAAAGCTGATTATTCTTAGAGCTAACATCACCCATAGGGAGGGAAAGCTGATTATTCTTAGAGCTAACATCACCCATAGGGAGGTAAAGCTGATTTTTCTTAGAGCTAACATCACCCATAGGGAGGTAAAGCTGATTATTCTTAGAGCTAACATCACCCATAGGGAGGTAAAGCTGATTATTCACAGAGCTAACATCACCCATAGGGAGGTAAAGCTGATTATTCACAGAGCTAACATCACCCATAGGGAGGTAAAGCTGATTATTCACAGAGCTGACATCACCCATAGGGAGGGAAAGCTGATTATTCACAGAGCTAACATCACCCATAGGGAGGTAAAGCTGATTATTCACAGAGCTGACATCACCCATAGGGAGGGAAAGCTGATTATTCACAGCGCTAACATCACCCATAGGGAGGTAAAGCTGATTATTCTTAGAGCTGACATCACCCATAGGGAGGGAAAGCTGATTATTCTTAGAGCTGACATCACCCATAGGGAGGTAAAGCTTTTTATATCTAAAGAAAGTCTAATGTCAATAATATTACGTTAATGGACTGGAGTCTTTATCTAGTTATTTGCATGACCAATATGGATAGCTGTAGTGGGAGACACTGAGAGAAAACTACATTTATTTGATCACCTGCATTGCTTGATGTTAGCATGTAGCTTAGTGGTTAGAGCAGGGAGCCAGTAACCAAAACGTTGCTGGATCGAATCCCTGAGCTGACAAGGTACAAATCTGTCATTCTGCCCCTGAACAAGGCAGTTAACCAACTGTTCCCCGGTAGGCCGTCATTGTAAATAAGAATTTGTTCTTAACTGACTTGCCTAGTTAAATAAAGGTAAAATTGTAAAACATTTTTAGTGTATGCTTTCTTGGATTTGGGGACTATGAAAAGACCCCTGGTGGCATGTCTGGTGGGGTAAGTATGTGTGTCAGAGCTGTGTGTAAATCGACTATGGAAACAATATGGAATTTTCAGCACATTAATGTTTCTTATTAAAAGAAGAAGTGATCAAGTCAGTCTCTCCTCAACTCCTAGACAAGAGAGACTGGCATGCAAAGTATTTATATCAGCCCTCTGATTACAACTAAGAGCAAAACGTGCCGCTCTGTTCTGGTCCAGCTGCAGCTTAACTGGGTATTTTTTAACAGCACTTGAACACATGGCTGGACAATAATCAAGATAAGGCAAAACTAGATCCTGCAGGACTTGCTTCGTGGTGTGTGTTGTCAAAAAAGCAGAACATCTCTTTATTACGGACAGTCCTCTCCCCATCTTTACAACCATTGAATCTATTTGTTTTGACCATGACAGTTTACAATCTAAGGTAATACCAAGTAATTTAGTCTTCTCAACTTGTTCAACAGTCGCACCATTCATTACCAGATTCATCTGAAGTCTAGAGCTTAGGGAATGATTTGTACCAAATATAATGTTCTTAGTTTTAGAGATGTTCAGGAGATCTCATCTCTCATCCATCTCTCCTTCCTCTTCTTAGTTACAGAAATTGTGGCCCTGAGCGGTGATGCAGCCCCATAACAGACAAATATCATTCCACAGTACCCTGGGAAATGTGTTTGTGAGTGTGTGATGCAGACAGTCCCCATATTAGACACACATTACTGCACAGCATGCAGGGCCCATAATAACGGAGAAGAATGGATTAGAAGTTTGGCTTAACTAGACTTCCCCTGTGCAGTTCCAACAAGCAAACTAATTATGCGCCTATGTAACATAGACATAGGGAGTCAGGAAGCAGGTGCAGTTAGTGAGTTTAATAATAACAAAACATGGAACGACAACAAAACGAGAGAAGCATCTGACATGGTGTGATGACTCTCCTGTGAGGATCCGAAGATCAGGTTACAATGGATCAACGTCCACCAGAGCCCTGTCACCCGCAGAGGGGAGTAGGTATGATGTGTGGGTTTTATGACACCGCACGCCAATCGTGAATTGTACTGTATGAAGCAGGGAACTATTTTTGGTCTTCAGGAGTGGTGATTGGAATGTTGCTTTGTTACAGAGACATTTTGCCGCCCAAAAACTCTATCGTCCAGAGGTGAACACTGGGACAATATCTCTAAACATCCGGATGTGTGGAAGGATGAGGGATGGTCTAAGTAACATTAATGTCTATTTTGTGATGTCATAAAAAATGGTATAAACATGTTATAACGAAAATATTGTAACTTGAAGAGCTTTCCCACTGTGTATGTTAGATTTACATCATTTACGTTGTGTAGGAATGTGATTTTAGTTTTCTAACGAGATCATAGTTTTGATGATACGTTGCCCATTAAGTAGCCAATGAGGTCAGAGAGCTTGTCAGCGTGATGGAACCGCCCTCTTCGACCAGAGTGCTTAAAAGGACAGGGTAAGAATTAACATACCATACCAGAAGACGTGACACCGTGGTCCAAACGTTGAAATGATTACAAACTCTGAAACAGTCAACCTCAACACTAGATGAGAAGATAACCTCACCTACAAGACCAGCAAAGCGTGGAGCGTTAGCTACATGTGGAAAATTGTGGAAACGTTGAACCAACACGAGGTGAAGAAGATAAACTCACCAGACTATACCCGAAAATGAACAGGTTGCGGGTGTCCGTATAAAAGGGGGTTCAGACTCTGAATATCCACACGAGCTAAGAACAAGTTCTGAACAAAGCTCATTGGACAACTAAGAAGAAGGACATTATGACATCTGGTGGACAATCAGAGTATGTACAAGTGGCCGCGGAAAGGCCAACAAAACCCCTTTCAAGAAGGTTTGGTTTCAACAGAGATAGATGACTAACGACGGCATTCAAACATGTAAATACATTAATTGCTTCTTATTCCAAAACGGGTGGCAGTTTGTGTGCAAAGGATTTTGATTAATGTGAAGACAGTCCTAGAATGTATCCACGATAAATATCCCTTTTTCTCTCTCTATTTTCCCCACCCCCTTCTCCATCTCTGTGTAATAAGCCATCATACTGTATATTGTCAGTCCACTAGGGACTTTTGCTCATGTAAGTGTGTATGTGTATTCTGTGTTATTATTTAGTTAGTTAGTAAGTCAATTATTAAATCAATTTGTGTAGTACTGAATGATGAGCAAAAGTTGGGGTTCTTGCAGATCCAAGAGGGTTTCGACTGTTCAGAATGAGACTGAAATGAGGTAATGATTAATAAGTGACTTATCGATATATAACATATCTTCTAGAGTTGAATTCATGAGCTCGTTTAACAACCTCTTCCGTGGTGCCCCAAATTCCTATTGATTTAATTGTAACACGATTAATTTAATTGGGTAACAATTAAACATAGTAAGTGGATTAAATAAATAGCAGTCATCAGATTAATGTAAATCAAGTCACGACATTTTGGAGCCCCTGTGCGAGGAATCTAAGACAGAATTAGACCTTGCTGTTGAATTTAGTCAATAGGAATTGTGTAGCAGATTACGTCATACACCATTAGAGCCTTAGGCAAGATTTGTTGTTGACCTGTGTGTGTGTGTTTCCATTTGAACAAGATACTGGAAATATTGTCCTCCGGTGTTGTATACTGAGTAAGGATCAGTTTAGGGTGAATTATAACATTTCTAGGGCTAGGACATATGGGCCAGCCTATGACGGAAATTTGAGAATATATATTTGTTTGGCCAAAGCAAAGTTATTATCTTTCTGTCTCTCGCGTTTCAGGAGCGTGAGTAGACCATGGCAAGTATTTTTTTTATGTTACCGGATGTTAACTTCCAACCCAGATTGGATTGAACGTGAGACGTCATTAGTAAACCCGTTCCCGAATTGAAAGAACCTGTGTGTGTGCTTAGAAGTGAACATTTCCTGTACAACAACAGCTAGCTCTGGGAGAGCAGCCATTTCCCTGTGATTTCAGCTTTCAGGGTTAAACTGTGTGCCTTGGTCAACAGAAGTTCCACCTGGGGGAAATCCCTTGTGAGTTCAGCTTTCAGGGGTAACTTAACAACTTCCACTTGTGGTGAAGAATCGCCTATACCTGTATGTGTGTATATATATATATATATATATATATATATATATATATATATATATATATATATATATATATATATATATTTATAAAGCCAACATCTCACATTTGTAACAACGGGTTACACTTTATGATATCCAACCAATCTCAACTGATTGGTGTCTCATTCAATGTAACAAGGGAGTTAAATTGCCAAACAAACCTTTTATCAGGTTGATCTATGGATAAAGACCAAATTAGTTTAATTCCCAGATAGCCTATACAGGTATGATTAATCATTCACATTGATTAATCAATACAATTTGCTTTTGCTCATTGAAGTCCAAATCAATGGATAAAGACCAAATTAATTTGTTCCAACCAATGAAACATTTTAGACTTTTGCACATTATCCTAGATACAGTGACGCTTTCAGGTTAATTCAAGTTTAATTCCCAGATTGCCTATACAGGTATGATTAATCATTCACATTGATTAATCAATACAATTTGCTTTTGCTCATTGAAGTCCAAATCGCATCAGTACTGATCCAGTATTGACATAAGTCCCACCTTTGCGGGAATCCCGTGTGTTTCACTGGCTGGCTGTCCTTCATGTTTTGTTTCTACAGCTGAGCCAGCTGGTCGTGGTATTGATGAAGTAGGTGGCCCTGTTCGCTGACCATCTGGGAGATGTCTTGATCAGCTGCTGCCTCCATTTGTTGAGGTAGTATTCTGTAACGTAGATGCAGGGAGTCAGGAAGCAGGTGTTCTTAGTGAGTTTAATTATAACAAACATGGAACGATAACAAAACAAGAGAAGCGTCTGACATAATCAAATTTAAATCACATTTTATTGGTCGCATACACATATTTAGCAGATGTTATTGCGGGTGTAGCGAAAGGCTTGTGTTCTTAGCTCCAACAGTGCAGGAGTATCTAAAAACAATTCACAACAATACACACAAATCTAAAAGTAAAAGAATGGAATTAAGAAATGTATAAATATTAGGATGAGCAATTTCGGAGTGGCAAAATACAGTAGAATAGAATACAGTATATACAACTGTATATACAGTTGAAGTCGGAAGTTTACATACACCTTAGCTAAATACATTTAAACTCAGTTTTTCACAATTCCTGACATTTAATCCTAGTACAAATTCCCTGTTTTAGGTCAGTTACGATCACCACTTTATTTTAAGAATGTGAAATGTCAGAATAATAGGAGAGAATAATTTATTTCAGCTTTTATTTATTTCATCACATTCCCAGTGGGTCAGAAGTTTACATACACTCAATTAGTATTTGATAGCATTGCCCTTAAATTGTTTAACTTGGGTCAAACATTTCAGGTAGCCTTCCACAAGCTTCCGACAATAAGTTGGGTGAATTTTGGCCTATAAGATTGAGGTAAGGGCTTTGTGGTGGCCACTCCAATACCTTGAATATGTTGACCTCAAGCAATTTTGCCACAACTTTGGAAGTATTCTTGGGGTCATTGTCCATTTGGAAGACCCATTTGCGTCCAAGCTTTAACTTCCTGACTGATGTCTTGAGATGTTGCTTCAATATATCCACATAATTTTCCTTCCTCACGATGCCATCTATTTTGTGAAGTGCACCAGTCCCTCCTGCAGCAAAGCACCCCCACAACATGATGCTGCCACCCCCGTGCTTCACGGTTGGGATGGTGTTCTTCGGCTTACAAGCATCCCCCTTTTTCTTCCAAACATAACGATTGTCATAATGGCCAAACAGTTCTATTTTTGTTTCATCAGACCAGAGGACATTTCTCCATGTGCAGTTGCAAACCGTAGTCTGGAATTTTTATGGTGGTTTTGGAGCAGTGGCTTCTTCCTTGCTGAGCGGCCTTTCAGGTTATGTCGATATAGGACTCGTTTTACTGTGGATATAGATACTTTTGTACCTGTTTCCTCCAGGATCTTCACAAGGTCTTTTGCTGTTGTTCTGGGATTGATTTGCACTTTTCGCACCAAAGTACGTTCATCTCTAGGAGACAGAACGTGTCTCCTTCCTGAGCGGTATGACGGCTGCGTGGTCCCATGGTGTTTATACTTGCGTACTATTGTTTGTACAGATGAACGTGGTACCTTCAGGCGTTTGGAAATTGATCCCAAGGATGAACCAGACTTGTGAAGGTCTACAATTTTTTTTCTGAGGTCTTGGCTGATTTCTTTTGATTTTCCTATGATATTAAGCAAAGAGGCACTGAGTTTGAAGGTAGGTCTTGACATACATCCACAGGTACACCTCCAATTGACGCAAGTTATGTCAATGAACCTATCAGAAGCTTCTAAAGCCATGACATCATTTTCTGGAATTTTCCAAGCTGTTTAAAGGCACAGTCAACTTAGTGTATGTAAACTTCTGACCCACTGGAATTGCGATACAGTGAATTATAAGTGAAATACTCTGTAAACAATTGTTGGAAAAATTACTTGTGTCACGCACAAAGTAGATGTCCTAACCGACTTGCCAAAACTATAGTTTATTAACAAGAACATTGTGGGGTGGTTAAAAAATGAGTTTTAATGACTCTAACCTAAGTGCATGTAAACTTCAGACTTCAACTGTATATATATATATATATATATATATATGTATGTATGTGTGTACATACACACACACACACACTACCAGTCAAAAGTTGTAGAACACCTTTCACATCATTCAAGGGTTTTTCTTTATTTTTATTATACTCTACTAATTTCTACATTGTGAAGACATAAAAACTATGAAATAACATATGGAATCATGTATTAAGCAAAAAAGTGTTAAATCAAAATATATGTTATATTCTTTAAAGTAGCCACGACAGTAGCCACTATTGGCATTCTCTCAACAAGCTTCATGAGGTAGTCACCTGGAATGCATTTCAATTAACAGGTGTGCCTAGTTAAAAGTTAATGGTGGAATTTATTTCCTTCTTAATGCTTTTGAGCCAATCAGTTGTGTTGTGACAAGGTAGGGGTGGTATACAGAAGATAATCCTATTTGGTAAAAGACCAAGTCCATATTATGGCAAGAACAGCTCAAATAAGCAAAGAGAAACGACAGTCCATCATTACTTTAAGACATGAAGGTCAGCTAATCCAGAAAAGGGCAGCCACAAAACCCATCAAGCGCTATGATGAAACTGGCTCTCATGAGGACCGCCACAGGAAAAGAAGACCCAGAGTTTCTTCTGCTGCAGAGGATACGTTCATTAGAGTTACCAGCCTTAGAAATTGCAGCCCAAACAAATGCTTCACAGAGTTCAAGTAACAGACACTTCTCAACATCAACTGTTCAGAGGAGACCGTGTGAATCAGGCCTTCATGGTCAAATTGCTGCAAAGAAACCACTACTAAAGGACACCAATAAGAAGAGACTTGCTTGGGCCAAGAAACACAAGCAATTGACATTAGACCGGTGGAAATCTGTCCTTTGGTCTGATGAGTCCAAATTTGAGTTTTTGGATTCCAACCACCGTGTCTTTGTGAGACGCAGAGTAGGTGAACGGATGATCTCCTCATATGTGGTTCCCACAGTAAAGCATGGAGGAAGAGGTGTGATGGTGTGGGGGTGCTTTGCTGGTGACACTGTCGGTCATTTTTTAGAATTCAAGGCACACTCAACCAACATGGCTACCACAGGTGTGTCCAAACTTTTGATTGCTACTGACTCTCTCTATATATGTATATATATATATATATATACACATATACATATATATATGTATATGTGAATAGAGAGAGAGAGAAAGAGAGAGAGAGAGAAATTGATTTATTTCCAGGAGTATTTCCCTGCCTTCTCTGACCTTGTGAATAATTCCGCAGCAACAACAAACTCCACAATCATCCTCTTTTTACTCCACATCACTATCTCTCTCCCTCCCTCTCTCTCCCTCTCTCTCTCTCTCCCTCTCTCTCTCTCTCTCTCTCTCTCTCTCTCTCTCTCTCCCTCCTCTCTCTCTCTCCT
>NC_042962.1:6395656-6480818 GCF_901001165.1 Salmo trutta | reverse complement strand
TCTCCTCTCTTCCTCTCTGTCTCTCTCTCCCCTCTCTCATCTCTCTCCTCTCTCTCTCTCTCTCTCCCCCTCTCTCCTCTCTTCTCTCCTCTCTCTCTTTATGTCTATTTCTCTATCTCTCTCTTTCTATCTCTCTCTCTCTGAAGTGACAGACAGATGATTAATGTTTTAATGGGATGGTTTTCTGAGAGCTGCATGTTTAAAGGAATGGAGAAAAAATAAGACACATGTCAATGTGTTTGCCTGTATTCCTTAAAAAAATATGTGTCTATTGATGCACCAGATCCTTAGGCAGCAATTACAGCCTCAAGTCTTCTTGGGTATGACTCTACAAGCTTGGCACACCAGTATTTGGGGAGTTTATCCCATTTTTTCCTGCAGATCCTCTCAAGCTCTGTGAAGTTGGATAGGGGAGCGTTGCTGCACAGCTATTTTCGGTTCTCTCCAGAGATGTTTGATCGGGTTCAAGTCCGGGATCTGGCTGAGCAACTCAAGGATATTCTGAGACTTGTCCCGAAGCCACTCCTACGTTGTCTTGGCTGTGTGCTTAGGGTCATTGTCCTGTTGGAAGGTGAACCTTCACCCCAGTCTGAGGTCCTGAGCGCTCTGGAGCAGGTTTTCATCAAGGATCTCTCTGTACTTTGCTCCGTTCATCTTTCCCTCAAACCTGACTAGTCTCCCAGTCCCTGCCGCTGAAAAACATCCCCACAGCATGATGTTGCAACCACCATACTTCACCATAGGGATGGTGCCAGGTTTCCTTAAGATGTGACGCTTGGCATTCAGGCCAAAATGTAAAATCTTGGTTTCATCAGACCAGAGAATCTTTTTCTCATGATCTGAGAGTCCTTTAGGTGCTTTTTGGCAAACTCCAAGTGGGCTGTCATGTGGCCTTTAGTGAGGAGTGGCTTCCGTCTGGCCACTCTACCGTAAGTGTCTGATTGGTGGAGTGTTGCAGAGATGGTTGTCCTTCTGGAAGGTTCTCCCATCTCCACAGATGAACTCTGGAGCTTTGTTAGAGTGACCATGGGGTTTTTGGTCTCCCCCGATTGCTCAGTTTGGCTAGGAAGCCAGCTCTAAGATGAGTCTTGGTGGTTCCAAACTTATTCCATTTAAGAATGAAGGAGGCCACTGTGTTCTTGCGGACCTTCAATGCAGCAATAAAAAAAAATCCCCATGATCTGGGCCTCGACAAAATCCTGTCTCGGAGCTCTACTGACAATTCCTCTGACCTCATGGCTTGGTTTTTGCTCATACACTGTGAACGGTGGGACCTTGTATAGACAGGTGTGTGCCTTTCCAAATCATGTCCAATCAATTGAATTCACCACAGGTGGACTCCAATCAAGTTGTAGAAACATCTCAAGGATGATAAATTAATAAATGGACAGGATGCACATGAGCTCAGTGTCGAGTCTCATAGCAAAGGGTCTAAATACTTATGTAAATAAGGTATTTTTGTTTATTCTTTGTAATACATTTGCAAACATTTCTAAAAAGCAGTTTTTGCTTTGTCATTATGGGATATTGTGTGTAGATAAATGAGGAAAAACATTGATTTAATACATTTTTGAATAAGGCTGTAACGTAACAAAATGTGGAAAAAGTCAAGGGGTCTGAATACTTTCCCGAATGCACTGTAGTTTTGTGGCAGCAAAAATAAAGGGTTAAATATGTCTAGAAAAAAGTAAAACATTTCCTTACTTTTGGATAAGGAAGCTATGTGGACACCTGCTTGTCGAACATCTCATTCCAAAATCATGGGCATTAATATGGAGTTGGTCCCCCCCCCTTTGCTGCTATAACAGCCTCCACTTTTCTGGGAAGGCTTTCCACTAGATGGACTTGCTTCCATTCAGCCACAAGAGCATTAGTGAGGTCGGGCACTGATGTTGGGTGACTGGCTCACAGTTACCGTTCCAATTCACAAAGGTTTTTGATGGTTTTGAGGACAGAGCTCTGTGCAGGCCAGTCAAGTTCTTCCACACAAACCATGTCTGTATGGACCTCACTTTGTGCATGTGGGCATTGTCTAGAATGTCATTGTATGCTGTAGCGTTATGATTTCCCTTCACTGGAACGAAGGGGCCTAGCTCGAACTATGAAAAACAGCCTCAGACCCCAAAAAACAGTAAACTTGAGCGTGCATAACTATCCCCCCCCCCCCCCCCAAAGTCAATACTTTGTAGAGCCACCTTTTGCAGCAATTACAGCTGCAAGTCTCTTGGGGTATGTCTCTATAAGCTTGGCACATCTAGCCACTGGGATTTTTTCCCATTCTTCAAGGCAAAACTGCTCCAGTTCCTTCAAGTTGGATGGGTTCCGCTGGTGGAAAGCAATATTTAAGTCATACCACAGATTCTCAATTGGATTGAGGTCTGGGCTTTGACCAGGCCATTCCAAGACATTTAAATGTTTCCCCTTAAACCACTCGAGTGTTGCTTTAGCCGTATGCTTAGGGTCATTGTTCTGCTGGAAGGTGAACCTTCGTCTCAGTCTCAAATCTCTGGAAGACTCAAACAGGTTTCCCTCAATAATTTTCCTGTATTTAGCGCCATATATCATTCTTTCAATACTGACCAGTTTCCCAGTCTCTGCCGATGAAAAACATCCCCACAGCATGATGCTGCCACCACCATGCTTAACTTTGGGGATGGTGTTCTCGTGGTGACGAGAGGTGTTGGGTTTGCGCCAGACATAGCGTTTTCCTTGATGGCCAAAAAGCTCAGTTTTAGTCTCATCTGACCAGAGTACCTTCTTCAATATGTTTGGGGAGTCTCCCACATGGCTTTTGGCGAACACCAAGCGTATTTGTAAGTCGCTCTGGATAAGAGCGTCTGCTAAATGACGTAAATGTAAATGTTAATGTATTTGCTTATTTTTTTCTTTGAGCAATGGCTTTTTTATGGCCACTCTTCCGTAAAGCCCAGCTCTGTGGAGTGTACGGCTTAAAGTGGTCCTATGGACAGATTCTCCAATCTCCGCTGTGGAGCTTTGCAGCTCCTTCAGGGTTATCTTTGGTTTCTGTGTTGCCTCTCTGATTAATGCCCTCCTTGCCTGTTCGTTGAGTTTAGGTGGGTGGTCCACACTTGGCAGGTTTGTTATGGTGCCATATACTTTACATTTTTATTTATGGATTTAATGGTGCTCTGTGGGATGTTCAATGTTTCAGATATTGTTTTATAACCCAACCCTGATCTTTACTTCTCCACAACTTTGTCCCTGACCTGTTTGGAGAGCTCCTTGGTCTTTATGGTGCCACTTGCTTGGTGGTGCCCCTTGCTTAGGGGTGTTGCAGACTCTGGGGTCTTTCAGAACTGGTGTATATATACTGAAATCATGTGACAGATCATGTGACACTTAAATAAAGTCCACCTGTGTGCAATCTAACACATTTTGTAACTTCTGAAGGTAATTGATTGCACCAGATCTTACTTAGGGGCTTCATAGTAAAGGGGGTGAATACATATGCAATCACCACTTTTCACTTTTTTGTTTTTTTATTATTAATTTTTTGGAACAAGTCATTTTTTAAATTTCACTTTACCAGTTTAGACTATTTTGTGTATGTCCATTACATAAATTCCAAATAAAAATCAATTTAAGTTACAGGTTGTAATGCAACAAAATAGGAAAAACGCCAAGGGGGATGAATACTTTTGCAAGGCACGGTATACTATAACATTTGACATATCTATCACTTTCCATCACTAGCTATATGATTATCTAGCTACCAGCTCACATTGAAAAATGTTTTCTTTCGTCCAACGTCATTTATCCAGGTTACTGATTCCCTTCACTGATATTTTCTTATTTGTGTGTTTGTTTGTTTGTTTGTATGTGTAGACCATCGGGCCTAAGGAGGGTTGGCAGGTGTACAGCTCAGCCCAGGATACTGACGGGCGGTGTATCTGCACGGTGGTGGCACCTGAACAGAACCTCTGCTCCAGAGACGCCAAGGGAAGACAGCTCCGCCAGCTACTGGAGAAGGTCACACACAAAGCAATACAGACACATACAGTACATACTCTCTCTATCAGGGCCGGTTCCAGGCATAAGCAACAGTTTAGGGCCCTGTGTCTGCTAGGGGGCCCCCAACCCCCCAAATGAAATAAATATATACTGTATATTTATTTTTGTAACTAAGTCAGGGTCTCAATTTTCTGTTGAGCGTTAGAGGTGCAATTTCAAAATGTTGGTGTGCATCAGCAGTTTTTCCCTGACAGTCACTCAATTAGCCCCCATGTCAGCTCAGGCAGATCACTCGAGATTGACTTCGTAATTGGACATCTGTCCAGCCACTAGTGGCAACAGTGAGTGCTCTTACCATCAAGTACAGTAGGCTTGGGTTTTGCGTCTTGTAGACTGGGGTGAAAAATGGGCATAATTCCATAACTCCGGATTCGAAGGTAATCCCATGACTCCAGATCCAAAGGTAATCCCATGACTCCAGATCCAAAGGTAATCCCATGACTCCAGATCCAAAGGTAATCCCATGACTCCAGATCCAAAGGTAATCCCATGACTCAAATAGAATAACATTTGATTTGTCAATTGCGCCAAATACAACATCTTACCGTGAAATCATTACTTACAAGCCCTTAACCAACAATTCAGAAAAACAATTTTAAGTAAGAAAATATTTGGTAAACATTTTTTTTTTCAAATAAAAAATTAACTAAAGCAAGAAAAAAAAGTTACACAATCAATTAACAATAATGAGGCTATATACATGTACAGGGGGTTCAGGTACCGAGTCAATGTGCATAGATAATAAACAGCGAGTAGCAGCAATGCAAAAAAGGGGGTCAATGAAAATTGTCCGGGTAGCCATTTGATTAACTTTTTAGCAGTTTAATGGCTTTGGGGTAGAAGCTGTTAAGAAGCGTTTTGGACCTAGAATTTGCGCTCCGGTACTACTTGCCGTGCGGTACCGCCTGGTATAGAGAGTTCCTGGATGGCAGGAAGCTTGTGCCCAGTGATGTACTGGGCCATACGTACTACCCTCGGATGCCAAGCAGTTCCCATACCAAGTGGTGATGTAACCAAGATGCTCTCGATGGTGCAGCTGTAGAACTTTTTGAGTATCTGAGGAACCATGCCAAATCTTTTCAGTCTCCTGAGGGGGAATAGGCATTGACATGCCCTCTTCACGACTGTGTTGGTGTGTTTGGACCATGATGGTTTGGTAGTGATGTGGACGCCAAGGAACTTGAAGCTCTCGACCCACTACACTACAGCCCACTCGATGTTAATTGGGGCGTGCACCTGTAGTCCCCGATGAGCTCTTTTGTCTTGATCACATTGAGGGAGAGGTTGTTGACCTGGCTCCACATTGACAGGTCTCTGACCTCCTCCCTGTAGGCTGTCTCATCATTGTCGGTGATCAGGCCTACCACCGTTGTGTCATTGGCAAAACTTAATGATGGTGTTGAAGTCATGTGTGGCCACGCAGTTGTGGGTGAACAGGGAGTACTGGAGGGGACTAAGCACACACCCCTGAGGTGCCCCTGTGTTGAGGATCAACTTGACAGATGTGTTGTTGCCTACCCTTACCACCTGCGGGTGGCCCATCAGGAAGTCCACGATCCAGTTGCAAAGGGAGGTGTTTAGTCCCAGGGTCCTTAGCTTTGTGATGAGCTGTAGTAGTCAAAGACCAGCATTCTTATGTAGGTGTTCCTTTTGTCCAGGTGGGAAAGGGCAGTGTGGAGTGCAATCGAGATGGTGCAGTATGCACATTGTAGTGAGTCTAGGGTTTCTGGGATGATGGTGTTGATGTGAGCCATGACCAGACTTTCAAAGCACTTCATGGCTCTAGATGTGAGTGCTATGGGACGTTAGTCATTTAGGCAGGTTTTCTTGGCACAAAGGGACTGTGGTTGGTTGCTTGAAACATGTAGATATTACAGAGTCGGTCAGGGAGAGGTTGACAATGTCAGTGAAGACACTTGCCAATTGGTCAGCGCATGCTCTGAGTACGTGTCCTGGTAATTCGTCTGGCCCTGCGGCCTTGTGAATGTTGACCTGTTTAAAGGTTTTACTTACATTGGCTATGACAAGCGTGATCACACAGTCATCCAGAATAGCTGGTGCTCTCATGCATGGTTCAGTGTTGCTTGCCTTGAAGAAAGCAAAGAAGGTATTTAGCTCATCTGGTAGGCTCTGGGCAGCTCACGGCTGAGTTTCCCTGTGTAATCAACTCAACACCTACCACGGAATCAAGACAATACCTACCATAGAATCAAGACAATACCTACCATAGAATCAAGACAACACCTACCATAGAATCAAGACAACACCTACCATATAATCAACACAACACCTACCATAGAATCACCTAGAAGTAATGTAACAGCACTCGGCCACATCTTAGCAACACCTGTTGTGAAAGGGTTAAAAGTCACACTACATTACAAAGGGAGTCTTGTCTATTCAAAGTGAAAGATCCCTTATATAAGATGCTGTGTCTTTTTTAAGTTCTGAAACTCAGTATACTTAACACAATTATTTTATCCATTCTGAGGTGATCTATCATACACATTATTGTACCTCTGCGAGGTCAGAGCATAAGTGGAGTGATTCATTAGATTTTTTATTTTATTTCACCTTTATTTAACCAGGTAAACTAGTTGAGAACAAGTTCTCATTTGCAACTGCGACCTGGCCAAGATAAAGCAAACAGTTCGACACATACAACAACACAGAGTTACACATGGAATAAACAAACATACAATCAATAATACAGTAGAAAAATGTATATACAGTGTGTGCAAATGAGGTAGGATAAGAGAGGTAAGGCAATAAATAGGCCATGGTGGCGAAGTAATTACAATACAGCAATTAAACACTGGAATGGTAGGATGTGCAGAAGATGAATGTGCAAGTAGAGATACTGGGGTGCAAAGGAGCAAGATAAATAAATATATACAGTATGGGGATGAGGTAGATTGGATGGGCTATTTACAGATGAGCTATGTACAGGTGCAGTGATCTGTGAGCTGCTCTGACAGCTGGTGCTTAAAGCTAGTGAGGGATGTAAGAGTTTCCGGCTTTAGAGATTTTTGCAGTTTGTTCCAGTCATTGGCAGCAGAGAACTGGAAGGAGAAGCGGCCAAAGGAATAATTGGCTTTGGGGGTGACCAGTGAGATATACATGCTGGAGCGCATGCTACGGGTGGGTGCTGCTATGGTGACCAGTGAGCTGAGATAAGACGGGGCTTTACCTAGCAGAGACTAGTAGATGACCTGGAGCCAGTGGGTTTGGCGACGAGTATGAAGCGAGGGCCAGCCAACGAGGGCATACAGGTCTCAGTGGTGGGTAGTATATGGGGCTTTGGTGACAAAACGGACAGCCAAGTTGTTAGTCATATGGGAGGGGAAGCTCATATCGTCTGTTAAGGAGCATTTTGTTGTTCACTTGTGATGGCCGTATGCTCAAATACAGTATTTAAACAGGGCTGAATTCCAACTTGCCTTGGTGTGTGTGTATGTAATTCAGTCTTTCACCTACATATTTATTTTATTTTACCTTTATTTAACTAGGCAAGTCAGTTAAGAACAAATTCTTATTTTCAATGACAGCCTAGGAACAGTGGGCTAACTGCCTTGTTCAGGGGCAGAACGACAGATTTTTACCTTGTCAGCTCGGGGATTTGATCTAGCATCCTTTCGGTTACTGTAAGCTCAGTTCTTGTTTGAGAAGGTTGTGTAGATTTAATTTTGCTTGGTTCCAGATTGGTCTGTGCTGTCTTGACAACTCCTATGGTCATGGCCATCATGCCAAACACAAACAGATCTGGGTCAACTAGGCTAGATTGAATGTGCTTCTGTTTGTTGTAGTCCAGAACATATTGGAGGTAGTTGTATTCTCTGATCCAGGTGCAGAACATGTCCCAGTCCATTGAGGTGTTGAACCTGCGGACCCAGAGGGACTTCCAGTACGTCATGAAGATGGAGAATCAGATGAAAGGGCTCCAGACCACGCTCAGACAGATAGAAGATGACAGGAAGACCATTATAACCAGGAACTTCCAGGTACAGAACATTACAGCACTAGAATACAATAAAGTACAGAACATTCCAGCACTAGAATACATTAAAGTACAGAACATTCCAGCACTAGAATACATTAAAGTACAGAACATTACAGCACTAGAATACAATAAAGTAGAGAACATTACAGCACTAGAATACATTAAAGTACAGAACAGTACAGCACTAGAATACATTCAAGTACAGAACAGTACAGCAATAGGATGCATTAAAGTACAGAACATTACAGCACTAGAATACATTAAAGTACAGAACATTCCAGCACTAAAATACAGAACATTGTTTATAAATAGGCCCAGGTGATTTTCCTGACCACATCACCTGAGCAGAGAGGCCTCCTCTTCTTCTATTATGGCCATTCTCTTCACTCTGCTCCTTCTACCATTATGGAATCTTCTCTCTTCACTCTTCTCCTTCTAGCATTATGGCCTCATCTCTTCTAGCATTATGGCCTCTTCTCTTCTACCATTATGTTCTCTTCTCTCTTCTATTCTACCATTATGGCCTATTCTCTTCACTATTCACCTTCTACCATTATGGCCTATTCTCTTCACTCTTCTCTTCTACCATTATGGCATCTTCTATTCTACCATTATGGCCTCTTCTCTTCTCTCTTCTCTTCTACTATTATGGCCTCTTCTCTTCACTCTTCTCCTTCTACCATTACGGCCTCTTCTCTTCTACCATTAAGGCCTAGTCTCTCTTCCCTTCTGCCATTATGGCCTCTTCTACCACTATGGCCTCTTCTCTCTTCTCTTCTACCATTATGGCCTCTTCTCTTCTTCCCTTCTACCGTAATGGCTTCTTCTCTTCTCTCTTCTCCTTCTCCTTCTACCATTATGTCCTCTTCTCTTCTACCATTATGGCCTCTTCTCTCTTCTCTTCTACCATTATGGCCTCTTCTACCACTATGGCCTCTTCTCTCTTCTCTTCTACCATTATGGCCTCTTCTCTTCTTCCCTTCTACCGTAATGGCTTCTTCTCTTCTCTCTTCTCCTTCTCCTTCTACCATTATGTCCTCTTCTCTTCTACCATTATGGCCTCTTCTCTCTTCTCTTCTACCATTATGGCCTCTTCTCTTCTTCCCTTCTACCGTAATGGCTTCTTCTCTTCTCTCTTCTCCTTCTCCTTCTACCATTATGTCCTCTTCTCTTCTACCATTATGGCCTCTTCTCTCTTCTCTTCTACCATTATGGCCTCTTCTACCATTATGGCCTCTTCTCTCTTCTCTTCTACCATTATGGCCTCTACTCTTCTCTCTTCCCTTCTACCGTAATGGCCTCTTCTCTTCTCTCTTCAATCTTCTCCTTCTACCATTATGGCCTCTTCACTTCTACCATTATGGCCTATTCTATTTTCTCTTCTCCTTCTACCATTATGGCCTCTTCTCTCTTCTCTTCTACCATGATGGCCTCTTCTCTCTTCTCTTCTACCATGATGGCCTCTTCTCTCTTCTCTTCTACTATAATGGCCTCTTCTCTTCACTCTTTTCCTTCTACCATTATGGCCTCTTCTCTTCTATCATTTTGGCCTCTTCTCGCTTCTCCTTCTACCATTATGGCCTCTTCACTTCTACCATTATGGCCTAGTCTCTTTTCTCTTCTCTTCTGTCATTAAGGCCGCTTCTCTTCACTCTTCTCCTTCTACCATTATGGTCTCTTCTCTTCTATCTTCTCCTTCTACCATTATGGCCTCTTCGCTCTTCTCTTCTACCATTATGGCCTCTTCTGTTCACTCTTCTCCTTCTGCCATTATGGCCTCTTCTCCCTTATCTTCCACCATTTTGTCCTCTTTTCTCTTCTCCTTCTATCATTATGGCCTCTTCTCGCTTCTCCTTCTACCATTATGGCCTCTTCACTTCTACCATTATGGCCTAGTCTCTTTTCTCTTCTCTTCTGTCATTATGGCTGCTTCTCTTCTCTCTTCTCTTCTACCATTATGGCCTCTTCTACCATTATGGCCTCTTCTCTTCACTCTTCTCCTTCTGCCATTATGGCCTCTTCTCTTCACTCTTCTCCTTCAACCATTATGGCCTCTTCTCTTCACTCTTCTACCATTATGGCCTCTTTCTTCTCCTTCTACCATTATGGCCTCTTCTCTTCACTCTTCCCCTTCTACCATTATGGCCTCTTCTCTTCACTCTTCTCCTTCTACCATTATGGCCTCTTCTCTTCTACCATTATGGCCTCTTCTCTTCTCTCTTCTCTTCAACCATTATGGCTTCTTCTCTCTTCTCCTTCTACCATTATGGCCTCTTCTCTCTTCTCCTTCTACCATGATGGACTCTTCTCTTCTACCATTATGGCCTAGTCTCTTCTCTCCTCTCCTTCTACCATGATGGACTCTTCTCTTCAATCTTCTCCTTCTACGATTATGGTCTCTTCTCTTCTACCATTATGGCATAGTCTCTTCTCTCTTCCCTTCTACCATGATGGCCTCTTCACTTCTACCATTATGGCCTCTTTTCTTCTTCTTCTACCATTATTGCTAGTCTTTTTTCTCTTCACTTCTGACATTTTGGCTGCTTCTCTTCACTCTTTTCCTTTTACCATTATGGCATATTCTCTTTTCTCTTCTCTTCTACCATTATGGCATCTTTTACCATTATGGCCTATTCTCTTCGCTCTTCTCCTTCTACCATTATGGCCTCTTCTCTTCTACTGTTATGGCCTCTTCTCTTCTCCTCCTACCATTATGGCATATTTTCTTCTCCTTCTACCATTAAGGCCACTTCTCTTCACTCTTCTCCTTCTACCATTATAGCATATTATTTTCACTCTTCTCCTTCTACCATTATTGCTTCTTCTCTTCTACCATTATGGCCTAGTCTCTTTTCTCTTCTTTTCTGCCATTGTGGCCTCTTCTCTTCTACCATTATGGACTTCTCTTCTCTCTTCTGTCATTATGGCCTCTTTTCTTCTGCCATTATGGCCTCTTCTCTTCTACCATTATGGACTTCTCTTCTCTTCTACCATTATGGCCTCTTCTCTCTTCTCTTCTACCATTATGGCCTCTCTTCTACCATTATGGCATCTTCTCTCTTCTCTTCTTCCGTTATGGCCTCTTCTCTTTTCTTCTCTCTTCCACCATTATGGCCTTTTCTCTTATATTCTCTTCTCTCTTCTCTTCTGCCACGAAGGCTGCTTCTCTTCTCTTCTGTTCTACCATCATGGCCTCTTCTCTTCTCTTTTGATTCTACCATTATGGCCTATCTCTGTCTTTATGCCTGCCTCTGTCACTATCACTGTCACTGTGCCTGTCTCTGTCACGGTCACTGTCTCTCTCTGTCTCTGTCACGTTGCCTGTCTCTGTGTCTGTGCCTGTGCCTCTCTCTGTTTCTGTGTCTGTCTCTGTCTCTCTGCCTGCCTCTGTGTCTGTCTCTGTGCCTGTCTCTGTCTCTGTCTTTATGCCTCTCTCTGTCTCTGTCACGTTGCCTGTCTCTGTCTCTGTGCGTGTCTCTGTCTCATGCCTATGTCTGTCTGTGGGCCTGTCTCTGTGCCTGTCTCTGTGCGTGTCTCTGTCTCATGCCTATGTCTGTCTGTGGGCCTGTCTCTGTGTCTGTGTCTGTGTCTGTCTCTGTACCTGTCTCTGTGCCTGTCTCTGTCTCTGTCTTTATGCCTCTCTCTGTCTCTGTCACGTTGCCTGTCTCTGTCTCTGTGCGTGTCTCTGTCTCATGCCTATGTCTGTCTGTGGGCCTGTCTCTGTGCCTGTCTCTGTGCGTGTCTCTGTCTCATGCCTATGTCTGTCTGTGGGCCTGTCTCTGTGCCTGTGTCTGTGTCTGTGCCTATGTCTATGCCACTCTCTGTTTCTGTGTCTGTCTCTGTCTCTGTGCCTGCCTCTGTGTCTGTCTCTGTACCTGTCTCTGTGCCTGTCTCTGTGTCCGTCTCTGTGCCTGTCTCTGTTTTTGTGTTTGTCTATGTCTCTGTGTCCATCTCTGTCTATGTGTCTGCTGCAGGAGCTGAAGAACAAGATGGATGAGCTGCAGCCTCTGATCCCTGTGTTGGAGCAGTACAAGACAGATGCCCAGCTCATCTCCTCGTTTAAAGAGGAGATCAGGAACCTGTCCATGGTGCTCACAGCCATTCAGGAAGAGATGGGGGCATACGACTATGATGAGCTCTACCAGAGGGTCCTTAGACTGGACAGCAGGCTGCACAACTGCATGGGCAAACTCAGTGAGTAGAACCAGATCAATATCGACTGCGTGGGCAAACTCAGTGAGTAGAACCAGATCAACATCGACTGCGTGGGAAAATCCAGTGAGTAGAACCAGATCAGTATCGACTTCGTGGGCAAACAAAGTGAGCGGTCAGTTGTAAATGCTTGTGCTCATATATAACTCTGCAACACCATGTGGAATACCACATGCAGTTTTAGCAAACAGCTTTCACATGCAGTCAATACCTACAGGCCAATTGATTTATTCCGATATGACTGCTTGAGGCCTAGAGCTTAGAGTGTGCTTGTCTCCAACAGCCTGGTTTTAATATGTACAGCGTTGTTCAGTATATTTTCACAGTGTCGCAGGCATGAAATTGACTTGTGAGAATCTAGTAAGAAGAGGAGAAAGAAAAACAGTACGTCTTACCACTGTATTTCTTTATTAACAGCATGTGGGAAATTAATGAAACTCACTGGACCTGTAACAATAAAGACATCTGGCACCCGGTTCGGAGCATGGTTGACTGACCCACAGGCCTCTCGGAGAAACAACAGGGTGAGTTATGGGATGGGAGTGGATGAGGTGGGAGGTGATAGCTCTGTCTGCGGGTGTGTCTCTGGGTGTTAAATCAACATCTCTGTTTTGTTTCCTGGACTAATAAGGAAGGATTTATAACAATAATCAAAGACTGTCATGACCTAATATCATGGGGTTGGTTTTCTTCTAGGGGTTTCTGAGATGGGGGATATTCAATAGCTTTTCTGATGCAGAGGATCGTTTATTTTGATTCATAAGGCCTTGTGAAGTGGTCCAGGTATTATATTTACAATGCCTTGTGAAGTAGTTCAGGTATTAGATTCATAAGGCCTTGTGAAGTGGTTCAGGTATTAGGTTCATAAGGCCTTGTGAAGTGGTTCAGGTATTAGGTTCATAATGCCTTGTGAAGTGGTTCAGGTATTAGGTTCATAAGGCCTTGTGAAGTGGTTCAGGTATTAGGTTCATAAGGCCTTGTGAAGTGGTTCAGGTATTAGGTCCATAAGGCCTTGTGAAGTGGTTCAGGTATTAGGTTCATAAGGCCTTGTGAAGTGGTTCAGGTATTAGGTTCATAAGGCCTTGTGAAGTGGTTCAGGTATTAGGTTCATAATGCCTTGTGAAGTGGTTCAGGTATTAGGTTCATAAGGCCTTGTGAAGTGGTTCAGGTATTAGGTTCATAATGCCTTGTGAAGTGGTTCAGGTATTAGGTTCATAAGGCCTTGTGAAGTGGTTCAGGTATTAGGTTCATAAGGCCTTGTGAAGTGGTTCAGGTATTAGGTTCATAAGGCCTTGTGAAGTGGTTCAGGTATTAGGTTCATAAGGCCTTGTGAAGTGGTTCAGGTATTAGGTTCATAAGGCCTTGTGAAGTGGTTCAGGTATTAGGTTCATAAGGCCTTGTGAAGTGGTTCAGGTATTAGGTTCATAGGCCTTGTGAAGTGGTTCAGGTATTAGGTTCATAAGGCCTTTTGAAGTGGTTCAGGTATTAGGTTCATAAGGCCTTTTGAAGTGGTTCAGGTATTAGGTTCATAAGGCCTTGTGAAGTGGTTCAGGTATTAGGTTCATAAGGCCTTGTGAAGTGGTTCAGGTATTAGGTTCATAGGCCTTGTGAAGTGGTTCAGGTATTAGGTTCATAAGGCCTTTTGAAGTGGTTCAGGTATTAGGTTCATAAGGCCTTGTGAAGTGGTTCAGGTATTAGGTTCATAATGCCTTGTGAAGTGGTTCAGGTATTAGGTTCATAAGGCCTTGTGAAGTGGTTCAGGTATTAGGTTCATAATGCCTTGTGAAGTGGTTCAGGTATTAGGTTCATAATGCCTTGTGAAGTGGTTCAGGTATTAGGTTCATAAGGCCTTGTGAAGTGGTTCAGGATTAGGTTCATAAGGCCTTGTGAAGTGGTTCAGGTACATTGCCTTGCAAAAGTATTCATCCCCCTTGCCATTTTCTTCTATTTTGTTGCATTTCAACCTGTAATTTAAATTGATTTTTATTTGAATTTCATGTAATGGACATACACAAAACAGTCCAAATTGGTGAAGTGAAATGAAAAAAAGAACATGGTAAAAAAAAAGTTTTTAAATTAAAAGTTGTGCGTGCATGAATATTCACCCCCTTTGCTATGAAGCCCCTAAATAAGATCTGGTGCAACCAATTACCTTCAGAATTCACATAATTAGTTAACTAAAGCCCACCTGTGTGCAATGTAAGTGTCACATGATCTGTCACATGATCTCAGTATATATACACCTATTCTGAAAGGCCCCCAGAGTCTGCATCACCAATAAGCAAGGGGCAGCACCAAGCAAGTGGCACCATGAAGACCAAGGCGCTCTCCAAACAGGTTGTGGAGAAGTAAAGATCAGGGTTGGGTTCTAAAAAAATATTCAAAACTTTGAACAGCCCATAGAGCACCATTTAATCCATTATTAAAAAATGTAAAGAATATGGCACCACAACAAACCTGCCAAGAGAGGGCAGCCCACCAAAACTCACGGACCAGTCAAGGAGGGCATTAATCAGAGAGGCAACAAAGAGACAAAAGATAACCCTGAAGGAGCTGCAAATTATTTGTCCATAGGACCACTTTAAGCCGTTCATTCCACAGAGCTGGGCTTTACGGAAGAGTGGCCAGAAAAAAAGCCATTGCTTAAAGAAAAAAATAAGCGAACATGTTTGGTGTTTGCCAAAAGACATGTGGGAGTCTCCCCAAATATACGGAAGAAGGTACTCTGGTCAGATGAGGCTAAAATTGAGCTTTTTGGCCATCAAGGAAAACACTATGTCTGGCGCAAACCCAACACCTCTCATCACCGCGAAAACACCATCCCCACAGTGAAGCATGGTGGTGGCAGTCTTCCAGAGATTTGAGACTGGGACGGAGGTTCACCTTCCAGCAGGACAATGACCCTAAGCATACTGCTAAAGCAACACTCGAGTGGATTAAGGGGAAACATTTAAATGTCTTGGAATGGCCTAGTCGTAGCACAGACCTCAATCCAATTGAGAATCTGTGGTATGACTTAAAGATTGCTGTACATCAGCGGAACCCATCCAACTTGAAGGAGCTGGAGCAGTTTTGCCTTGAAAGATGGACAAAAATCCCAGTGGCTAGATGTGCCAAGCTTATAGAGACATACCCCAAGAGACTTGCAGCTGTAATTGCTGCAAAAGTTGGCTCTACAAATATATTGACTTTGGGGGGGTGAATAGTTATGCACGCTCAATGTTTGTTTCACAATAAAAATATTTTGCATCTTCAAAGTGGTAGGCATGTTTTGTTAATCAAATGATACAAACTCCCCCCAAAGAAAATCTATTTTAATTCCAGGTTGTAAGGCAACAAAATAGGAAAAATGCCAAGGAGGGTGAATACTTTCGCAAGCCACTGTATATTCATAAGGGAGATGGAGAAAGAAGTCACCTTTCCGTAAAGATATTTAAGTGTATGTTGCATGTTAACTCAGTCAGTGTTCAGTCTAATACATATCAGCTTGTGATTTCCACTAATTCCTGCTATTCATCTTTCTTTGACATAGGTCTGGTACATGGACAGCTACACCAACAGTAAGATTGTACGTGAGTACAAGACCATGGACGACTTTGTAGCTAATGTGGTGTCTCGAACCTACAACCTCCCGTTTAAATGGGAGGGAACCGGTCACGTGGCGTACAATGGATCCCTGTATTACAACAAGTACCAGAGCAACATCATCGTCAAGTACAGTTTTGAGACGGGTCGGGTGTTGGCTCAGCGGGCTCTGGAGTACGCCGGCTTCCACAATACCTACCCCTACTCCTGGGGCGGATACTCTGACATCGATGTCATGGCCGACGAACTGGGCATGTGGGTAGTGTACGCAACCAATCAGAACGCGGGAAATATCGTCATCGCCCAGATGGACCCGGACACCCTGGAACTCCAGAAGACTTGGAACACAGAATATTCCAGACGGAACGCGGGGGAATCCTTTATGATCTGCGGAACACTCTACATCACCAACTCTCACCTGACGGGTGCTAAGGTTTACTACTCATACTCCACCAAGACCTCCAGCTATGAGTACACAGACATCCCGTTCCACAACCAGTACTTTCACATCTCCATGCTGGCCTATAACGCCAGAGAGAGGGCCCTCTATGGCTGGAACAATGGACACCAGGTGCTGTTCAATGTCACTCTGTTCCACGTCATCAAAACCCAAGACGACTCCTAGAGGACACGGGAGATGAAATGTCACAAGTCCTCATATGGACACCGTAGAAATGACAACAGCAACTTTCCAAGGCAAAGCGCCATCATTTGTGATATAAACAGGGACCTTGTTGCTTACAACCATGTTCATGTTTTTCCTCACCTCCTCCCTAAAGTGAACTCCTCTGTCATTACATTGCCATTACTTGAAGAAATTGCCTTTTTTATATTTTCTGGGCCAGAACACTTGAGGTGACTTGAACATGGACAGAATGTCATAGATTCTATTTATCCTTTCTTCTTCTTTTTTTCTTTTTCCATCGCTGCTGAAAATAGGACTTTACTGTTTGGCCTTATTTACTGCTGTCTTTAGGTTCTCTATGATCCACAGGTGTGCATGAATGTCTGACATTTTGTCTGCTGTAATTTACGATGATACAGTGTATTTGCTATGTTTCTGTACTAGATGTCCTTCAGTTCTCACAGTGTTTGTAGTGACGTCTATTTAAAGTATTTAAACCTGGTTTAAGGTCCTCTCCAGAGTATTTGCTGCCATTTTACAAAGGGAAATGGACAGTCTTATTATGGAAAACATTGTGGTAACAATTGTATGTCTCTATGCGAAAGCTAAGTTAATATTTTTTTTGTTATAAAATACTGTATCAAAAGTGTATCGGTTTTTTGATTTGTGTTTCAAAGGCATTACCTCTTATAGCACAAAACTGAAACCGACCAATCCAGCACCAAAGTAATTCAATGCTTTTATCTTGGTATGGATATGCTGCATCTTGATATACACTAAGTGCACTAAACATTAACAACTGCTCTTTCCAAGACATGGACTGACCAGGTGAATCCAGTTGAAACCTGATGTCACTTGTTTAAATCCACCTCAATCATTGTAGATGAAGGGGAGGAGACAGGTTAAAGAATGATTTTTTTAGCATTGAGACAACTGAGACATGGATTGTGTATCTGTGCCATTCAGAGTGAATGGACAAGACAGAAAATGTAAGTGCCTTTGAATGGAGTATGGTAGTAGGTGACAGGCACACCGGTTTGTGTCAAGAACTGTAACGCTTCTGGGTTCTTCAAGCTCAGCAGTTTTCTGTGTGTATCAAGAATGATACACCACCCAAAGGACATGCAGCCAACTTAACACAACTGTGGGAAGCATTGGAGTCAACATGGGCCAGCGTTCCTGTGGAACGCTTTCGACCCCTTGTAGAGTCCATGCCCCGACAAAGTAAAGGGGGGGCTGCAACTCAATATACTCTCACACAAACACACATGTGTACACACACACATACACACAAACACACACATTGTTGTCACGCTCAACATGTTCTGCCAGCATCTTGATATCTGTTCTACCTGTAGTCTGCCTGCATCTTGATATCTGTTCTACCTGTAGTCTGCCTGCATCTTGATGTCTGTTCTACCTGTAGTCAGCCAGCATCTTGATATCTGTTCTACCTGTAGTCTGCCAGCATCTTGATGTCTGTTCTACCTGTAGTCTGCCAGCATCTTGATATCTGTTCTACCTGTAGTCAGCCAGCATCTTGATGTCTGTTCTACCTGTAGTCTGCCAGCATCTTGATGTCTGTTCTACCTGTAGTCAGCCAGCATCTTGATATCTGTTCTACCTGTAGTCTGCCTGCATCTTGATATCTGTTCTACCTGTAGTCTGCCAGCATCTTGATATCTGTTCTACCTGTAGTCTGCCAGCATCTTGATATCTGTTCTACCTGTAGTCTGCCAGCATCTTGATATCTGTTCTACCTGTAGTCTGCCAGCATCTTGATATCTGTTCTACCTGTAGTCTGCCTGCATCTTGATATCTGTTCTACCTGTAGTCTGCCAGCATCTTGATATCTGTTCTACCTGTAGTCTGCCTGCATCTTGATATCTGTTCTACCTGTAGTCTGCCTGCATCTTGATATCTGTTCTACCTGTAACATTTTTGTAAGAAGTCTGCCTGATAATACAACTCTGAAATAGGGAAATATCGTAGTCAGAATAAAATATAAAAACTCAACATCTTCCTGCCAAGATAAAAACAGCTCGGCTGAAGGGAATCCTATTATGAAGGCCCCGTTTATGAATAATGATGATGATGATGATGATGATGGATTGCAAAGATTGGAATTTTCATTTATCTGTTCTAAAGCTTTTTTGTCTGATGGTTGAGTGCTATCCTTTGGCATTCCAATCAGGAACAGGCAGAGAAGAGCTGGGAGGATTCAGATTGCTGACTGCATCACCCCCCAGGCCCCACCCTTTGCATCCATATACTCATATTGTAGCTCAGTTTCTGTCACCAACACTGACTGTATATGGTAACTATCTATTTTATAAACACGCAAGCACATACACACTCTCTCTCTCACACACACACACACACACACACACACACACACACACACACACACACACACACACACACACACACACACACACACACACACACACACACACACACACACACACACACACACAAACATAATTTCTGATAAAATCACCAATCTGTCTGGTTTGACAGTTTTACAGTAGCAGGCCATGAGACATACTAAATCATTGACCATCTCTCTCCCTCCACTCCACTTCTCTTAAAATAACTACTACACCTCTCTACCTCCCCCTCCTCTTCTCTTAAAAAAGCAACACATCTCTCCCTCCCCTTCTCTTAAACAACACCTCTCTCCCTCCCCTTCTCTTAAACAACACCTCTCTCCCTCCCCTTCTTTTCTCTTAAAAAACAACACCTCTCTCCCTCCTCTTCTCTTAAAAAACAACACCTCTCTCCCTCCTCTTCTCTTAAAAAACAACACCTCTCTCCCTCCTCTTCTCTTCTCTTAAAAAACAACACCTCTCTCCCTCCTCTTCTCTTAAAAAACAACACCTCTCTCCCTCCTCTTCTCTTAAAAAACAACACCTCTCTCCCTCCTCTTCTCTTCTCTTAAAAAACAACACCTCTCTCCCTCCTCTTCTCTTCTCTTAAAAAACAACACCTCTCTCCCTCCCCTTCTATTCTCTTAAAAAACAACACCTCTCTCCCTCCTCTTCTCTTAAAAAACAACCCCTCTCTCCCTCCTCTTCTCTTAAAAAACAACACCTCTCTCCCTCCCCGTCTCTTCTCTTCGAAAAATAACAATAGTAAAGTGCCTAACACTATCATGAATCCAAATTGATTTCCCATCTAGAGGCCTCGACTACAAATGTCTCCAGTGTGATCATCTCCCCTCCCCGCTGTGCCCCCTCTGCGCTGTCCCCTCTCCCCGCTGTCCCCTTTCCACGCTGTCCTCCTTCCCGCCTCTCCCCTCCCCACTGTCCCCCCGCACATCGCCCCCAACGGAAAATAAAAAATCCATCAGACATCAGCAGTTCTGTATTAAATCAGAAAGAGATCTTCCAGAGAAGTTGATTAGCATTGATTGTCCCACCCTTTCCTCTCTCCACATGTGTCTGCCTTGCTGAGAGAGAGAGAGAGAGAGAGAGAGAGAGAGAGAGAGAGAGAGAGAGAGAGAGAGAGAGAGAGAGAGAGAGAGAGAGAGAGAGAGAGAGAGAGAGAGAGAGAGAGAGAGAGAGAGAGAGAGAGAGAGAGAGAGAGAGAGAGAGAGAGAGAGATTCACAGCGATAGGATCATAACCTCAAACACTAAGTTTGACTGATCATGTCTTATCAACAGACAGTATAACACTTCACTGGGTGCTATAACAATACACAGTACAACACTTCACTGGGTGCTATATCAATACACAGATATAACACTTCACTGGGTGCTATATCAATACACAGTACAACACTTCACTGGGTGCTATATCAATACACAGTACAACACTTCACTGGGTGCTATATCAATACACAGATATAACACTTCACTGGGTGCTATATCAATACACAGTACAACACTTCACTGGGTGCTATATCAATACACAGATATAACACTTCACTGGGTGCTATATCAATACACAGTACAACACTTCACTGGGTGCTATATCACTACACAGATATAACACTTCACTGGGTGCTATATCAATACACAGTACAACACTTCACTGGGTGCTATATCAATACACAGATATAACACTTCACTGGGTGCTATATCAATACACAGTACAACACTTCACTGGGTGCTATATCAATACACAGATATAACACTTCACTGGGTGCTATATCAATACACAGTACAACACTTCACTGGGTGCTATATCAATACACAGATATAACACTTCACTGGGTGCTATATCAATACACAGTACAACACTTCACTGGGTGCTATATCAATACACAGATATAACACTTCACTGGGTGCTATATCAATACACAGTACAACACTTCACTGGGTGCTATATCAATACACAGATATAACACTTCACTGGGTGCTATATCAATACACAGTACAACACTTCACTGGGTGCTATATCAATACACAGATATAACACTTCACTGGGTGCTATATCAATACACAGTACAACACTTCACTGGGTGCTATATCAATACACAGATATAACACTTCACTGGGTGCTATATCAATACACAGTACAACACTTCACTGGGTGCTATATCAATACACAGATATAACACTTCACTGGGTGCTATATCAATACACAGTACAACACTTCACTGGGTGCTATATCAATACACAGATATAACACTTCACTGGGTGCTATATCAATACACAGTACAACACTTCACTGGGTGCTATATCAATACACAGTACAACACTTCACTGGGTGCTATAACAATACACAGTACAACACTTCACTGGGTGCTATATCAATACACAGATATAACACTTCACTGGGTGCTATATCAATACACAGTACAACACTTCACTGGGTGCTATATCAATACACAGTACTAACACTTCACTGGGTGCCTATAACAATACACAGTACAAACACTTCACTGGGTGCTATATCAATACACAGTACAACACTTCACTGGGTGCTATACAATACACAGATACTAACACTTCACTGGGTGCTATATCAATACACAGATACAACACTTCACTGGGTGCTATCAATACACAGATAACATTCACTGGGGTGCTATAGCAATACACAGTACAACACTTCACTGGGTGCTATATCAATACACAGATATAACACTTCACTGGGTGCTATATCAATACACAGATATAACACTTCACTGGGTGCTATATCAATACACAGTACAACACTTCACTGGGTGCTATATCAATACACAGATATAACACTTCACTGGGTGCTATATCAATACACAGTACAACACTTCACTGGGTGCTATATCAATACACAGATATAACACTTCACTGGGTGCTATATCAATACACAGTACAACACTTCACTGGGTGCTATATCAATACACAGATATAACACTTCACTGGGTGCTATATCAATACACAGTACAACACTTCACTGGGTGCTATATCAATACACAGATATAACACTTCACTGGGTGCTATATCAATACACAGTACAACACTTCACTGGGTGCTATATCAATACACAGTACAACACTTCACTGGGTGCTATATCAATACACAGCAAATCACCTGGATTGCTTCACCGGGTGAATGAATATATACACACACACGCGCACACACACACACACACACACACACACACACACACACACACACACACACACACACACACACACACAGAGGTATTGCAGTGACAAACGAGGACACGCATTGATGAATACAGGCTTGGACTCATCAGTATGGAAATGGCATGGCAATTGTATCTTTTATTTATTTTCTCCTACATGGACAAACAGTAGTAGTGTAAAGTGGGTCCTTCATTATGACTATGCATGTACTCCCTCTCAGGGGCTTAGAAAGGCCTCCTCTCAGCCAGATTGGACCAACTTCCCACCAGGACGATGCTGGGTGTGTAGAGAATTTTGTGTAGAATATCAATTCATATTTATCGGTTAATAATCCCCCCGTGCTTCGCATGCTCGCTTGCTGTTCCATTCCAGCTACATTCAGTTCTCAGATTTACACCCGGGGTATTGACTGTGTGGTATCTGTCAATAGTCACACAGGCTTTGTCATTCACCTTCAGAAGTCCTGATTCCACATTAGTGAGAGGGGTTCAAGACACTTCACACATTATCTACCACAATCTCCCCACTAAAGTTTGATGATAGATAGCTTAAAGGACTTTTTCTGAAGCCCCAGGAATATTTTCCACTTGATTTTATTCTTCTCTGTATGGTGTGCCTCACATTCAGTAGCTTCAGGGCCTCTGCCTCACAAAGGGCTTCAAAAGTAGGAGTGCTATTGCTATTGGTGGAATATTGTGATTTATGAGACTGTAATTGTATTAAGTCAGGAAAGGACAGAGAATATAGGTGATGGTGGTGGTGGAGGGGATGGAGGGGATAGTGGTGGAGGTGGTGGAGGGGATGGAGGTGGTGGTGGTGGAGGGGGTGGTGGTGGTGGAGGGGATGGTGGTGGTGGAGGTGATAGTGGTGGAGGTGGTGGAGGGGATGGAGATGCTGGTGTTGATGGAGGGGATGGTGGTGGTGGAGGTGATAGTGGTGGAGGTGGTGGAGGGGATGGAGATGCTGGTGTTGATGGAGGGGATGGTGGTGGTGGTGGTGGAGGGGATGGTGGTGGTGGAGGTGATAGTGCTGGAGGGGAGGGTGGTGGAGGTGGTGGAGGGGATGGAGGTGATGGTGGTGGAGGTGATGGAGGTGGTGGAGGTGATAGTGGTGGAGGAGGTGGTGGTGGTGGAGGTGGTGGAGGGGATGGTGGTGGAGGTGATGGAGGTGGAGGTGATGAGGTGGTGGAGGTGATAGTGGTGGAGGTGGTGGAGGGGATGGAGGCGGTGGAGGGGATGGAGGTGGTGGAGGTGATAGTGGTGGAGGGGATGGAGGTGAGAGTGGGGGAGGGAATGGAGGTGCTGGAGGTGATAGTGGTGGAGGTGATAGTGGTGGAGGTGGTAGAGGGGATGGAGGTGGTGGAGGTGGAGGGGATGGAGGTGGTGGAGGTGATAGTGGTGGAGGTGGTGGAGGGGATGGAGGTGCTGGAGGTGATAGTGCTGGAGGTGGTGGAGGGGATGGAGGTGGTGGAGGTGATAGTGGTGGAGGGGATGGAGGTGATAGTGGTGGAGGGAATGGAGGTGCTGGAGGTGATAGTGGTGGAGGTGATAGTGGTGGAGGTGGTAGAGGGGATGGAGGTGGTGGAGGTGGAGGGGATGGAGGTGGTGGAGGGGATGGAGGTGGTGGAGGTGATAGTGGTGGAGGTGGTGGAGGGGATGGAGGTGCTGGAGGTGATAGTGCTGGAGGTGGTGGAGGGGATGGAGGTGGTGGAGGTGGTGGAGGGGATGGTGGTGGTGGAGGTGACAGTGGTGGAGGTGGTGGAGGTGGTGGAGGGGATGGTGGTGGTGGAGGTGACAGTGGTAGAGGTGGTGGAGGGGATGGAGGTGGTGGAGGTGGTGGAGGTGGTGGAGGTGATAGTGGTGGAGGTGGTTTTTGAAGGTGATGGAGGAGATGGTGAGGTTTCTCCACTTTGATGACAAACTAGCCATTCCCTGATCTCAAGGGAATCAATACAATAAGAAGAATCTAGATTTCTTTGATTAAGGATATTCACATTTTGAATCCTCTCTTCATCCCCAAAGCCCTAATGTAATACACATTTTATTACTGTAACCCAGCACTGACACTCTGAGAGAGAGACCCTCAAGTTTCCCTCCTTTTCAAACTGCAACAGCACCATTAACAGTCTGGGTAAAGTAGTCTGGGTGATGTGGTCTGGGTGATGTAGTCTGGGTAATATAGTCTGGGTAATATAGTCTGGGTAATGTAGTCTGGGTGATGTGGTCTGGGTGATGTAGTCTGGGTAATGTAGTCTGGGTGATATAGTCTGGGTAATGTAGTCTGGGTGATGTGGTCTGGGTAATGTAGTCTGGGTGATGTAGTCTGGGTAATATAGTCTGGGTAATGTAGTCTGGGTAATGTAGTCTGGGTGATGTGGTCTGGGTGATGTAGTCTGGGTAATATAGTCTGGGTAATGTAGTCTGGGTGATATAGTCTGGGTAATGTAGTCTGGGTAATGTAGTCTGGGTAATGTAGTCTGGGTGATGTAGTCTGGGTGATGTAGTCTGGGTAATATAGTCTGGGTGATTTGAGAAATCAAATGTTAATACCTCTGTTTTATCCAAAATACCTTCCATTTCCCGTCCGTAATAACCTATGAGTTTCAGAACATGTATGTTCATTTCAGAGGAGTCAGCAAGAATACCATTAGACATGCACCTCTCTGGGGAGTGGACATGACTGTTTATTTTTTGAACCATTGCTATTGGCTCTAAAGATAACGGTGGCTAAATGCCAGAGGGGATGAGTCATTAAGAGGAGTTACTATGTGTGTGACTTAAGGATGAAACCTGTATAAAGAGTGTGTGCCAAGGCTGGAAAGTTAGTTGTTTTCATGAACCAGCTCGGCTTGTATTACTATTGTAATAAAAGTCTATTTGAACTCACAGGCTCCAGTATTTCAGAAATATTATTGACTGAATATTTCCACGACAGGAATAGACAGGAAAATTCCCCTTTGCAGAGGGAGAAGTTACCTGACTAGACGGAGGGTCTTTGTACTGTGTAATTACCATTTAATTTGGTAGAGTTCTCTCTCTGCTCTGACTTGACAGGCTGCTGGCATAATTGAGATGGGAGCTGTTGGGACGGAGAGGGAACCAATGGGCGTGATGACATCTCACTGCATATAGACATGACATATCTCACTGCATATAGACATGACATATCTCACTGCATATAGACATGACATATCTCACAGCATATAGTCATGACATGACATGTTTCACTGCTTATAGACATGACATATCTCACTGCATATAGACATGACATATCTCACAGCATATAGTCATGACATGACATGTTTCACTGCTTATAGACATGACGTATCTCACTGCATATAGTCATGACATGACATATCTCACTGCATGTAAACATGACATGACATATCTCACTGCATATAGACACGACATGACATATCTCACTGCATATATTGTGGTGGTTAATTTCTGCATTACCAAATGAGGAGAGTCAAACTTCACACACCAGTCAGAGTTATACTTAAACTACATCTTTAATAATAAGAGCTTTGCAATAGCACTGACTTTCAACGATTCCCTATTTCTAATTTACCGTTGAGAGTGACAACACAAAAGTACAAAGATCTTTTATAGCCGAGATACACCCCTCTCAACCTACATGACGAACAACAGATGCATAGAATGGTCACAAGGTTAAGATTTGTATGAAAGATATCTATAAAACATAGCAGAAAGCAACTGCTGTGTCAACAGTGTTCATTGTATAGACCAGTGCCTGGTCCTCCTACTCCAAACTGGAACCGTCTCTTCCTGGTACGGTATAGAACAGAACCATTAGCTCATGTTTTTTTTATCACGATTATTATACAGATCAGTATCTCAATGCATTCTTAATCTAAATTACTATAATTGTACGTGGTGTAGACCTCTACAATCAACCTGATACCCCAAAAGTCTAAAACAATTTTTTGGGCACAGTTGACCAACCCCCTCCTTCAGGCACTGATTGTTCTGGCGTCCTTTTCTTCAGATAGCTTTACAGTTCAAAGTGGATGGCCCATGATAATGTCCCAATTTCAATGTTTCACCTTATGTCTTGTCCATTCGTCAACCAGTATACCAGCATCATAAGAGAAGTTTAGAACAGATCTCTCCCCATGCTCACTCCACGTGGACTCCCCTCACACTCCTGAGAGAAACATGAGAGAAAAGCAGTTGATAGCTTAGATCGGATACTGTACACCGAATTCTGGCTCAGCTCCTTTCTCTCGGTAGAAGTGTTTCGGACAGGGCCGTATTCAACGCCTTTGTCACTCTTCTTCAGCCAGTTAGAGGGGGGTTTGAGGTACACACACGGTTTGGTCCAATTATCTCTTCCATGCATTAAGATACCGTCTGATGTCACTTTTCATGATAACCTCGAAAGAACAGATCAGAACAACAGTTTAGTTCAGTTCATTAACTACATGATAAATGATTACTTTTACCAATTATTCTTAATACAAATGTCTAAACATATTTCAAAGAGAATAACAACACATTCTATTGAAACTATACTTTCAAATTGGCTTATACTCCCCGTCACACTGTCAGCTCCATCGCAGAGCCACAGGATCAGGAAGTTAGATCTATAACCCATCTGGAATAGAACAGAACAGACAACACAACAATACACTCCTTCACACATCACTCAAGGTGTGTAAACTTCAATCCAAAACCTCAAAGGACTGAATCCAAAACCTCAAAGGACTATATCCTCCCCCATTTTTAACACATAACTCTCCATGAGAGTAATGTATAAAACAACACTACTACTGGTCAAAAGATAGAACTACATTTCAAATAACATAATCAAATTAAAATCACTACTCTGAAAAACACCACAAAGAGAAATTATTGTACCCATATAGCCATAGGAAAATAGACAAAGCAGCCTACCCTTAGTTAAAGGCAATGCCCTCCTTCTTCACATAGCCATATTTGTAATTTGGACCTAAGAACTATAAACTCCATCATAATTATCAATTTCACGAATTACCTTGAAATCAGTATAACACATGACCTTAAATTCATCATCCAAATGGCTTTCCAATGAGGGTGATCAAGCCACAATGAAAAGTCATGACACGGGTCATAGGTCATACAAACCCTTCAAAGAAGCGTGTCTTACTATATTAGACAAATTTTAAAAAATTGTCAAACATTTCCTACATGTTGTATCCCCGGTTCCCAGAACATTCCTTTATCAAAAGAATTCACGTGTTTAATTAAAACTCAGAAAATAAAATGTCCATGTGTGTGGGTGCCCCTTTAAGGTATCGTAGCACTAAGACAAATGTAAAACTCACCAAACCCAAAGGAAATAGAAAATCGAATCAAACACTACTTTAAAAACACCAACAAATAGTCATAACAAATGTGTTGTGTGTGTGTATTTGCAAACCTTAAGGTAAAAACAAACAAAACATTTCCAGGCCTTTTCAATTTTGGTAGTTTACAGCCTCAGTCTCACTCACCCAAGATTATAACCCCAGGAAACATTCCAAAGAGAGACAATGAAATCCCCATTTTCCCAAAGAAAAACACAAAACACTTCGTTAGCATTCATTATACTACACCGATTCAGAAACCCAAAAGTTAACTACAAACAAAACCTAATGATAATTCCACTGTACTCCCTCAAATCATTAATCATTAGTTTTAATCTACATCAATGTATATGTATGCTTAATTGAACATGCGCTACCCTTAGATACAATTATCCTGCTATCATTACTAGACCAATGTCCAACAAATATGTGATAGCATTTTCTCCTTTGGATTGTTCCTGTTACCCCACTAAATGTAAAAAGAATTATGTCGCAAATGTAGTATATTTCTCAGCGTAAGGAATCAGTGATATTTAATCCCAGGCATTTAATAAAAATGTAGACGTGTTTTCCCATGTCTCCTTTAACATACATACTTTAGGGGACTTCCATTCGTCCCGGAAGAAAGAATCCTACTCAAACACATCAGATAATACAATGTTTAATGAAGTGAAATCAACACCCAAAATAAACAGTAAACAATAAACAAACCCATAACCCCTTTCCAGCAATCTAATCATTTCAACCTGTTGCATAAATTTAGTAAAAACAAACCTGTTGTTTAACAAATCTAAAACCTTTAAATAGTTGGTGCTGTCTCATCAGCGTAAGAGTCAAAACCAACTTTTTTCCACTCATATCTACAATGTTTGCATTCCACAAAGATCAATACTGTTCAGCTCGTACATTAATGATCTTCCTTCTGTCTCTACAGGGTCTGAAATTCCAATGTATGCAGATGGATACAGTGATAAATGCATGCAAATAACAAACAAACTACCCAAGAACTCACTACTGCAATGATTAAGATGACAAAGTTGCTCAGAGACTCATGTTTGCATCTCAATAAAAAAAAATAATAAACACAGTCTGCATGTTCCTCACAAAGAAAACAACTGATGCCCCTGAGACAGATGTCTATGTATCAGGGGAAAAGCTCCAGGTGGTATCTGATTTTAAGAACCACGGCATCATACCTGATTCCAACCTCTCTTTTAAAACCAAATTCAACCTAGCTAATTTCCAAAACTTATGAAATTGTTTGACTACAGAGGTAACAAAACTATACTTCAAATCTATGATACTCCCCCACTTAACATACTGCTTGACTAGTTTGGCCCAAGCTTGCTGTACAACATTAAAACCCATTCAGTCTGTCTACAAACAGGCTCTCAAAGTGCTCGATAGGAAGCCCAATAGCTATAGAAAGCATAAACTCCTCCCCTCCACTCAGTACTTTTGTTAAACAGAAAACCCAAACCTTATGGCAGCAGATCCACAAGGTCCACCATGAGAGATGACTGTATAGTTCCCTTAAGGAAAAGCACCTTTAATCAATCTGCTTTCAGTGTGAGAGCTTCCCATGTCTGGACTACCCTGCCATTAGATACACACACACAACTGTTATTAACCTGTAAAAATAAAAATAAACTCAAACTGCAATCCACTTTAATGACCTGACGTTGTTCCACGTAATGGAAACAGATTATAATGTTAAAAATACATTACATTTAACATTTACATTTAAGTCATTTAGCAGACGCTCTTATCCAGAGCGACTTACAAATTGGTGCATTCACCTTATGATATCCAGTGGAACAACCACTTTACAATAGTGCATCTAAATCTTTTAGGGGGGGGTTAGGATTACTTTATCCTATCCCAGGTATTACTTAAAGAGGTGGGGTTTCAGGTGTCTCCGGAAGGTGGTGATTGACTCCGCTGTCCTGGCGTCGTGAGGGAGCTTGTTCCACCATTGGGGTGCCAGAGCAGCGAACAGTTTTGACTGGGCTGAGCGGGAACTGTGCTTCCTCAGAGGTAGGGAGGCGAGCAGGCCAGAGGTGGATGAACGCAGTGCCCTTGTTTGGGTGTAGGGCCTGATCAGAGCCTGAAGGTACGGAGGTGCCGTTCCCCTCACAGCTCCGTAGGCAAGCACCATGGACTTGTAGCGGATGCGAGCTTCAACTGGAAGCCAGTGGAGAGAGCGGAGGAGCGGGGTGACGTGAGAGAACTTGGGAAGGTTGAACACCAGACGGGCTGCGGCGTTCTGGATGAGTTGTAGGTGTTTAATGGCACAGGCAGGGAGCCCAGCCAACAGCGAGTTGCAGTAATCCAGACGGGAGATGACAAGTGCCTGGACTAGGACCTGCACCGCTTCCTGTGTGAGGCAGGGTCGTACTCTGCGAATGTTGTAGAGCATGAACCTACAGGATCGGGTCACCGCCTTGATGTTAGTGGAGAACGACAGGGTGTTGTCCAGGGTCACGCCAGGCTCATTAACTTCCTGCCCAAATTCACTGGTGTTACCTAAACAATAAACCAAGCAACAATCATCAGAATACATTATCACAACATGTTTCCTTATTCACACCTGAATTCCTTACAGCCCAATATATCCCAGCACGCACAACCAACTCTCCTATTCTTACCAGTAGGCAAAAATATAACCCCTACTCAAACAACGTTCTGCCTTACCTCTATCGTAAGATTAAAACCAAACTTTACAACTTTCTCTTCTCTTTCGGCTTCACCCTTATGAAATGTCCAAGACTTTAAAAATAACATATAAGGAGCCAAATTTATAAAATACCTCAGTCAATCCATAAGAATAAAAAACACATTTCGGTTGGCACAACTCTATCGCAATTACCTCGCCGAGATCTAGGTAACTGTCTCTTCCTTGATTCAGTTATTTAAATACGACTCCTATTCTTTTCAATACGTTATTTCAGCAGACCATTTAGGCAACAGACAACTTATTACATCAAAATCGCCTCGCTATTTATGTTGAATGAATTAGTCTCTTAATTTAATACTAAAAAATCTATTAAAACGTTCAGTTTATATATTAAACAAACACTAGCGACCGTATCTTTCCAGGCAAAACATACCAATAGTTGTATTTCAATCAGACACCCAGATTTTAAGTCAGTTCGTTGGCTGGGAAATGAACCCGGGCCTCCCGCGTGGCAGGCGAGAATTCTACCACTGAACCACCATTGCTATTTAAATGACTAAGACGCCCGCAAATAAACCAATTGACAATTGTCTGTAGTCATAAAATCAGGCACATAATACCGAGACAATTCCCAGAAAATGGCCCTAATTTAAAGGTCCAAGCGTTACCCCGGCGATGATTCTCACACGCCAAATGAATAGATTAGCAGTCAAAGAGTAAAATCGACATTCATTGACTAGGAAACAGATCTTGCGCCTTTTAATAAAAGTAGATTATGTTTTCTCATGCAACGTATTTCAATTACTTTACTACATCACATTAATCACGCAATGATAATTAGTTTGATGGATACCCTAGGCTTTGTAAGACATTATAAATTATGTCGAGATTCCATCTTAATTCACTCTAACTTTATGTAAAAATGTTTATTCAATAAATCCAGCAACTCCTCTCATACTGGGAAGAAAAAATAAAACAGTTTCAGACCTTAAGGGCAGTTTTATTTCAACTGTTGTACCCAGACGGAGAAAATCCAATAAGCGTTTTCTAGTTACATCGTTAGGGTAAGATAACCAAAAGTGGACACACTCCAATCAGTTTCTAGAGCACAATTGCCCAGATTTTGTAGACAGTTTAATAATGCTTAAAACTTCATCTTTATCAAATGATCCATTAATGATACCAACTCAAAACCTACGTACGTCTACGAATGGGTTGTTTAAATTGTATCTCATTATATTGTCAGCATTACTTTATCAAATCTCTAGTAATCGATTATACACACATACAATTTATCATATTTTCATATATTCACAGAATCCATATAAAATGTTAGAAATGTTTAGGTACTCACACAGAACTTTAAAGATCACCCACACAGGATTGGTCAGATGCTCACACAGAACTGGCCAGATGTCCACACAGAACATCAGAACATAATTGAAAGGTTATCCACACAGAGTCAACCTACCCCGCTCACACAGAACGCTCTTACAAAGATTACCTAGTGGTCCCAAAACAAAATACTCACGCACAGTAACCCAGGGCATACCTGGCTAGCACATTTAAAATAATTGGAATTCACCACCTCTGAGGGTCACTTAGACAGTCACACAGACACTTTCAGAACGAGGTCCTTCTTCCAATAGGGCTTCACCAAGTACCATGTTTCACACAGAACACACAGTCACCCTGGCCCCTCACCCCCACAGACCGCACCAATCCCCACTGTGATCAATTCAGTGTCAGGACGGATCTAGGTCACCCGCAACCGACCAGTGGCAGAGTATCTTTGAGTCAGCAAACTCTCAGATTACTCTCCTCTGACTCAGCCCTGCCTACGCCTCCAAGGTGCCCCCCTCACAAAGGAATACACACTCAGAGCTCACGTAACAGAGGCTTTTCTAAAAACTCGACTTCAAGTATGTTTTGCTCACCTCTTTCTTAAAAAAAACTAAGTTTGAGATGTGGTATCCACTCAGCTCGCTGCCTCTCAGATCAAAGGTGGGTCCATCTGCTTCGTTCCCGAAGTGTGGTTTCCCTGAGATCCCAAGTTTGAGGGATCCCTCGTGCACGATTTGCCCAGATCGTTGGGAGCGGTAACCAAGTGAAGATTCACATCCCATCCCTGTCGCCAATTGTGGTGGCTAATTTCTGCATTACCAAATGAGGAGAGTTACAAACTTCACACACCAGTCAGAGTTATACTTAAACTACATCTTTAATAATAAGAGCTTTGCAATAGCACTTGACTTTCAATGATGCGCCATTGAAAGTGACAACACAAAAGTACAAAGATCTTTTATAGCCAAGATACACCCCTCTCAACGTACATGACGAACAACAGATACATAGAATGGTCACAAGGTTAAGATTCGTATGAAAGATATCTATAAAACATAGCAGACAGCAACTGCTGTGTCAACAGTTTTCATTGTATAGACCAGTGTCTGGTCCTCCTACTCCAAACTGGAACCGTCTCTTCCTGGTACGGTATAGAACAGAACCATTAGCTCATGTTCTCTGGAATGCTCTTTAGGCTTTATTACCCAAAGACATCGTAAATCTCCTCTGTCAGTGCTATCTCATAGAGGCCCATCCTCAGTAGAACACACACACAATAGTTAACAGAATACTCTATTTTGTCGAATAAAACAACCATTATAACATAATCTTGCAATTTTCCACGACAATAGACATGACATATCTCCCTGCATGTACACATGACATATCTCACTGCATGTAGACATGACATGACATATCTCACTGCATGTAGACATGACATATCTCACTGCATGTAGACATGACATATCTCACTGCATCTACACATGACATATCTCACTGCATGTAGACATGACATGACATATCTCACTGCATGTAGACATGACATGACATATCTCACTGCATATAGACATGGCATATCTCACTCTATATAGACATGACATATCTCACTACATATAGACATGACATATCTCACTGCATATAGACATGACATATCTCACTGCATATAGACATGACATGACATATCTCACTGCTTATAGACATGACATATCTCACTGCTTATAGACATGACATATCTCACTGCATATAGACATGACATATCTCACTGCTTATTGACATGACATATCTCACTGCTTATAGACATGACATATCTCACTGCTTATAGACATGACATACCTCACTGCTTATTGACATGACATATCTCACTGCTTATAGACATGACATATCTCACTGCTTATAGACATGACATGACATATCTCACTGCTTATAGACATGACATGACATATCTCACTGCTTATAGACATGACATGACATATCTCACTGCTTATAGACATGACATATCTCACTGCATATAGACATGACATGCACCAGGTTGAATCCTTAAAACATTAACAACAGTGTGTGTGTGTGTGTGTGTGTGTGTGTTATTGTTTATTACGTGTTGCCTTCACCATTAGTAGGTGAGAGAAACAAAGAGTTAACTGAACTACCGTTTCTGCCCAGGGCACAACCCAACACCCATTATAAAAGTAATGGGTGATTGACCTAAAGCTGACATTATCTTCATTAATTTGAACAAAAACAACAGAAACAGAGAGGCAGAAACGCCAGTACCGTTTCATGATTATTCTCCTCTGACCCCATGTTCTGTAGCTATAGTGTTCAGGCAATTGCAGCAATTCAATCACACCAGCTAACCAAAGCCACAATAATTCAAAAACTATATCAACAGCAAGGCTGCATTTCATTTAATGTTAAAAAGCGGTTTGAAAATGCGCCTCTCATTACCATATCAATCATAAGTCATTGTTATTTTTCTTTCTGCCTAAGATCGCCTGGGCATGTGTTATTTGTATTCTTGGTGAAGCCTCCCTTTCAACCTGGTCTTAGCTATGGGGGTCTGGACTACTGCCTGCTGTACATATCAAGCAAGGTTCTTTACTGACATTTAAAGGAAAATAAGGATTTGGAGAAAGCTCCATCTCAGTTCAGTAACCTATCTGATATGATGGACGAACTGAACTACCACTTTGAGGAAGAAAAAACCTCTAACAGAAAATGTCACAATCCAAGCAATAAGGACAAATGGCCTCTACATATTCATATTAGTACTAAAGTACAGCAATATATCTCTTAGTGCCAATTACATCTTAGAGGCAATTGTCTCTCTGCCTTTTAGCAAAGCAGTGCCTTGCCCTTGAGTGTGTGGTAGAGAGAGTGGTAGAGATAATGTGTCTCTGTGGTAGAGAGAGTGGTAGAGATAATGTGTCTCTGTGGTAGAGAGAGTGGTAGAGATAATGTGTCTCTGTGGTAGAGAGAGTGGTAGAGATAATGTGTCTCTGTGGTAGAGAGAGTGGTAGAGATAATGTGTCTCTGTGGTAGAGAGAGTGGTAGAGATAATGTGTCTCTGTGGTAGAGAGAGTGGTAGAGATAATGTGTCTCTGTGGTAGAGAGAGTAGTAGAGATAATGTGTCTCTGTGGTAGAGAGAGTGGTAGAGATAATGTGTCTCTGTGGTAGAGAGAGTGGTAGAGATAATGTGTCTCTGTGGTAGAGAGAGTGGTAGAGATAATGTGTCTCTGTGGTAGAGAGAGTAGTAGAGATAATGTGTCTCTGTGGTAGAGAGAGTAGTAGAGATAATGTGTCTCTGTGGTAGAGAGAGTAGTAGAGATAATGTGTCTCTGTGGTAGAGAGAGTAGTAGAGATAATGTGTCTCTGTGGTAGAGAGAGTAGTAGAGATAATGTGTCTCTGTGGTAGAGAGAGTGGTAGAGATAATGTGTCTCTGTGGTAGAGAGAGTGGTAGAGATAATGTGTCTCTGTGGTAGAGAGAGTAGTAGAGATAATGTGTCTCTGTGGTAGAGAGAGTGGTAGAGATAATATGTCTCTGTGGTAGAGAGAGTGGTAGAGATAATGTGTCTCTGTGGTAGAGAGAGTGGTAGAGATAATGTGTCTCTGTGGTAGAGAGAGTAGTCGAGATAATGTGTCTCTGTGGTAGAGAGAGTGGTAGAGATAATGTGTCTCTGTGGTAGAGAGAGTAGTAGAGATAATGTGTCTCTGTGGTAGAGAGAGTGGTAGAGATAATGTGTCTCTGTGGTAGAGAGAGTGGTAGAGATAATGTGTCTCTGTGGTAGAGAGAGTAGTAGAGATAATGTGTCTCTGTGGTAGAGAGAGTAGTAGAGATAATGTGTCTCTGTGGTAGAGAGAGTAGTAGAGATAATGTGTCTCTGTGGTAGAGAGAGTAGTAGAGATAATGTGTCTCTGTGGTAGAGAGAGTGGTAGAGATAATGTGTCTCTGTGGTAGAGAGAGTGCGTTATGTAAAGGTGAATGTACAGTTGAAGTCGGAAGTTTACATACACCATAGCAAAATACATTTAAACTCAGTTCTTCACAATTCCTGACATTTAATCCTCGTAAAAGTCCCTGTTTAAGTTCAGTTAGGATCACCACTTTATTTTAAGAATGTGAAATGTCAGAATCATAGAGAAAATAATTTATTTCAGCTTTTCTTTCTTTCATCACATTCCCAGTGGGTCAGAAGTTTACATACACTCAATTAGTATTTGGTAGCATTGCCTTTAAATTGTTGGGTTAAACTTGGGTCAAACTTTTCGGGTAGCCTTCCAAAAGCTTCCCACAGTAAACTGGGTGAATTTTGTCCCATTCCTCCTGACAGAGCTGGTGTAACTGAGTCAGGTTGGTAGGCCTCCTTGCTCACACACACTTTTTCAGTTCTGCCCACACATTTTCTATAGGATTGAGGTCAGGGCTTTGTGATGGCCACCCCAATACCTTGACTTTGTTGTCTTTAATTCGTTTTGCCACAACTTTGGAATTATGCATGGAGTCATTGTTCATTTGGAAGACCCATTTGTGACCAAGCTTTAACATCCTGACTGATGTCTTGAGATGTTGCTTCAATATATCCACATCATTTTCCTCCCTCATGAAGCCGTCTATTTTGTGAAGTGGACCAGTCCCTCCTGCAGCAAAGCACCCCCACAACATGATGCTGCCACCCCCGTGCTTCATGGTTGGGATGGTGTTCTTCGGCTTGCAAGCTTCCCCCTTTTCCCTCCAAACATAACGATGGTCATTATGGCCAAACAGTTCTATTTTTGTTCCATCAGACCAGAGGACATTTCTCCACAAAGTACGATCTTTATCCCCATGTGCAGTTGCAAACCGTAGTCTGGCTTTTTTTATGGCGGTTTTGGAGCAGTGGCTTCTTCCTTGCTGAGCGGCCTTTCAGGTTATGTTGATATAGGACTTGTTTTACTGTGGATATAGATACTTTTGCACCTGTTTCCTCCAGCATCTTATCCAGTTCCTTTGCTGTTGTTCTGGGATTGATTTGCACTTTTAGCGCCAAAGGACATTCATCTCTAGGAGACAGAACGCGTCTCCTTCCTGAGTGGTATGACGGCTGCGTGGTCCCATGGTGTTTATACTTGCGTACTATTGTTTGTACAGATTGGCGTGGTACCTTCAGGCATTTGGAAATTGCTCCCAAGGATGAACCAGACTTGTGGAGGTCTACAATGCTTTTTCTGATGTCTTGGCTGATTTGTTTTGATTTTCCCATGATGTCAAGCAAAGAGGCACTGAGTTTGAAGGTAGGCCTTGAAACACATCCACAGGTACACCTCCAATTGACTCAAATGATGTAAATTAGCCTATCAGAAGCTTCTAAAGCCATGACATAATTTTCTGGAATTTTCCAAGCTGTTTAAAGGCACAGTCAACTTAGTGTATGTAAACTCCTGACCCACTGGCATTATGATACAGTGAATTATAAGTGAAATAATCTGTCTGTAAACAATTGTTGGAAAAATTACTTGTGTCATGCACAAAGTAGATGTCCTAACTGACTTGCCAAAACTATAGTTTGTTAACAAGAAATGTGTGGAGTGGTTGAAAAACAAGTTTTAATGGACTCCAACCTAAGTGTATGTAAACTTCCGACTTCAACTAAATGTCCTGTCAGAAGGACAACCAGGTAAGGGGATTTACATCCTTAGAGACCCGGTGGGGAGAATGAATAAACACACTGGCTGGTCATACTGCAATCTCTATACAGGCCCTCTGCACACCAATCACCCTGTGGGCCTTGGTCAAAAGCAGTGCACTATTTAGGGAATAGGGTGCCATTTGGGACGAAGCAGGGTCTGTGTAGCTAAAGCAGAATGCCTTGTCTTTAATGAGACAACGTGTGAGGAAGGCCAGAATGAGGATTTCTTGGTTGCCATGACATTTAGGGGTTGAAGTCAACTAGAAAGGGAGAGGAGTCCAAGTCAACGAGAGATGGAGAGGGGTCAGACACAACGGGAGAGGGAGAGTGGTCAGAGTCAACGAGAGATGTAGAGGGGTCAGTGTCAACGAGAGAAGCAGAGGGGTCAAGGAGAGAGGGGTCTGAGTCAACGAGAGAGGGAGAGGGTCAGTGTCAACGAAACATGGAGATGGTTAAGAGACAACAAGAGAAGGAGAGGGGTTAGTGTCAACGAAACAGTGAGAGGGTTAAGAGTCAAGAAGAGAGGGAGAGGGGTCAGATTCAACGAGAGAGGGAGAGGAGTCAGAGGCAATGAGACAGGGAGAGGGGTCAGATTCAACGATAGAGGGAGAGGGGTCAGAGTCAACGACAGAGGGAGAGAGGTCAGACAACGAGAGATGGAGAGGGGTCAGAGTCAACGAGACAGGGAGAGGGTTAAGAGACAACAAGAGAGTGAGAGGAGTCAGCGTCAACGAAACAGGAAGAGGATTAAGAGACAACGAGAGAGGGAGAGGGGTCAGAATGAAAAGAAAGATGGAGAGGAGTCAGAATCAACGAGAGAGGGAGAGGCGTCAGAGGCAACGAGACAGGGAAAGAAGTCAGAAGAAAAGAGAGAGGGAGTGGGGTCAGAGTCAGCGAAAGAGGGAGAGGGGTCAAGGAGAGGGGGATGGTTGTCAGAGTCAATAAGAGAGGGAGAGGGGTCAGTGTCAAAGAGAGATGTAGAGGGGTGAGATACAACGAGAGAGGGAGACATGTCAAGGAGAGAGGGAGAGGGGTCAGAAACAATGAGAGAGGGAGACGGGTCAGCGTGAACAAAACAGAGGGAGGGTTCAGATTCATCTAGAGAGTGAGAAAGGTCAGAGTCAAAGATAGAATGAGAGGGTTAAGAGTCAACCAGAGAGGGAGAGGGGTGAGAGTGAAACAAAAGAGGGAGAGGGGTCAGAGTAAACGAGAGAGGAATAGGGGTCAGAATCAACGAGAGAGGGAGAGGGTTAAGAGACAACAAGAGAGGGAGAGGGGTCAGTGTCAACGAGAGAGGGACAGGGGTAAAGAGACAACGAGAGAGGGAGAGGATTAAGTGTCAATGATAGAGGGAGAGAGATCAGATTCACCGAGAGTGGCGTCAGAGGCAACAAGGCAGAGAGAGGAGTCAGAATAAAAGAGAGCGGGAGAGGGATCAGATTCAATGAAACAGGGAGGGGGATAAGAGTCAACGAGAGAGGGAGAGGGGTCAGACGCAACAAGAGAGGAGAGGGGTCAGACTCAACGAGAGAGGAGAGGGGTCAGACTCAACGAGAGAGGAGAGGGGTCAGACTCAACGAGAGAGGAGAGGGGTCAGACGCAACAAGAGAGGGAGAGGGGTCAGACTCAACGAGAGGGGAGAGGGGTCAGACTCAACGAGAGAGGAGAGGGGTCAGACTCAACGAGAGAGGAGAGGGGTCAGACTCAACGAGAGAGGAGAGGGGTCAGACTCAACGAGAGAGGAGAGGGGTCAGACTCAACGAGAGAGGGAGAGGGGTCAGACTCAACGAGAGAGGGAGAGGGGTCAGACTCAACGAGAGAGGAGAGGGGTCAGACTCAACGAGAGAGGAGAGGGGTCAGACTCAACGAGAGAGGAGAGGGGTCAGACTCAACGAGAGAGGAGAGGGGTCAGACTCAACGAGAGAGGAGAGGGTCAGACTCAACGAGAGAGGAGAGGGTCAGACTCAACGAGAGAGGAGGGTCAGACTCAATGAGAGAGGAGAGGGGTCAGACGCAACAAGAGAGGAGAGGGGTCAGACTCAACGAGAGAGGGAGAGGGGTCAGACTCAACGAGAGGGGTCAGACTCAACGAGAGAGGAGAGGGGTCAGACTCAACGAGAGGAGAGGGGTCAGACTCAACGAGAGAGGAGAGGGTCAGACTCAACGAGAGAGGAGAGGGTCAGACTCAACGAGAGAGGAGAGGGTCAGACTCAACGAGAGAGGAGGGTCAGACTCAATGAGAGAGGAGAGGGGTCAGACGCAACAAGAGAGGAGAGGGGTCAGACTCAACGAGAGAGGAGAGGGTCAGACTCAACGAGAGAGGAGAGGGTCAGACTCAACGAGAGAGGAGGGTCAGACTCAATGAGAGAGGAGAGGGGTCAGACGCAACAAGAGAGGAGAGGGGTCAGATTCAACGAGAGAGGAGAGGGATCAGACTCAACGAGAGAGGGAGAGGGGTCAGACTCAACGAGAGAGGAGAGGGTCAGACTCAACAAGAGAGGAGAGGGTCAGACTCAACGAGAGAGGAGAGGGTCAGACTCAACGAGAGAGGAGAGGGTCAGACTCAACGAGAGAGGAGAGGGTCAGACTCAACGATAGAGGAGAGGGGTCAGACGCAACAAGAGAGGGAGAGGAGTCAGACTCAACGAGTCAGGGAGCAGGCTGAGAGTCAACGAGTCAGGGAGCAGGCTGAGAGTCAACGAGAGAGGGAGAGGGATAAAGATTGAGTCACATAATTATTGTCCTTGTTTGTTTACGCTCCTTATCTTCCATCGACAGACTCGGTGGTACACGTGTGTGTGTTTAGTCTTCTTCACATGAACACTATGTATTAATCTTCTATCTCATTACATTGTTCCCTACAGCAAATAAATAACCCAACAACACGGCTTGAATCAGTACAATTACCATGTTAAACCCATATCCCAAATCAGGTCATCTATACAGGATATGACCCCACTGTCACATCAAGCACTATAGGACTTCACTATAGGACTTTACTGTATGACTTCACTATAGGACTTCACTATAGGACTTCACTATAGGACTTCACTATAGGACTTCACTACAGGACTTCACTGTAGGACTTTACGGTAGGACTTCATTACCATAGGACTTCACTATAGGACTTCACTATAGGACTTCACTGTAGGATTTCACTGTAGGACTTCACTATAGGACTTCACTATAGGACTTTACTGTAGGACTTCACTATAGGACTTCACTATAAGACTTCACTATAGGACTTTACGGTAGGACTTCACTGTAGGACTTTACGGTAGGACTTCACTGTAGGACTTCACTGTAGGACTTTACTATAGGACTTCACTATATGACTTCGTTATGATGACTATTATGTAGATAGTAAAGGGAGTCACTGTATGTAATTAGCAAGTGGTGTTCTTCTCACAGCAATCCATTTCATCTGGAAGCATAGTAAACTAAACACATTTATCCAGAATTACAAGACCATTAGTGGTGAGTGGGTAAAAAACAACAGCATGTTAGGGACCATCAACAACAACAAGGTTCAGCTGTTTTGATTACCAGGCAACGTGCCATTTAATTAATAAGAGCTCTGTTCAGTCTGTACAGCTGAGGCCTTTCTGATTCCACGATAGTCATTTAAAGGTGGTTTCTGATTGAGCCGACCTATGCAGCGTTTACTGTGACTGCAGTCTGAATGCAGTATGAAAGTAGTCTGAATGCAACCTGAAAGAAGTCTGAATGCAGTGCTAATGTAGTCTGAATACAACCTGAAGAAGTCTGAATGCAGTGCTAATGTAGTCTGAATGCAACCTGAAGAAAGTCTGAATGTGGTCTGAATGCAGTCTGAATGCAACCTGAAGAAAGTCTGAATGCGGTCTGAATGCAGTCTGAATTCAACCTGAATGCAGTCTGAATGCAGTCTGAATGCAACCTGAAGAAGTCTGAATGTGGTCTGAATGCAGTCTGAATGCAACCTGAATGCAGTCTGAATGCAACCTGAATGCAGTCTGAATTCAACCTGAATGCAGTGCTAATACAGTGAGAATACAGTTTGAATGCAATCTGAATGCAGTTGGAATGCAGTCCGAATGCAACCTGAATGCAACCTGAATGCAGTCTGAATGCAGTGCTAATGCAGTGTGAATAGAGTTTGAATGCAGTATGAATGCAGTCTGAATGCAACCTGAATGCAGTGTGAATGCAGTGTGAATGCAGTCTGAATGCAGTCTGAATGCAGTGTGAATGCAGTCTGAATACAGTCTCCACTAAAGCAGGAACATTGTCTTTAAATGTTATTCACACTGTAAAGCTGAACTTCCTGACGATGTTTGAATAGAGATCATTAGTCTGAGGTTTACACAGGTGTAGGTTTATCTATGAGATAATACCAGTCAGTTAACATGACCTTTATGAGTTTTGAAGACTTTATGCTTCATGTGCTTATTTAAATTACATACTGTAAATGCTTCAAAATTAACAAGTGACATTAGCTGATGAACATTATCTCATAGAACAAAACCTATAACATTTTCTAAGCCTGTGTTTAACAGACTATATTTTGGCTTTCATCCAAAAACTCAACAAAAACTCATTTCCCTATAGGCTTTGGCCAACGAGCCATAGAGGAGTTAACGGCAATAAAATGAAGCCTTCACTATTTCTCTCTATGGAGCCCTAAGCCACTCTGGTGTCCCCATCAGCATGGGACATTTCTAGATAATCCTTTATATGTTGCCTTGGGAGCTACTTGATCATGTTGTTGTTCTGTTTCAAAAGACCCAGCCTGTTGTCTCATAGCATATAAATCACCTAGTCGACAGCAGTGTTGTGTTCGAGACCACCTATAGTGAAACCGATTCAAGACCAAGACTGGAACAAATCGAATCGATTCAAGACCGAGGCAAGGAGGGGGACGAGGAGTGGGAGACATAGTCAAGACCGAGACAAGGAGGGGGACGAGGAGTGGGAGACATAGTCAAGACCGAGACAAGGAGGGGGATGAGGAGTGGGAGACATAGTCAAGACCGAGACAAGGAGGGGGACGAGGGGTTCGAGACAGAGTCAAGACTTCTTAGCCCAGAAAATCTCATGTGTAATGACATACAGCCTAGAAGAACTATTGGATATAAAAGTGATGTCAACTTACCAACATTATGACCAGGAATACGTCTTTCCCGAAGCGGATCCGTTGTTCCGACCTCCACCCTGGACATGGGCTCTTATCCCAGAGGCCGACCCAAAACAACGCAGTCGCCGCAGGAGAGGCAGACGGAGCAGCCTACTGGTCAGACTCAGAAGGCGAGCACACCATCCACCGCTCCTGAGCATATTACTCGCCCATGTCCAATCTCTAGATAACAAGGTGGACGAAATTAGGGCACGAGTTGCCTTCCAGAGAGACATCAGAGATTGTAACATTCTCTCTTTCGCGGAAACATGGCTCACTCGGGATACGTTGTCAGAGTCGGTACAGCCACCAACTTTCTTCATGCATCGCGCTGACAGAAACAAACATCTCTCTGGTAAGAAGAAGGTCGGTGATCAGTGTCAATGAAACAGGGAGAGGGGTCAGAGTCAACGAGAGAGGGAGAGGGGTCAGAGTCAACGAGAGAGGGAGAGGGGTCAGAGACAACGAGAGAGGGAGAGGGGTCAGAGTCAACGAGAGAGGGAGAAGGGTCAGAGTCAACGAGAGAGGGAGAGGGGTCAGAGTCAACGAGTCAGGGAGCAGGGCATGAGTCAACGAGAGAGGGAGAGGGGTCAGAGTCAACGAGAGAGGGAGAGGGGTCAGAGTCAACGAGAGAGGGAGAGGGGTCAGAGTCAACTAGAGGGAGGGGTCAGAGTCAATGAGTCAGGGAGAGCGGTCAGAGTCAACGAGAGAGGGAGAGGGGTCAGAGTCAACGAGTCAGGGAGTAGGGTAAGAATCAACGAGAGAGGGAGAGGGGTCAGAGTCAATGAGTCAGGGAGAGGGGTCAGAGTCAACGAGAGAGGGAGAGGGGTCAGAGTCAACGAGTCAGGGGACAGGCTAAGAGTCAACGAGTCAGGGAGCAGGCTGAGAGTCAACGAGAGAGGGAGAGGGATAAAGATTGAGTCACATAATTATTGTCCTTGTTTGTTTACGCTCCTCATCTTCCATCGACAGACTCGGTGGTACACGTGTGTGTGTTTAGTCTTCTTCACATGAACACTATGTATTAATCTTCTATCTCATTACATTGTTCCCTACAGCAAATAAATAACCCAACAACACGGCTTGAATCAGTACAATTACCATGTTAAACCCATATCCCAAATCAGGTCATCTATACAGGATATGACCCCACTGTCACATCAAGCACTATAGGACTTCACTATAGGACTTCACTGTAGGACTTCACTATATGACTTTACTATAGGACTTTACTGTAGGACTTTACTGTAGGACTTTACTGTAGGACTTCACTATAGGACTTCACCATAGGACTTCACTATATGACTTCACTATAGGACTTTACTGTAGGACTTCACTATAGGACTTCACTATAGGACTTCACTATAGGACTTCACTATAGGACTTCACTATAGGACTTTACTGTAGGACTTCACTATAGGACTTCACTATAGGACTTTACTACCATAAGACTTCACTATAGGACTTCACTGTAGGATTTCACTATAGGACTTCACTATAGGACTTCACTATATGACTTTACTACCATAGGACTTCACTATAGGACTTCACTATATGACTTCACTATAGGACTTCACTATAGGACTTCACTATAGGACTTCACTATAGGACTTCACTATAGGACTTCACTATAGGACTTTACTACCATAGGACTTCACTATAGGACTTCACTATATGACTTCACTATAGGACTTCGTTATTGGACTTCATTACAGGATTTCACTATAAAACTTCACTATAGGACTTGTTCATTATAGGACTTCATCATTATAGGACTTCACTATAGGACTTCACTGTTAGACTTCACTGTAGGACATCACTTTTGGACTTCACTATAGGACTTCACAAAATGACTTCATTATGATGCCTATTACATAATTAGTAATGGGAGTCACTATAAAGAATTAGAACGTGCTGTTCATTTGAACATCTTGGCCATGTTCTGTTACAATCTCCACCCGGCACAGCCAGAAGAGGACTGGCCACCCCTCATAGCCTGGTTCCTCTCTAGGTTTCTTCCTAGGTTTTTGGCCTTTCTAGGGAGTTTTTCCTAGCCACCGTGCTTCTACAGCTGCATTACTTGCTGTTTGGGGTTTTAGGCTGGGTTTCTGTTCAGCACTTTGTGACATCAGCTGACGTAAGATGGGCTTTATAAATACATTTGATTGATTGATTAATCTCATGGTAATTAATTTCATCTGGAAGCATAGTAAACTAAACACATTTATTCTGAGTTACAAGACCATTAGTGGTGAGTGGGTAAAAAACAACAGCATGTTAGGGACCATCAACAACAACAAGGTTCAGCTGTTTTGATTACCAGGCAACGTGCCATTTAATTAATAAGAGCTCTGTTCAGTCTGTACAGCTGAGGCCTTTCTGATTCCACGATAGTCATTTAAAGGTGGTTTCTGATTGAGCCGACCTATGCAGCATTTACTGTGACTGCAGTCTGAATGCAGTATGAATGCAATCTGAATGCAACCTGAAGAAAGTCTGAATGTGGTCTGAATGCAGTCTGAATGCAACCTGAATGCAGTGCTAATGCAGTGTGAATACAGTTTGAATGCAGTCTGAATGCAGTCGGAATGCAGTCCGAATGCAATCTGAATGCAACCTGAATGCAACCTGAATGCCGTCTGAATGCAGTATGAATGCAGTCTGAATGCAGTGCTAATGCAGTGTGAATACAGTTTGAATGCAGTGGGAATGCAGTCTGAATGCAACCTGAATGCAGTCTGAATGCAGTGCTAATGCAGTGTGAATGCAGTCTGAATTCAGTCTGAATGCAGTCTGAATGCAGTCTCCACTAAAGCAGGAACATTGTCTTTAAATGTTATTCACACTGTAAAGCTGAACTTCCTGATGATGTTTGAATAGAGATCATTAGTCTGAGGTTAACACAGGCGTAGTATTATCTATGAGATAATACCAGTCAGTTAACATGACCTTTATGAGTTTTGAAGACTTTATGCTGTAAATGCTTCAAAATTCACAAGAAGTGACATTAGCTGATGAACATTATCTCATAGAACAAAACCTATAACATTTTCTAAGCCTGTGTTTAACAGACTATATTTTGGCTTTCATCCAAAAACTCAACAAAAACTCATTTCCCTATAGGCTTTGGCCAACGAGCCATAGAGGAGTTAACGGCAATAAAATGAAGCCTTCACTATTTCTCTCTATGGAGCCCTAAGCCACTCTGGTGTCCCCATCAGCATGGGACATTTCTAGATAATCCTTTATATGTTGCCTTGGGAGCTACTTGATCATGTTGTTGTTTTGTTTCAAAAGACCCAGCCTGTTGTCTCATAGCATATAAATCACCTAGTCGACAGCAGTGTTGTGTTTTAGAACACTTAAAGTGAAACCGATTCAAGACCAAGACTGGAGCAAATCGAATCGATTCAAGATCGAAACAAGGAGGGGGACGAGGGGTCCAAGACCAATTCAAGACCAGGACAAAGATGGGGATGAGGGGTTTGAGACCGATTCAAGATTGAGACAAGGAGAGGGATGAGGAGTGGGAGACATAGTCAAGACCGAGACAAGGAGAGGGATGAGGAGTGGGAGACATAGTCAAGACCGAGACAAGGAGGGGGACGAGGAGTGGGAGACATAGTCAAGACCGAGACAAGGAGGGGGACGAGGGGTTCGAGACAGAGTCAAGACTTCTTAGCCCAGAAAATCTCATGTGTAATGACATACAGCCTAGAAGAACTATTGGATATAAAAGTGATGTCAACTTACCAACATTACGACCAGGAATACGTCTTTCCCGAAGCGGATCCGTTGTTCCGACCTCCACCCTGGACATGGGCTCTTATCCCAGAGGCCGACCCAAAACAACGCAGTCGCCGCAGGAGAGGCAGACGGAGCAGCCTACTGGTCAGACTCAGAAGGCAAGCACACCATCCACCGCTCACGAGCATATTACTCGCCCATGTCCAATCTCTAGATAACAATGTGGACGAAATTAGGGCACGAGTTGCCTTCCAGAGAGACATCAGAGATTGTGACATTCTCTGTTTCGCGGAAACAGGGCTCACTCGAGATATGTTGTCAGAGTCGGTACAGCCACCCGGTTTCTTAACGCATCACGCAGACAGACACAAACATCTCTCTGGTAAAAAGAAGGGCGGGGGTGAATTCCTTATGATTAACGACTCATGTTGTAATCACAACAACATACAGGAACTCAAGTCTTTTTGTTCACCTAACCTAGAATTCCTTACAATCAAATGCCGACCGCATTATCTTCCAAGAGAATTCTCTTTGATTATAGTCACAGCCGTGTATTTCCCCCCCAAGCAGATACATCATCGGCCCTGAAATTGTCACGCCCTGATCTGTTTCACCTGTCCTTGTGACTGTCTCCACCCCCTCCAGGTGTCGCTTATTTTCCCTGGTGTATATATCCCTGTGTTTCCTGTCTCTCTGTGTCAGTTCGTCTTGTATGTTCAAGTCAATCAGCGTGTTTTTCCCCGTGCGCCTTCTTTTCTATTCTCTATTACTAGTCCTCCCGGTTTTGACCTTTGCCCGTTTTTCTGGACTCCATTCCAGCCTGCCTGACCATTCTGTACCTCTGGAACTCTGAACTGGTTTCGACCTTTTTCCTGTCCATGACCATTCTCTTGCCTACCCCTTTTTGGATTGTTAATAAACATTTTGGACTCTAACCATCTGCCTCCTGTGTCTGCATCTGGGTCTCGCCTTGTGCCCTGATAGAAAGAACTTCACTCTATGTAAACTGGAAACCATACATCCTGTAGCTGTGGATTTTAACAAAGCTAACCTGAGAACAAGACTTCCTAAATTCTATCAGCATATCAAATGCGCGACACGGGCTGGTAGCATTCTGGATCCTTGCTACTGTAACTTCTGCGATGTATACAAAGCCCTCCCCCGCCCTGCCTTCGGCAAAACTGACCGTAATTCCATTTTGTTGCTCCCAGCCTATAGACAGAAACTAAAACAGGAAACGCCCGTGCTCAGGTCTATACACCGCAGGTCTGACCAATCGGATTCCCCGCTTCAAGATTGCTTTGATCACGTGGACTGGGATATGTTCCTGATAACCTCAGACAATAACATTGATGTATATGCTGACTCGGTGAGCGAGTTTATTAGCAAGTGCATCGGAGATGTCGTACCCACTGTGACTATTAAAACCTTTTCTAACCAGAAACCTGTCATGTCCTGACCAGTAAAAGGGGTTATTTGTTATTGTAGTTTGGTCAGGGTGTGGCAGGGGGTGTTTTTCTGTGTGTTTTGGGGGTTTTAGGCATTCTATGTCCTTTTTTCTCTGTGTTTGTATTTCTTTGTTTTGGCCTGGTATGGCTCTCAATCAGGGACAGCTGTACATCGTTGTCGCTGATTGGGAGCCATACGTAGGTAGCCTGTTTTCCATTGGGTTTTGTGGGTGGTTAATTTCTGTTTAGTGTTGTTACCTGACAGAACTGTTTTGGCTGTCGTTCGTTTCTTGTCTTGTTTAAAGTGTTACATTAAAACATTATGATGAGCACTAACCACGCTGTGCCTTGATCCTCTTCTTACAAAGACAGCCGTTACAAAACCGGGGATTGATGGCAGCATTCGCCCAAAACTGAAAGCGCGAACCACCGATTTTAATCATGGCAAGGTGACTGGAAACATGACCGAATACAAACAGTGCAGCTATTCCCTCCGCAAGGCAATCAAACCAGCAAAGCGTCAGTATAGAGACAAAGTAGAGTCGCAATTCAACAGCTCAAACACAAGACATATGTGGCAGGGTCTACAGTCAATCACGGATTACAAAAAGAAAACCAGCCCCATTGCAGACACCAACGTCTTGCTCCCAGACAAATTAAACAGCTTCTTTGCTTGCTTTGAGGACGATACAGTGCCACTGACATGGCCCGCTACCAAAGCCTGTGGGCTCTCCTTCTCCGTGGCCAACGTGAGTAAAACATTTAAACGTGTTAACCCTCGCAAGGCTGCCGGCCCAGACGACATCCCTAGCCGCATCCTCAGAGCATGCGCTGGTGTGTTTAAGGACATATTCAATCAATCCCTATCCCAGTCTGCTGTCCCCACATATTTCAAGATGGCCACCATTGTTCCTGTTCCCAAGAAAGCTAAGGTAACTGAACTAAATGACTATCGCCCCGTTGCACTCACTTCTGTCAACATGAAGTGCTTTGAGAGACTATTCAAGGAGCATATCACCTACCTGATACACGAGACCCACTCCAGTTTGATTACCGCCCCAATAGGTCCACTGATGATGCAATCGCCATCACACTGCACACTGCCCTAACCCATCTGGACAAGAGGAATACCTATGTAAGAATGCTATTCATTGACTACAGCTTAGCATTTAACACCATAGTACCCTCCAAACTCATCATTAAGCTTGAGGCCCTGGGTCTCGAAACTGCCCTGTGCAACTGGGTCCTGGACTTCCTGACGGGCCGCCCCCAGATGGTGAGGGTATGTAACAACATCTCCACCCCGCTGATCAAGGGTGCGTTCTCAGCCCTCTCCTGTACTCCCTGTTCACCAATGACTGCGTGGCCATGCACGTTTCCAATAGAATCATAAAGTTTGCAGACAACACTGCAGTGGTAGGCTTGATTAGCAACAATGATGAGACGGCCTACAGGGAGGAGGTGAGGGCCCTCGGAGTGTGGTGACAGGAAAATAACCTCTCACTCAACGTCAACAAAACAAAGGAGATGATCTTTTACTTCAGGAAACAGCAGAGGGAGCACCCCCCTATCCACATCGACGGGACAGTAGTGGAGAAGATGGAAAGTTTTAAGTTCCTGGGCGTACACATCACGGACAAACTGAAATGGTCCACCCACACAGACAGCGTGGTGAAGAAGGCGCAACAGCGCCTCTTCAACCTCAGGAGGCTGAAGAAATTTGGCTTGTCACCTAAAACACTTACAAACTTTTACAGATGCACAATCGAGAGCATCCTGTCGGGCTGTATCACCACCTGGTACGGCAACTGCACCGCCCTCAACCGTAAGGCTCTCCAGAGGGTAGTGCGGCCTGCACAACGCATCGCCGGGGGCAAACTACCTGCCCTCAATGACACCTACTGCACCCGATGTCACAGGAAGGCCAAAAAGATCATCAAGGACAACAACCACCCGAGCCACTGCCTGTTCACCCCGCTATCATCCAGAAGGTGAGGTCAGTACAGTTGCATCAAAGCTCGGACCGAAGACTAAAAAACAGCTTCTATCTCAAGGCCATCAGACTGTTAAACAGCCATCACTAACATTGAGAGGCTGCTGCCAACATACAGACTCAAGTCTCTGGCCACTTTAATAAATGGACTTAATAAAGGTATCACTAGTCACTTTAAATAACACCACTCTAATAATGTCTACATACCCTACATTACTCATCTCATATGTATATACTGTATTCTATACCATCTACTACATCTTGCCTATGCCCCACGGCCATCGCTCATCCATATATTTATATGTACATATTCTTATTCATCCCTTTACATTTGTGTGTATAAGGTAGTTGTTGTGGAATTGTTAGGTTAGATATTACTACATTGTCGGAACTTGAAGCACAAGCATTTCGCTACACTCACATTAACATCTGCTAACCGTGTGTATGTGACCAATAGAATTTGATTTGATTTAAGCAGGGGGACGAGGGGTTCGAGACCAAGTCAAGACCGTTACTGTAATTGTTGAGTCGCCACCATAATTAGAGTTCAAAATGTCCAGTATTTCTGTGTTCATATTTCAGAACAACATTTGAATTCTTTAGACATTCAGACTGATGATAAAATGCTGATGGCAGATAGAACCACTCTACTAATGATCACTAACCCAAAAATGTCTAGAATAGATAAAAAGACAATATCTTACAACTTCCTCCAGTCTCCCCTTATAATATTGAGTTTGCAAATTTCCAACAATTTCCCCCACTCTTCCCTACCAGCGAATCAAGGAAATGTTGGACAAAGTTTTAGGGTATTTTTCCACCAAATAAAGGACAGTAATGTTACGAGTAAAATAGGAAGCCCAGGTTTCAATAGGCATTAAGATATTAATGTCATGAAAGGATATTTGGTCTGACGAAGCGGTTTTGTGCGCTGACTGGTCTCGTCTGCTGAGCTCAGGAAGGAATTACAAGTCCTCATTGTCCGAGACAGAGTTAAGACCAAGTAAAAATGTATCCTACACCAAGACAAGACTGAGACACTCAATATGTGGTCTTGAGACCGGACTCGAGACCTGCAGTGCCTTAAGAAAGTATTCATACCCCTTGACTTATTCCACATTTTGTTTCAGCCTTCATAATGGATTACATAGATATTTTTTTCTCACACATCTACACACAATACCCCATAATAACATCACAATACCCTATAATGACATCACAATACCCCATAATTACATAACAATACCACATAATGACATCAAAATACCCCATAATAACATCACAATACCCTATAATGACATCACAATACCCCATAATTACATAACAATACCACATAATGACATCACAATACCCCATAATAACATCACAATACCCTATAATGACATCACAATACCCCATAATTACATAACAATACCACATAATGACATCACAATACCCCATAATAACATCACAATACCCCATAATGACATCACAATACCCCATAATAAAATCACAATACCTCATAATGACATCACAATACCCCAGAATGACATCGCAATACCCCATAATAACAAAGTGAAAATATGGTTAGACATTTTTGCATGTTTTATGAAAATGAAATACAGATATATCTAATACACATGTATGTTACAAGTACATGTAATATGTTTTCAAACCCCTGAGTCAATACATGTTAGAATCACCTTTGGCAGCAATTACAGCTGTGAGTAATTCTGGGTAAGTCTCTAAGAACTTTATACACCTGGATTGTACAATATTTACACATTATTCTTTTAAAATTGTTAAAGCTCTGTCAAGTTGGTTGTTGATCATCGCTAGACAACCAATTTCATGTCTTGCCATAGATGTTCAAGCAGATTTCAGTCAAAACGTCCCACTCAGGAACATTCACTGTCTTCTTGGTAAGCAACTCCAGTGTAGATTTGGACTTATGTTTTAAGTTATTGTCCTGCTGAAAGGTAAAATTCATCTCCCAGTGTCTGGTGGAAAGCAGACTGAACCAGGTTTTCCTCTAGGATTTTCCCTGTGCAAAATCCAGTCCTTATCTATTTTTGAAGCATTACTTTAGTGCCTTATTGAAAACAGGATGCATGTTGTGGAATAGTTGTACTCTGTACAGGCTTCCTTCTTTTTACTCTGTCAATTAGGTTAGTATTATGGAGTAACTACAATGTTGTTGATCCATCCTCATGTATCTCATATCACAGCCATCAAACTGTTGGTCTCATGGTGAAATCCCTGAGTGGGTTTCCTTCCTCTCTGGCAAATATCTTTGTAGTGACTGGGTGTATTGACATCCAAAGTGTAATTCATATCTTCATCATGCTCAAATGGATATAAAATGTTTATTTTTCTTTTTACCCTACCAATAAGTGTTCTTCTCTGCAGGCACTGGAAAACCTCCCTGGTCTCTGTGGTTGACTCTGTGTTTAAAATTCACTGCTTGACTGAGAGACCTTACAGATAATTGTATATATTTATTAAGGCTTGCCATAACAAAGGGATTGAATACTGATTGATTTAAGACATTTCAGCTTGTCATTTTTAATTCATTTGCAAACATTTCAAAAACATAATTCCACTTTGACATTATGGGGTATTGTGTATAGGCCAGTGACCAAAAAAATCTCAATTTAATCAATTTACAAATTCAGGCTGTAACACAACAAAATGTGGAAACAAAAGTCAAGGTGTGAATACTTGGAAGGCTCTGTACAACACTGTCCACCGGGCCATCCATGAAACATGGATGTGTCCTGTTTTATAAGGCAGCAGTCTTTTCGTCTCTGTATTCTCTCTTTGTGTTTGGGTTTTTCATTCTCCTCTGGGATTGGTCAGAGGGGAAAAAATCGGAGGGACCTCATTGGACTGGCTGTAGCGCCATGGTAACAGGCTTACGCACGTGCACGCGCACGTACGCATTCATATATACACACACACACTACATGCATACACACACAGAAACACTTTAAATACTTTTTTTGAATCCACCAATCAAATTTACGCATGCATGGGGACGCACGCGGTTACACACACACACACACACACACACACACACACACACACACACACACACACACACACACACACACACACACACACACACAGAGGTCTCTGTGAACACAGCCGGCAGGTCCTATTTGTAGAAAGGCATAAAACATAAAAAAGGATGCATTGGTTTCTGCACCGATCAGAGACTACTCACGTCATTACAGACTGAGCAGGTCTATATCATTACAGACTGAACAGGTCTATATCATTACAGACTGAGCAGGTCTATTTCATTACAGACTGAGCAGGTCTATTTCATTACAGACTGAACAGGTCTATTTCATTACAGACTGAACAGGTCTATTTCATTACAGACTGAACAGGTCTATTTCATTACAGACTGAACAGGTCTATATCATTACAGACTGAACAGGTCTATTTCATTACAGACTGAGCAGGTCTATATAATTACAGACTGAACAGGTCTAATTCATTACAGACTGAACAGGTCTATATAATTACAGACTGAACAGGTCTATTTCATTACAGACTGAACAGGTCTATATCATTACAGACTGAGCAGGTCTATTTCATTACAGACTGAGCAGGTCTATATCATTACAGACTGAACAGGTCTATATAATTACAGACTGAACAGGTCTAATTCATTACAGACTGAACAGGTCTATATCATTACAGACTGAACAGGTCTATTTCATTACAGACTGAACAGGTCTAATTCATTACAGACTGAGCAGGTCTATATAATTACAGACTGAACAGGTCTATTTCATTACAGACTGAACAGGTCTATATAATTACAGACTGAACAGGTCTAATTCATTACAGACTGAACAGGTCTATATCATTACAGACTGAACAGGTCTATATAATTACAGACTGAACAGGTCTATTTCATTACAGACTGAACAGGTCTATTTCATTACAGACTGAACAGGTCTATATAATTACAGACTGAACAGGTCTAATTCATTACAGACTGAACAGGTCTATATCATTACAGACTGAACAGGTCTATATAATTACAGACTGAACAGGTCTATTTCATTACAGACTGAACAGGTCTATATCATTACAGACTGAACAGGTCTATTTCATTACAGACTGAACAGGTCTATATCATTACAGACTGAACAGGTCTATTTCATTACAGACTGAACAGGTCTATATCATTACAGACTGAACAGGTCTATATAACTACAGACTGAACAGGTCTATATAACTACAGACTGAACAGGTTCATATCGACGAGCAAATGATCGAACATGTCCTTGATTTGCCACAAAGAGAAAAATACTATTCATTTGCAAGTCCCTTGGCAACCAATCAGTCATTGTTCCACCTAGCCTACTAAGTTGTGATTTGCCACAAAGGAGCATTTATGGAAACGGAAAGCTGATCTCCTGGTGACTCTTACACAGCGATAACGATCACTTCTGGGACACACAGAGGTTGTTTCGCCCATGGCGAGGTGGAGGTAGGTCTGCCTTATGCATACCAGAGTTATCCTCCCACTCTCTCTCCATAAATATTCCTCTGCCTAGGGTAGGGGATCGGGTTAGATATACCTCTGTATATAGGGGATAGGGTTAGATATACCTCTGTATATAGGGGATAGGGTTAGATATGCCTCTGTATATAGGGGATAGGGTTAGATATACCTCTGTATATAGGGTTAGATATACCTCTGTATATAGGGTTAGATATACCTCTGTATATAGGGTTAGATATACCTCTGTATATAGGGGATAGGGTTAGATATACCTCTGTATATAGGGTTAGATATACCTCTGTATATAGGGGATAGGGTTAGATATACCTCTGTATATAGGGGATAGGGTTAGATATGCCTCTGTATATAGGGGATCGGGTTAGATATACCTCTGTATATAGGGTTAGATATACCTCTGTATATAGGGGATCGGGTTAGATATACCTCTGTATATAGGGGATAGGGTTAGATATACCTCTGTATATAGGGTTAGATATACCTCTGTATATAAGGGATAGGGTTAGATATGCCTCTGTATATAGGGGATAGGGTTAGATATACCTCTGTATATAGGGGATAGGGTTAGATATACCTCTGTATATAGGGGATAGGGTAAGATATACCTCTGTATATAGGGGATAGGGTTAGATATGCCTCTGTATATAGAGGATAGGGTTAGATATACCTCTGTATATAGGGGATAGGGTTAGATATACCTCTGTATATAGGGGATAGGGTTAGATATACCTCTGTATATAGGGGATAGGGTTAGATATACCTCTGTATATAGGGTTAGATATACCTCTGTATATAGGGGATAGGGTTAGATATACCTCTGTATATAGGGGATAGGGTTAGATATACCTCTGTATATAAGGGATCGGGTTAGATATACCTCTGTATATAGGGGATAGGGTTAGATATACCTCTGTATATAGGGTTAGATATACCTCTGTATATAGGGTTAGATATACCTCTGTATATAGGGGATAGGGTTAGATATACCTCTGTATATAGGGTTAGATATACCTCTGTATATAGGGGATAGGGTTAGATATACCTCTGTATATAGGGTTAGATATACCTCTGTATATAGGGGATCGGGTTAGATATACCTCTGTATAGGGTTAGATATACCTCTGTATATAGGGGATAGGGTTAGATATACCTCTGTATATAGGGGATAGGGTTAGATATACCTCTGTATATAGGGGATAGGGTTAGATATACCTCTGTATATAGGGATAGGGATAGATATACCTCTGTATATAGGGTTAGATATACCTCTGTATATAGGGGATAGGGTTATATATACCTCTGTATATAGGGGATAGGGTTAGATATACCTCTGTATATAGGGGATAGGGTTAGATATACCTCTGTATATAGGGGATAGGGTTAGATATGCCTCTGTATATAGGGGATAGGGTTAGATATACCTCTGTATATAGGGTTAGATATGCCTCTGTATATAGGGGATAGGGTTAGATATACCTATGTATATAGGGGATAGGGTTAGATATACCTCTGTATATAGAGGATAGGGTTAGATATACCTCTGTATATAGGGTTAGATATACCTCTGTATATAGGGTTAGATATACCTCTGTATATAGGATTAGATATACCTCTGTATATAGGGGATAGGGTTAGATATACCTCTGTATATAGGGGATAGGGTTAGATATACCTCTGTATATAAGGGATAGGGTTAGATATACCTCTGTATATAGGGTTAGATATACCTCTGCCTATAGGGGATAGGAGATTGTGGGTAGGGGATAGGGGATAGGGGATAGGGGGCAGGGGATAGGAGGGTATTAGGTAGGGGGTAGGGGGTTGGGGATAGGGGATATTGGCTAGGGGATAGGGGATAAGGCTCCCGAGTGGGGGAAATAATAGTGGATAGGGGATAGGGGGTAGGGAATGGGGGTAGTGGGTAGGTGATAGGGGATAGGGATGGGGTAGGGGATAAGGGGATTAGGGGATAGGGGATAGGGATAGGGGACAGGGATAGGGATGGGGATAGGGGTAGGGGATAGGGGTAGTGAATAGGGGGTAGGGAATGGGGGTAGGGGGTAGGGGATGGGGGATTGGGGATAGGGGTAGTGGTAGGGGGTGGGGGATAGAGATGGGGTAAGGGGATAGGGGTGTGGGATAGGGGATAGGGATAGGGGCTAGGGAATGAGGGTAGGGGAGGGCTGGGGGTAAGGGGTGGGGGATAGGGGGTAGGGATGGGGGTAAGGGGTAGGGGATAGGGATAAGGATAGGGGAGGGGGACAGAGGATAGGGGATAGAGGGTAGGGGATATGGATAGGGTATAGGGGGTAGGGGTGGGGGTAGGGGTAGGGTATAGGGATAGGGGTAGGGGAGGGGGACAGAGGATAGGGGATAGGGGGTAGGGAATGGGGGTAGGGGGTAGGGCATATGGGGTAGGGTATAGGGATAGGGTATAGGGGGTAGGGGATGGGGGTAAGGGGTGGGGGTAGGGGATAGAGGATAGGGGTAGGGGATAGAGGATAGGGCATAGAGGATCGGGGATAGGGGGTAGGGGGTAGGGAATGGGGGTAGAGGGTAGGGGATATGGGGTAGGGATGGGGGTAAGGGTAGGGGTTGGGATAGGGTATAGGGGGTAGGGAATGGGGGTAAGGGGTGGGGGATAGGGGTAGGGTATAGGGGGTCGGGGTGGGGATGGGGGTAAGGGGTAGGGGATAGAGGATAGGGGTAGGGGGTAGGGATAGGGATAGGGGTAGGGTATTGGGGGTAGGGTCGGGGGAATGGGGGTAGGGATAGGGGATAGGGGGTAGGGGGTAGAGAATGGGGCTGGGGGTAGGGGATAGGGGATAGGGAATGGGATAGGGATAGGGGATAGGGGTAGGGAATGGGATAGGGATAGAGGATAGGGGTAGGGAATGGGATAGGGATAGGGATAGGGGATAGGGGTAGGGAATGGGATAGGGATAGGGATAGGGGATAGGGAATGGGATAGGGGATAGGGAATGGGATAGGGGTAGGGAATGGGATAGGGATAGGGATAGGGGATAAGGGTAGGGAATGGGATAGGGATAGGGATAGGGATAGGGGTAGGGAATGGGATAGGGGATAGGGGATAGGGGTAGGGACACTCAGGTCACATGTATCCTTCGCATGTATAGGGTATAGGGGGTAGGGAATGGGGGTAAGGGGGTGGGGGATAGGGGATAGGGGTAGGGTATAGGGGGTCGGGGTGGGGATGGGGGTAAGGGGTAGGGGATAGAGGATAGGGGTAGGGGGTAGGGATAGGGATAGGGGTAGGGTATTGGGGTAGGGTCGGGGGAATGGGGGTAGGGATAGGGGATAGGGGTAGAGAATGGGGCTGGGGGTAGGGGATAGGGAATAGGGAATGGGATAGGGATAGGGGATAGGGGTAGGGAATGGGATAGGGATAGAGGATAGGGGTAGGGAATGGGATAGGGATAGGGATAGGGATAGGGATAGGGGATAGGGGTAGGGAATGGGATAGGGGATAGGGAATGGGATAGGGGTAGGGAATGGGATAGGGATAGGGATAGGGGATAAGGGTAGGGAATGGGATAGGGATAGGGATAGGGGATAGGGGTAGGGAATGGGATAGGGGATAGGGGATAGGGGTAGGGACACTCAGGTCACATGTATCCTTCGCATGTATAGGGTATAGGGGGTAGGGAATGGGGATAAGGGGTGGGGGATAGGGGATAGGGGTAGGGTATAGGGGGTCGGGGTGGGGATGGGGTAAGGGGTAGGGGATAGAGGATAGGGGTAGGGGGTAGGGATAGGGATAAGGGTAGGGTATTGGGGGTAGGGTCGGGGGAATGGGGGTAGGGATAGGGGATAGGGGGTAGAGAATGGGGCTGGGGGTAGGGGATAGGGGATAGGGAATGGGATAGGGATAGGGGATAGGGGTAGGGAATGGGATAGGGATAGAGGATAGGGGTAGGGAATGGGATAGGGATAGGGATAGGGGATAGGGGTAGGGAATGGGATAGGGATAGGGATAGGGGATAGGGGTAGGGAATGGGATAGGGATAGGGATAGGGATAGGGGGTAGGGAATGGGATAGGGGATAGGGAATGGGATAGGGGTAGGGAATGGGGTAGGGATAGGGATAGGGGATAGGGGTAGGGAATGGGATAGGGATAGGGATAGGGGATAGGGGTAGGGAATGGGATAGGGGATAGGGGATAGGGGTAGGGAATGGGATAGGGGATAGGGAATGGGATAGGGGTAGGGAATGGGATAGGGATAGGGATAGGGGATAGGGGTAGGGAATGGGATAGGGATAGGGATAGGGGATAGGGGTAGGGAATGGGATAGGGGATAGGGGATAGGGGTAGGGAATGGGATAGGGATAGGGATAGGGGATAGGGGATAGGGGTAGGGAATGGGATAGGGATAGGGATAGGGGATAGGGGTAGGGAATGGGATAGGGGATAGGGGATAGGGGATAGGGGTAGGGAATGGGATAGGGGATAGGGGATAGGGGTAGGGAATGGGATAGGGATAGGGATAGGGGATAAGGGTAGGGAATGGGATAGGGATAGGGATAGGGGATAGGGGTAGGGAATGGGATAGGGGATAGGGGATAGGGGTAGGGACACTCAGGTCACATGTATCCTTCGCATGTTCCTTTACATCTTCCTTCACGTCTTCCTTCACAGGTTCCTTCACATCACTTCACTGAAGCTTTACGACCAAACCTGACTAGATGAGGAAAGGTGATTAAAGGTAAATGAAAGGTTCATTGATTTGTCCCTGGATTGAGCAAAACACACACCTATTGCTTCATTTATATGTCAACACATTAATAGTTCCCTCATATACGGCATATAAGCAACAACTTTTAAAAAAATATCACGGTGACCAACAGCTACTCAAGACCCCTCAGGTCTAGACACAAGGGGTCAAGTTTGCGGTCACACTTCAGTTTTAACTTTCTTTTTAAGCGTCCGTGCCAAGGGCTATTCTCGTTTACGGACTTTTGCTTTATCTTCCTCAAGCCGCCAGTCTTTAACATTCACAGCCTCGTGCTGTCAAGGAGATGAGTGTTGAACACAGTGAGAGGGTGTCAGCAACAAGAGCCCAGTCTGATAAACTCACTATCCCCACAGAGATATGATTGTCCTTTCATCTGCCAATGCAAAAACCCTACACAGTGTGTCAGTGCTTTGAGTTAGCTGCTCTGCTCTGCTCGCTGAATAAACCATGGAAGATTCTAGCTGCATGGACACTTTTTCTGTTATCCGCCTAGAATCAAACACCCCCACTAGCACTAAACTGCCCTGGGATATTATATATATGTGTGTAACTTTTATTGTCACAAACATGGGAGAAGTGGCAATGCTGAGGACAGCAGTTGTGTGACTGGAATTAGATACAGAATTCACCTGTGTACTACTATGAAGGCTAAAGGTACATCCGAGTGGGTTTGTGGCTGGTTAGCGATTGGCTGTATGATCTGGGGGAAAATGTTTGCCAGAACATTCTGTACTAGTCAGTGGAACACAGAAGCGTCTCTCCTTGAGACAGAAAGAGATAGTAGATAAACAGAGACACGGGAATGTGATTTATAAAAAAATGCATGTTTATTAATCACATTCCTGTGTTTACCTACTGTCTCTCTGTGTCTCATGGAGAGATGCTTCAGGACACTGAACTGATGTTACTCACTGATTGGTTGAAACATCGTTTGAGAAATGGATGATGTAATTCATGGCAATCTTAAGAGCATACAATTGTTTGGAAGAGGAGTGGAGTGAAGTAATATGGAAGACTTTTGTACAGAAAGTACTTTTGAGGTTTATACAGAATAACTGTTCTGTGAAAAGGACTGAAGTGAATGAAGGAAACAATAGGATATAGGGGAGACATAGCAGTCCAACTCAGTCTTAGTTCTTCCACAAGTAGCTATCCCCCCTAAAAACTTGTTATATTGCAAAATGGCTGCCATGCATACCAATCATGTTGTGCCATGACAAAATAGGTTCCTAACATCAAGGGTATTTCCAGGTTCAATAAAGAACAGGTAGTTTGGCTGAGTTTACCCAGTCCATGTAAATCACTTTGAAAGCTAAGCTAGAGAACATACAGTACCAGTCAAAATTCTGGACACACCTACTCATTCAAGGGGTTGTCTTTATTTTTACTATTTTCTACATTGTAGAATAATAGTGAAGACATCAACACTATGAAATAACACATATGGAATCATGTAGCAACCAAAAAAGGGTTAAACAAATCAAAATATATGTAATATTTTAGATTCTTCAAAGTAGCAACCCTTTGCCTTGATGACAGCGTTGCACACTCTTGGCATTCTCTCAACCAACCTCACTTGGAATGCTTTTCCAACAGTCTTGAAGGAGTTCCCACATATGCTCAGCACTTGTTGGCTGCTTTTCCTCCACTCTGCGGTCCAACTCATCCCAAACCATCTCAATAGGGTTGAAGTCGGGTGATTGTGGAGGCCAGGTCATCTGATGCAGCACTCCATCACTCTCCTTCTTGGTCTAATGGCCCTTACACAGCCTGGAGGTGTTTTGGGTCATTGTCCTGTTGAAAAACAAATGATAGTCCCACTAAGCACAAACCAGATGGGATGGCGTATTGCTGCAGAATGTCGTGGTAGACATGCTGTGTTAAAGGGATCAGTGTCCCGCTAGCGGGACAACTTCCGGTGAAACTGGAGGGCACGCAATTCAAATAAATAATCATAATAATTATGGATATTAAACATTTAGGTACATATAAGTGTCTTATATCAGCTGAAAGTTGAAATTCTTGTTCTAACTGCACTGTCGATTTACAGTAGCTATTACAGCGAAAACATGCCATGCGATTGTTTGAGGACGGCACCCCACATCAAAATATTTTTCCACTGGCACAGGTTTCATAAATTCACATTTAACGATTAAATATTCACTTACTTTTTGAAAATCTTCCTCTGATTTGTAATCCAAAGGGTCCCAGCTATAACATGTAGTGTTGTTTTGTTAGATAAAATCCTTCTTTATATCCCAACAAGTCTGTTTAGTTGGCGCCATTGATTTGATTAATCCACCCGTTCAACTTACAGAGAAAGGAATTTGAAAATCTACCCCTAAACTTTGTTTCAACAAGTCAAAATACATCTCTATTTACTCCTCAGATACCCTAAAATGTAATCAAACTATAATATATCATACGGAAAGAAGAATGTTCAATAGGAAACCGATTTTAGTAGGTGCGTCATTTCTTCATGGGAGCGCAAACACAAATTTCCAAGACTGTGTCCTTCTGCTAAAACTGGTATTTCTTATTCGTTTTTGAAGTTACATGCCTGAAACCTTGAACATAGACTGCTGACACCCAGTGGAAGCCATAAGAATTGCATCCAGGGAGCTCATTCTCAATATGACCTTACTCTTGCATTTCTAAGAGGATGGCCTCTCAACAAAAAATAAATCTGATTGATTTTCCTTTGGATTTTCTCCTACCATATCTATTGTGCTATAATCTCCTACATTATATTCTCCTACATTATTTTAACATTTCTACAAACTCCAAAGTGTTTTCTTTCAAATGGTACCAATTCTATGCATATCCTGGCTTCAGGGCCTGAGTTACAAGGAGTTTACTTTTGGGGACGTCATTCAGACAGGAAGTGGAGAAAAAAGGGGCCCAGCCCAGCCCACTTAAGAGTTAAGTGTGCCTTGAATTTTAAATAAATCAGAGACGGTGTCAACATCAAAGCTCCCCCTCACCATCACACCTCCTCCTCCATGCTTCACGGTGGGAACCACACATACGGAGATCATCCGTTCACCTACTCTGCGTCTCAAAAAGACACGGTGGTTGGAACCAAACATCTCAAATTTGGACTCATCAGACCAAAGGACAGATTTCCACTGGTCTAATGTCCATTGCTCGTGTTTCTTGGCCCAAGCAAGTCTCTTCTTATTATTGGTGTCCTTTAGTAGTGGTTTACTTACTAGCAGCAATTTCACCATCAAGGCCTGAATCACGCAGTCTCCTCTGAACAGTTGATGTTGAGATGTGTCTGTTACTTGAACTCTGTGAAGCATTTATTGGAGCTGTAATTTCTGAGGCTGGTAACTCTAATGAATGTATCCTCTGCAGCAGAGGTAACTCTGGGTCTTCTTTTTCTGTGGCGGGCCTCATGAGAGCCAGTTTCATCAGAGTGGTTTTTGCGACTGTACTTGAATAAACTTCCAAAGTTCTTGACATTTTCCAGATTGACTGACCTTCATATCTTAAAGTAATGATGGACTGTCGTTTCTCTTCGCTTATTTGAGCTGTTCTTGCCATAATATGGACTTTACCAAATAGAGCTATCTTCTGTATACCACCCCTACCTTGTCACAACACAACTGATTGACTTAAAGGCATTAAGAATGAAAGAAATTCCACAAATTAACTTTTAACTAGGCACACCTGTTAATGTAAATGCATTCCAGGTGACTACCTCATGAAGCTGGTTGAGAAAATGCCAATAGTGTGTAAAGCTGTCATCAAGGCAAAGTGTAGCTACTTTGAAGAATCTCAAAAATAAAATATATTTTGATTTGTTTAACACTTTTTTGGTTAATACTTGATTCCACATGTGGTTTTTCATAGTTTTGATGTTCTCACTATTATTCTACAATGCAGAAAATAGACAAACCCTTGAATGAGTAGGTGTGTCCAAACTTTGGACTGGTCCTCTATGTCAGAAGTTACCTCTGAGCCTCTTAGTAATTGGCAGTAAAACAGAGGAAGTCTTACTCCTCACTTTATTACCCCCAGATTAAATCTGAGGTATTCACCATCTGACTGGGTGAAATACTGACTTCATTGTTCGGCCATGTTGTTGTTACTAACTCATAGTGTGGTGGTTGGGCCATACAGAAACCAGTGGCGGTCTACAAAGTAGAAAATAGTAAAAATAAAGAATAGATACAAAGGCCATCCATCATGAGAAATAGCACTCAGTAGTTGGGACGAAAACCCAATAACCTCTGGAAGTGGAGAGTCTGACAGGGTAATGTGCTGCATGATGGTGAATCAGACAGCCATTACCGATAAAGACTTTCACCCCAATTCAGGTTTTTTGTTTTTTCTTACAATTGCAATGAAATATAAAAAATATATAAACTGGGGTGAAAGTTTTCTGGGTAATGGTTGTCTGATTCACCATCATACACAGCACATTTCTTTTCTGAAGAAGATAAATAATAAGCCATATATTTAGAGTAAAGTAGCCAAAGGTACTCCCAATCTACAATTTCCTAGAAAAAATTATTTTCCCGGATTTGGGCCACTTCACTCTCTATGCAGTTTTATTTAAGTCATTTCAGTAAAAACACTGAACAACCCCTTTCTCTCTGTTTCTGCTGTCGGGATGAAACCTGTCCAATCGAGTGCCCTGGACTCTCGCTGCTGAAGTCGCATCAGTCCATTATCATTGATTAAGAAATTAAGTTAATGAGTTTATTGTATTGGTGGCGAGGCGGAGGGGAAATGGCCTGAGTCAAGACAATTGTTTTTATTGCAATATCAGCTTTTTCCTTTCATGTTGCTCTCATTGACATTACTACAAGGCCCCAATTAACTTCCAGCAGAAACTAAGTAAGCTCTCTTCTCTTTCAGTTTTGGCCAGCCAGAAGTCATCACCATAAAGAATTCCTGGAAAATTGAAACAAATACTTTACCTCTAATATACTGACCTGGTTTCCCCCTCTTTAATTCAATGAGCCATCCTCTGCTTTCTGTTACGTGGAGGGAGTTCTGTCATCCTGTCACGCCCTGACCTGAGAGAGCCTTTTTTATGTCTCTATTTAGGTTTGGTCAGGGTGTGATTTGGGTGGGCATTCTATGTCCTTTTTTCTATGCTTTGTATTTCTTTGTTTTGGCCTGGTATGGCTCTCAATTAGGGACAGCTGTACTTCGTTGTCGCTGATTGGGAGTCATACTTAGGCAGCCTGTTTTCCTTTGGGGTTTGTAGGTAGATATTTTCTGTTTTGTACATTTTGTGACCTGACAGAACTGTTGGCTGTCGTTCATTTTCTTGTTTTGTTTGAAGTGTTTCTTCTTATTAAAACATTAATATGAACACTCACCACGCTGCGCTTTGGTCCCCTTCTTCTACCGACGACAAGCGTTACACATCCTTCCTGATAAGCAAACTCTTATTGTCTTTGACCAAGGCTTGCTTTATGTGGGTTCAGGAAGTGAGCTGTACGGTAAAGGTCCTAGGTTAACCTCCCTGGGCAAGGTGGGACGTTTGCGTCCCACCCTAGTCAACAGCCAGTGGAATCGCGTGGCGCGAAATACAAATACCTCAAAAATGCTATAACTTCAATTTCTCAAACATATGACTATTTTACACCATTTTAAAGATAAGACTCTCGTTAATCTAACCACGTTGTCTGATTTCAAAAAGGCTTTACAGCGAAAGCAAAATATTAGATTATGTTAGGAGAGTACCCTGCCAAAAATAATCACACAGCCATTTTCAAAGCAAGCATATATGTCAGAAAAACCAAAACCACAGCTAAATGCAGCACTAACCTTTGATGATCTTCATCAGATGACACTCCTAGGACATTATGTTATACAATACATGCATGTTTTGTTCAATCAAGTTCATATTTATATCAAAAAACAATTATTATTACGTGATCAAACTAATCATATACAATTAATTAACTAGGAGATCGGGGCACCAAGGAAAATCTTCAGATTACAAAGTTATACTTTTCCGAATATAACTCTTCAGTTATTTTAATATCTGATCAATTAGTCTTCTATTAATTAATTATTCTTTACCTCACGTCAGTCTCATCTGAACGTCGTAAATTGTTGGTTATCTGCACGAACCCAGCCTTTACTATGAATCATCAATACACCAATTGGCTTAATCATTTATTTACTAACTAACTAAATAATCACAGAACTGCATAAACAAACAAACAGTAGATATTGGTTACTAACAATGATAGGGAAGATTCCCTAGTGGGCTAAACCGATATGACGGCTTGGTGGACAAAGGGAAGGGGGTGTGAACGGAGAGAGAGCGGGAAAGACAAAACGGATTCATTACAGTCTACAATCATATACATTGAAATGCTAATTCTTCGCAAATGAACGGCCGCTCATTCGAGAATAATTAAAAGTAGATATTTACGGTGTATGTCATTGTTGTCTTCTCTGCTGGAATCCGGTCCATCTGCTGGAGAGTTCATACGAGTCTCTCTCTCTCTTTCTGTTTCCCTGAAGATCAGTCTTTCGTGGTTAGAATGGGTACTTCAGAGTACCATTCAAAAATGTTCTCATAGAATAGATGTTTTGGCGGTTGTCGGTATTCGCATCCCAGGTTTACATCATTTCTAGCTGCAGAAGGTTTATATAATTTCTAGCTTAGTATTTAAGAATTGCTCTCATTCTGTAAGGATTGATAGTCTCAGAGTTTGACCATTTCCAGCCGTGTAGCCAATTCTCCACGTGGTATGGTTAGGAATTCAATAACTATTCGCAATCACAGCTCACGCTGTGGGTTTGCTTAGTCTGAAGAGGATTATTTTAGGAGGGGCTTTTATTCGTAATAGTAAAAGAGGGCTGTTCTATGACACCTGATCATGTCTGTGCTCACGGGGGCGTGGCCGCTGACTAGTTAAACTTTACAGGGAATACAATTCTCTCAAAATTAAAGGTTAACATCACATTGCATAATTTCACAAATAGTTTCATCTTTACTCATTCATTTTATACAAGAAATAGATGCAAACACCATAATTGAGATATGTACACATTCAAAAATATAGTTATGCGTTTCCTGTCCATCATGAGGCTACCAAATGAAACACACTCAAGATAACTGTCTCTTAAGTGTCCACAGACACTTCCCACATTCTCACAAGTGAACATATAGTTTCATTTTCCCATTTTAGGGATTAAGGATTTCGGCAACGTGAAATCCTTTGCTCACTCTGTGGTCTCTCTCTCTGCATGAAAATGGGAAGAGAGTCTCCGCCAGGAATTTATGACCTGAGATAACAGAACCTGGGTGTAGGAGAGAGTGAGAGAGTGGAAAGCCATGATCTACACGCAGAAAGGGCCACGTCATGACAGGAAGTTGATGCAGAATAAGAACAAACCACATATGACGTCTACTACGGCCTCTAAAATAAATCAAAGATTTTAAAACCTCACATATTAGCCTAACTGGAATGCAAAAGTGGCTTCCTCTCCACATGAAGCCAGGGTTAGGGTTGATCCAGGATGTGGACATGAAGCCAGGGTTAGGGTTGAACCAGGATGTGGACATGAAGCCAGGGTTAGGGTTGAACCAGGATGTGGACATGAAGCCAGGGTTAGGGTTGATCCAGGATGTGGACATGAAGCCAGGGTTAGGGTTGAACCAGGATGTGGACATGAAGCTAGGGTTAGGGTTGAACCAGGATGTGGACATGAAGCCAGGGTTAGGGTTGAACCAGGATGTGGACATGAAGCCAGGGTTAGGGTTGAACCAGGATGTGGACATGAAGCCAGGGATAGGGTTGAACCAGGATGTGGACATGAAACCAGGGTTAGAGTTGAACCAGGATGTGGACATGAAGCCAGGGTTAGGGTTGAGACATTCTAAACAAGAGTTCATCTCCAGGTGGTTTGTGTTTGGCCCACCTTTCCATCCCAATGCTGTCTACCTACTCTCTGTTCAGCCTGTTAGGTTGTTCTGTTGCTGTTATCTACCGACCTGTTATCTACAGACCTGTTATCTACAGACCTGTTCTCTACAGACCTGTTATCTACAGACCTGTTGTCTACAGACCTGTTATCTACAGACCTGTTATCTACAGACCTGTTCTCTACAGACCTGTTGTCTCCAGACCTGTTGTCTACAGACCTGTTATCTACAGACCTGTTATCTACAGACCTGTTCTCTACAGACCTGTTATCTACAGACCTGTTGTCTCCAGACCTGTTCTCTACAGACCTGTTATCTACCGACCTGTTCTCTACAGACCTGTTGTCTCCAGACCTGTTGTCTACAGACCTGTTATCTACAGACCTGTTCTCTACAGACCTGTTGTCTCCAGACCTGTTGTCTACAGACCTGTTGTCTCCAGACCTGTTCTCTACAGACCTGTTGTCTCCAGACCTGTCGTCTCCAGACCTGTTCTCTACAGGCCTGTTCTCTACAGACCTGTTGTCTCCAGACCTGTTCTCTACAGACCTGTTGTCTCCAGACCTGTTGTCTCCAGACCTGTTGTCTACCGACCTGTTGTCTACAGACCTGTTCTCTACAGACCTGTTGTCTCCAGACCTGTTGTCTCCAGACCTGTTGTCTACAGACCTGTTCTCTACAGACCTGTTGTCTACAGACCTGTTATCTACAGACCTGTTGTCTACAGACCTGTTGTCTACAGACCTGTTGTCTCCAGACCTGTTGTCTACAGACCTGTTATCTACCGACCTGTTGTTTCCAGACCTGTTGTCTACAGACCTGTTGTCTACAGACCTGTTGTCTCCAGACCTGTTATCTACAGACCTGTTGTCTCCAGACCTGTTGTCTACAGACCTGTTATCTACAGACCTGTTATCTACAGACCTGTTGTCTCCAGACCAGTTATCTACAGACCTGTTGTCCACAGACCTGTTGTCCCCAGACCTGTTATCTCCAGACCTGTCGTCTACAGACCTGTCGTCTCCAGACCTGTCGTCTCCAGACCTGTCGTCTCCAGACCTGTCATCCACAGACCTGTTATCTACAGACCTGTTGTCTACAGACCTGTTGTCTACAGACCTGTTGTCTCCAGACCTGTTGTCTACAGACCTGTTATCTACCGACCTGTTGTTTCCAGACCTGTTGTCTACAGACCTGTTGTCTCCAGACCTGTTGTCTCCAGACCTGTTGTCTACAGACCTGTTGTCTACAGACCTGTTATCTACCGACCTGTCGTCTCCAGACCTGTTGTCTACAGACCTGTTGTCTACAGACCTGTTGTCTACAGACCTGTTATCTACCGACCTGTTGTCTCCAGACCTGTCGTCTCCAGACCTGTCGTCTCCAGACCTGTCGTCCACAGACCTGTCGTCTACAGACCTGTCGTCTACAGACCTGTTATCTACCGACCTGTTGTCTCCAGACCTGTTGTCTACAGACCTGTTATCTACCGACCTGTTGTCTCCAGACCTGTTGTCTACAGACCTGTTGTCTACAGACCTGTTCTCTACAGACCTGTTGTCTCCAGACCTGTTGTCTACAGACCTTCCTCCTCCGTGTTGACCCTGATGGTATTACATAAAATGTATGCAAACTCGACTAAGTCTCTTTGGATAAAAGCGCCTTCTAAATGGCATATATTATATAAATTATATTGTATATATTATATTATATTATTATTAACATAAGAAATCAACTGTTGAGGTAAACAACATCAATATAGTTGACCCCTGATGCTGTAGATTTCTTCCTCCACATCACTTCACAGTCGATACTGTATAAAATGTATATATATCGCCTCCTGCTGGCGAGAGATCATACTACTTAATGTAAATAATGAGTTATAATTAAGTGGTTAAATGTATACTGTATTGGAAGATAAAAAACCCGAATGGAGCTGCAAAAGTTACAATAATTTTTTTTTTTAAATTATGGTATGTGAAAACACTTTTAATTTTACCTTTGCAGATTGGCATGATTCATGTTGTTACTATGCTGGTAAATTTGCATTAGAGTTTTAACCGAGCCTTTCAACCCGTAAATGGAGAATGCCTGCAGGCAAAATCCAATATATGATTTAAGATCTCTGTTACTTTCCTTTTACACACACACACACTAATCCTCACGTGAGAAGTGCACTGTCCACTTATAAACGTCCCCCGTCACACATTCTTTTCTGTCTCAGGGGAACACTATAACATGATAAAGCCCTTGTGTGCTTCCCCCAGTAGAAACATGATCCATTTCCCCGACATATGACCACAATGCCAGTCCACTGCTCCTGTACAAGCCTTCACCAAGCTCTGACCTAAGTCAAAAGAAAACATCCTGCAGGCAATCGTCACATTCTGTTCCCTGTGCAGTGTGGCAACTGCATTGAGCAGCCTCAGATCCCCTTCATCTAAATTCCCCATCTTCAACACTTCCAGACCTGCTCCTGTTCATTAATAAAGGCAGAGCTCAGAGACGGTGCTTGTCCCTGACACCCGGAGAGGACTGAGGATGATACACAGGCTGAAAAGTCAATAACGACCTCGCCAACCTTGGAGAGATGTGTCTGTTACCATGGTGCCCAGCGCTTCCCAAACTTCTGATCATGAGAAGCAGCCAGTGTGGGGCTCGGATTGCCATGTAACCCCAGAGTGAACTTCCCTAAGGACTGACGACCTTCTAGAAGCCATTGATTTATCCTGGCCCCCTCTAATGTTATTCACATTCATTATGCAAATAGATTCCATTAATTGGGCTAAATTAAAAGGTCCTATAATTTGGGCTAAATTAAAAGAGCTCTCTATTGAAGGGTTCCACTTTCAGATTGAAGAGACAGAGAGAGAGAGAGAGACGAGAGACCCAAGAGAGAGAGAGAGAGACACGAGGGAGAGAGAGAGAGAGAGAGAGAGAGAGAGAGAGACACGAGGGAGAGAGAGAGAGAGACACGAGAGAGAGAGAGAGACAGAGACACAGGAGAGAGAGAGAGAGAGAGACAGAGAGAGACAGAGACAGAGAGAGACGAGATACGAGAGAGAGACGAGAGACCCAGGAGAGAGAGAGAGACACAAGAAAGAGAGAGAGAGACGAGAGAAAAACGAGAGAGAGAGAGACGAGAGAGAGACGAGAGACCCAAGAGAGAGACGAGAGACCCAAGAGAGAGAGAGAGACACAGGGGAGAGAGAGAGACAAGAGAGAGAGACAAGAGAGACGAGAGAGAGAGAGACACGAGAGAGAGAGAGAGACAGAGACACAGGAGAGAGAGAGAGAGAGAGACAGAGAGAGACAGAGACAGAGAGAGACGAGATACGAGAGAGAGACGAGAGACCCAGGAGAGAGAGAGAGACACAAGAAAGAGAGAGAGAGACGAGAGAGAAACGAGAGAGAGAGAGACGAGAGAGAGACGAGAGACCCAAGAGAGAGACGAGAGACCCAAGAGAGAGAGAGAGACACGAGAGAGAGACGAGAGAGAGAGACACGAGAGAGAGACGAGAGAGAGACGAGAGACCCAAGAGAGAGAGAGAGACACAAGAGAGAGAGAGAGAGACACGAGAGAGACAAGAGAGAGACGAGAGACACAAGAGAGAGACGAGAGAGAGAGACACGAGAGAGAGACGAGAGAGAGAGACACGAGAGAGAGACGAGAGAGAGACGAGAGACCCAAGAGAGAGAGAGAGACACAAGAGAGAGAGAGAGAGACACGAGAGAGACGAGAGACACAAGAGAGAGACGAGAGACACAAGAGAGAGACGAGAGAGACGAGAGACACGAGAGAGAGACACAGGAGAGAGAGAGAGAAACAAGAGAGAGAGAGACAGACACACAGGAGAGAGACAGAGAGACAGAGAGAGGGACACAGGAGAGAGAGAGAGAGAGACAAGAGAGAGAGACGAGGTAGAGAGACACAAGAGAGAGAGACAAGAGAGAGAGACACATGAGAAAGAGAGAGAGAGAGAGACACACAAGAGAGAGAGAGACACAGGAGAGAGAGACACAAGATAGAGAGAGAGACAGAGACACAGGAGAGAGAGAGAGACAGAGACACAGGAAAGAGAGAGACAGAGAGAGAGAGACGAGAGAGAGACGAGAGAGAGACGAGAGACCCAAGAGAGAGAGAGACACGAGAGAGAGAGAGACATGAGAGAGACGAGAGACACAGGAGAGAGAGCGACACAAGAGAGAGAGCGACAGACACACAGGAGAGAGACAGAGAGACAGAGAGAGAGACACATGAGAGAGAGTGAGAGAGAGCGAGAGAGACACAATGAGAGAGAGAGACACAAGAGAGAGAGACACAAGAGTGAGAGAGACACAGGAGAGAGAGAGAGAGACAAGAGAGAGAGAGAGAGACACGAGAGAGAGAGAGAGAGAGACACAAGAGAGAGAGACACAAGAGAGAGATGAGAGACGAGAGAGAGACGAGAGACACAAGAGAGAGACACAGGAGAGAGAGAGAAACAAGAGAGAGAGAGACAGACACACAGGAGAGAGACAGAGAGACAGAGAGAGAGACACAGGAGAGAGAGAGAGACACAGGAAAGAGAGAGAGAGACAAGAGAGAGACAAGAGAGAGAGACACACGAGAGAGAGACACAAGAGAGAGAGAGACACAGGAGAGAGAGAGAGACAAGAGAGAGAGAGAGAGAGACAAGAGAGAGAGAGACACAGGAGAGAGAGACACAAGATAGAGAGAGAGACAGAGGCACAGGAGAGAGAGATACAAAGACACAGGAGATTAGAGAGAGAGAGACAGAGAGAGAGAAACGAGAGAGAGACGAGAGAGAGAGACACGAGAGAGAGAGACACGAGAGAGAGAGAGACACGAGAGAGAGAGAGAGAGAGAGACACGAGAGAGAGAGAGCGAGAGAGAGAGATACAGAGACACAGGAGATTAGAGAGAGAGAGACAGAGAGAGAGAGACGAGAGAGAGACGAGAGACCTAAGAGAGAGAGAGACACGAGAGAGAGAGAGACACGAGAGAGACGAGAGACACAGGAGAGAGAGTGACACAAGAGAGAGAGCTACAGACACACAGGAGAGAGACAGAGAGACAGAGAGAGAGACACATGACAGAGAGAGAGACACAATGAGAGAGAGAGACAAGAGAGAGAGAGACAAGAGAGAGAGAGACACAAGAGAGAGAGACACAAGACAGAGAGAGACACAGGAGAGAGAGAGAAGACAAGAGAGAGAGAGAGAGAGACACAAGAGAGAGAGAGAGAGACACAAGAGAGAGAGAGACACAAGAGAGAGAGAGAGAGAGACAGAGACACAGGAGAGAGAGAAAGTGAGAGAGACAGAGACAGAGACAAAGGAGAGAGAGAGAGAGAGACAGAGACACAGGAGAGAGAGAGAGACAGAGACAAGAGAGAGAGACACGAGAGAGAGAGAGAGACACAGGAGAGAGAGAGAGACAGAGTCACAGGAGAGAGAGAGAGACAAGAGAGAGAGACACAAGAGAGAGACACGAGAGAGAGAGAGCGACAGAGACACAGGAGAGAGAGAGATGAGAGACACAGGAGAGAGAGAGACAGGAGAGAGAGAGACAGGAGAGAGAGAGACACAGGAGAGAGAGAGAGACAAGAGAGAGAGAGAGACAAGAGAGAGAGAGACACAGGAGAGAGAGAGACAGAGACACAGGTGAGAGAGAGAGACAGGAGAGAGAGACAGAGACAGAGACAGGAGAGTGAGAGAGAGACAGAGACAGGAGAGTGAGAGAGAGAGACAGAGACAGGAGAGTGAGAGAGAGAGACAGAGACAAAGACAGAGACAGGAGAGTGAGAGAGAGAGACAGATACAGGAGAGTAGGAAAGTGAGAGAGAGAGACAGAAACAGGAGAGTGAGAGAGAGAGACAGAGACTGGAGAGTGAGAGAGAGAGACAGAGACAGAGACGGAGAGTAGGAGAGTGAGAGAGAGAGAGAGAGACTGAGACTGGAGAGTGAGAGAGAGAGACAGAGACAGAGACGGAGAGTAGGAGAGTGAGAGAGAGAGAGACTGAGACAGAAACGGAGAGTAGGAGAGTGAGAGTGAGAGACAGAGACAGGAGAGTGAAAGAGAGAGACAGAGACGGAGAGTAGGAGAGTGAGAGACAGAGACAGAATCAAAGACAGGAGAGTAGGAGAGTGAGAGAGAGAGACAGGGACAGGAGAGTAGAAGAGTGAGAGACAGAGACAGGAGAGTAGGAGAGTGAGACAGAGACAGGAGAGTGAAAGAGAGAGACAGAGACAGGAGAGTAGGAGAGTGAGACAGAGACAGGAGAGTGAAAGAGAGAGACAGAGACAGGAGAGTAGGAGAGTGAGAGAGAGAGACAGAGACAGGAGAGTGAGAGAGAGAGAGAGGAGAGAGAGAGAGAGAGACAGAGACAGGAGAGAGAGAGAGACAGAGACAGGAGAGAGAGAGACAGACAGGAGAGTGAGAGAGAGACAGAAGAGAGACAGGAGAGAGAGACAGAGACAGGAGAGAGAGAGACAGGAGAGAGAGACAGAGACAGGAGAGAGAGAGAGACAGGAGAGAGAGAGACAGGAGAGAGAGAGAGAGAGAGAGAGAGAGACAGAGACAGAGACAAGAGAGAGACAGAAGAGAGAGAGAGAGAGAGAGTCATTATTAATAATCATCCCAGGTGTCTCGTCTTCTCTGTCTGATTCAACATGGACCTGTATGTCTAGCTGAGACAAAGGGACCTAAGTTACTCCTTCTATACCCATGCAGACACCTTACTCCTTCTATACCCATGCAGACACCTTACTCCTTCTATACCCATGCAGACACCTTACTCCTTCTATACCCATGCAGACACCTTACTCCTTCTATACCCATGCAGACACCTTACTCCTTCTATACCCATGCAGACACCTTACTCCTTCTATACCCATGCAGACACCTTACTCCTTCTATACCCATGCAGACACCTTACTCCTTCTTTACCCGTGCAGACATCTTGTAGTACAAATCGAAGGGAATAGTTTAGTGACTGAATTAGATCATATTTCTTTTACCAAATACAATGTGCTGATGAATAAATATGTTTTAACAAGCAACATGTCTAGCCAAATAACCTGCAAGTACAAATCACCTCTCGTAGCGCGGTATAACGCCCTGATACAATGCCTTCATACCCATGACTTATTCCACATTTTGTTGTGTTGCAGCAGGATTCAATTGGTATTTTTTTCTACACACAATACCCCATAATGACAAAGTGACAACATGTTTTTATAAATGTTTGCTAATTCCTGAGTCAATACATGTCAGAATCACCTTCGGCAGCGATTCCAGCTGTGAGTCTTTCTGGGTAAGTCTCTAAAAGTTTTACACACCTGGATTGTAAAAAATGTGCACATTATTCTTAAAAACATTTTTATGCTCTGTCAAGTTGGTTGTTGATCATTGCTAGACAGCCATTTTCCAGTCTTGCCATAGATTTTGAAGCTGATTTAAGTCAAGACTGTAACTAGGCCACTCAGGAACATTCAATGTGTTGGTTAGCAACTTCAGTGTATCATATCAAATGTTATTGGTCACATACACATGGTTAGCAGGTGTTAATGCGAGTGTAGTGAAATGCTTGTGCTTCTAGTTCCGACAATGCAGTAATATCCAACGAGTAATCTAACCTAACAATTTCACAACAACAACCTTATACACACAAGTGTAAAGGAATGAATAAGAATATGTACATAAAAAAATATGAATGACTGATGGTAAAGAACGGCATAGGCAAGATGCAGTAGATGGTATAGAGTACAGTATATACATATGAGATGAGTATTGTAGGGTATGTAAACATTATATAAAGTGGCATTGTTTAAAGTGGCCAGTGATACATTTATTACATACATTTTTCCATTATTAAAGTGGCTGGAGTTGAGTCAGTATGTTGGCAGCAGCCACTCAATGTTAGTGATGGCTGTTTAACAGTCTGATGGCCTTGAGATTGAAGCTGTTTTTCAGTCTCTCGGTCCCAGCTTTGATGCATCTGTAATGACCTCGCCTTCTGGATGATAGCGGGGTGAACAGGCAGTGGCTCGGGTGGTTGTTGTCCTTGATGATCTTTTTGGCCTTCCTGTGACATCGGGTGCTGTAGGTGTCCTGAAGGGCAGGTAGTTTGCCCCCGGTGATGCGTTGTGCAGACCTCACTACCCTCTGGAGAGCCTTACGGTTATGGGCGGAGCAGTTGCCGTACCAGGTGGTGATACAGCCTGACAGGATGCTCTCGATTGTGCATCTGTAAAAGTTTGTGAGTGTTTTTGGTGACAAGCCGAATTTCTTCAGCCTCCTGAGCTTGAAGAGGCGCTGCTGCGCCTTCTTCACCACGCTGTCTGTGTGGTTGGACCATTTCAGCTTGTCCGTGATGTGTGCGCCGAGGAACTTAAAACTTTCCTCCCTCTCCAATACTGTCACGTCGATGTGGATAGGGGGGTGCTCCCTCTGCTGTTTCCTGAAGTCCACGATCATCTCCTTTGTTTTGTTGATACCCATGACTATATTTGGCCTTGTGCTTTCGGTTATTGTCCCGCTGAAAGGTTAATTTGTCTCCCAGTGTCTGTTGGAAAGCAGAATGAAGCAGGATTTCCTCTAGGATTTTGCCTGTGCTTAACTCTATTCCATTTATTTCTATCCTAAAAAAACTCCCTAGTCCTTTCTGATGACAAGCATACCCATAACATGATGCAGCCACCACCATGCTAGAAAATATGAAAAGTGGGACTCAGTGATGTGTTGAATTGGATTTTACCCAAATATAATGTATTCAGGATATAAAGGGTATTTCTTTGCCACGTTTTTTTGCAGTATTACTTTAGTGCCTTATTGCAAACAGGATGCAGGTTTTGAAATATTTATATTCTGTACCGGCTTCCTTCTTTTCACTCTGTCAATTAGGTTAGTATTATGGAGTAACTACAATGTTGTAGATCCATCCTCAGTTTTCTCCTGTCACAGCCACTAAACTCTGTAAATGTTTTAAAGTCACCACTGGCCTCATGGTGAAATCCCTGCCAATTTCCTTCCTCTTCGGCAACTGAGTTAGGAAGGACGCCTGTATCTTTGTAGTGACTGGGTGTAATGATACACCATCCAAAGTGTAATTAATAACTTCACCGTGCTCAAAGGATATATTTTTTTTATTCATCTACTAATATGTGGCCTTCTTTGCGAGGCATTAGAAAAACGTCCTGGTGTTTGTGGTTGAATCTGTGTTTGAAATTCACTGCTCGACTGAGGGACCTTACAGATAATTATATGTGTGGGGTACAGAGATGAGGTAGTCATTCAAAAATCATGTTAAACACTATTATTGCACACAGATTTAGTCCATGCCACGTATTATGTGAGTTGTTAAGCACATTTGCACACTAACTTATTTAGGCCATAACAAAGTGGGTGAAACTTATTGACTCAAGACATTTCAACTTTTCATTTTTTATGAATTTGTAAAAACACAATTTCACTTTGACATAATTGGGTATTGTGTGTAAGCCAGTGACATAAAATCTCAATTTAATCGATTCAACTCAACAAAATGTGGGAAAAAAGTCAAGGGGTGTGAATATTTTCTGAAGGCACTGTAACCCTGTGTTTCTTTATAATGCTAAAGCTAACATGAGTGCAATGCTGGACGACATGCATTGACGATAGCGGTACATAAAGGTGTTTGTAATGATGAAATCGTCAGATTGTCCTCCCAGTACACAGTCCTCTTGATATGAACTGGTCTCTGTCGCGTTGATGTCAGTCTTCTACCATGTGGGACAGCTCAGCTTGAAGCTCACACGCATGCAGACATATACATACAAATGCAAGCACACACAAACTCTGCCTCTCTCACACACTCTGCCTCTCTCTCTCTCACTCTGCATCTCTCTCTCTCTCTCTCATCTCTCTCACTCTGCATCTCTCTTTCTCTCACTCTGCATCTCTCTCTCACTCTGCATCTCTCACTCTGCATCTCTCTCTCACTCTGCATCTCTCTCTCTCTCACTCTGCATCTCTCTCTCTCTCTCACTCTGCATCTCTCTCTCTCTCACTCTGCATATCTCTCTCTCTCTCACTCTGCATCTCTCTCTCTCACTCTGAATCTCTCTCTCTGCATCTCTCTCTCTCTCTCTCTGCATCGCTCTCTCTCTCTCTCTGCATCTCTTTCTCTCTCACTCTGCCTCTCTCTCTCACTCTGCATCTCTCTCTCTCTCACTCTGCATCTCTCTCTCTCTCACTCTGCCTCTCTCTCTCTCTCACTCTGCCTCTCTCTCTCTCACACTACATCTCTCTCTCTCTCTGCATCTCTCTCACACTCTGCATCTCTCTCTCACACACTCTGCATCTCTCTCTCACACTCTGCATCTCTCTCTCACACTCTGCATCTCTCTCTCTCTCTCTCTCTCACTCTGCATCTCTCTTTCTCTCTCACTCTGCATCTCTTTTTCTCTCACTCTGCATCTCTCTTTCTCTCACTCTTCATCTCTCTTTCTCTCACTCTGCATCTCTCTCTCTCTCACTCTGCATCTCTCTCTCTCTCTCTCTCTCACTCACTCTGCATCTCTCTTTCTCTCACTCTGCATCTCTCTTTCTCTCACCGGGTGATCTCTGCCCTTGAGCTGGCAGATCTGAGGTGACTGGATGGCTGAAGGCATTATGGCGAAAGTTCAACTAAGCCCTAGTCCTAGTCTCCGACTCGTTAGTTCCATCTGTTCCATTATCTTAGTGGCATCCAGACCTCGTAACTCTCTGTTACATGGGAGACTCTCATCCAGACATCGTAACTCTCTGTTACATGGGAGAATCTCATCCAGACCTCGTAACTTTCATTTACATGGCTGGCTCTCATCAGGCTGCTTGGGTCTCATCGGAGGAGAAAAGTTGTGTGCTGCACTGACAGTGACTGAGGGTGACGCCAGAAATTCATGAGAGAGACAGAGAGAGAGAGAGACCGACAGACAGAGACAGAGAGACCGACAGACAGAGACAGAGAGAGAGAGAGACCGACAGACAGAGACAGAGAGAGAGAGAGACCGACAGAGACAGAGAGAGAGAGACCGACAGAGACAGAGAGAGAGAGACCGACAGAGACAGAGAGAGAGAGACCGACAGAGACAGAGAGAGACAGACAGACAGACAGACAGACAGACAGACAGACAGACAGACAGACAGACAGACAGACAGACACAGACAGAGACAAAGAGACCAACAGACAGAGACAGAGAGAGAGAGACAGAGAGAGAGACAGAGAGAGAGGGACCGACAGACAGAGACAGAGGCCTTTTCTCATTTCTCATCAAAAAGTCAGTCCTCCATCCTCTCTCCTCCAAACTCTTTCCTCCGTGACCCGGAAAGCGATAAGTGGTCGTTTGGTGTGTCAGTTTGTTAGTAGGCAAGCGGAAGACGGTCCTCCCCTCCTCAATAGCCTCCTTTTGACGAGGAAGCACAAGTGTATCCTACCGCGGAAGAGTTTTGATATCTATCCCCTTTTAAACCTCTATAGGATCGGTGTCCCCCCGTGGGACGGTTGAGCTAATGACATTGTAAGTAACAACAACATTTCTCAGGACATAGACATGTCTGATATTGGCAGAACGCTTCAAATCTTGTTAATCTAACTGCACTGTCCAATTTACAGTAGCTATTACAGTGAAAAAAAATACCATGCTATTGTTTGAGGACTGCACACAACAACAAACAACTATCATGGCAACTGGCTTCATACATTCACCTCTGAAGGTAAATAATGTACTTACATTCAGTCCTCTTGCTCTGATTTGTCTTCCTGGGGGTTCCAGAGATAAAATGTAGCATAGTTTGTTTGATAAAATCCATTTATATGTTCAAATGCAGGAACTGGGTTCTACAGTTTGAACCGCTGCTGTGTTTGCCCCCCACATCTAGATGCGTGAAGGTTAGTGTCTTTCCTGTAGGGAAGCTAATTTTCCTGGAAGTGTGTAAACTTACAAAAATGATATGGTAATTAAAAATGTATTTTCTCTATAGTTATGTACTTGAAAAAGTATCAATTGACCAATTCGGCACATTTGGCCAGACTTGATACAAAATGTTGAACAGTAATACAATGGTTCATTGGATCAAACTAAAACTTTGCACATACACGCTGCCATCTAGTGGCCAAATACTAAATTGTGCCTAGACTTCTAAGTGATATAATGGCCTTTCTCTTGCATTTCAAATATGATGGAACAAAAAAATAAATAAAAATGCATGTTTTTTGGAAGGTATTATCTTTTACCAGATCTAATGTGTTGTATTTTCCTACATAAATTTCAAATTTTCGCAAACTTCAAAGTGTTTCCTTTCAAATGGTATCAAGAATTTGCATATCCTTCCTTCAGGGCCTGAGCTACAGGCAGTTAGATTGTAACTTTAGGCGAAAGTTGAAAAAAGGGTACGATCCCACAGCTGTTGTGTTGTCAGAGGATAAAAACATGTTAAATACAGTTGAAGTCGGAAGTTTACATACACTAAGGTTGGAGTCATTAAAACTCGTTTTTCAACCACTCCACAAATTTCTTGTTAACAAACTATAGTTTTGGCAAGTCGGTTAGGACATCTACTTCGTGCATGACCCAAGTCATTTTTCCAACAATTGTTTACAGACAGATTATTTCACTTATAATTCACTGTATCACAATTCCAGTGGGTCAGAAGTTTACATACACTAAGTTGACTGTGACTTAAAACAGCTTGGAAAATTCCAGAAAATGATGTCATGGCTTCAGAAGCTTCTGATAGGCTAATTGACATCATTTGAGTCAATTGGAGGTGTACCTGTGGATGTATTTCAAGTCCTACCTTCAAACTCAATGCCTCTTTGCTTGACATCATGGAGAAAATTAAAAGAAATCAGCCAAGACCTCAGAAAAAAAGTCTGGTTCATTCTTGGAAGCAATTTCCAAACGCCTGAAGGTTCCACGTTCATCTGTACAAACAAAAGTACGCAAGTATAAACACCATGGGACCATGCAGCCGTCATACCTCTCAGGAAGGAGACGCGTTCTGTCTCCTAGGATGAACGTACTTTGGTGCGAAAAGTGCAAATCAATCCCAGAACAACAGCAAAGGACCTTGTGAAGATGCTGGAGGAAACAGGTACAAAAGTGTCTATATCCACAGTAAAACGAGTCCTATAGCGACATAACCTGAAAGGCCGCTCAGCAAGGAAGAAGCCACTGCTCCAAAACCGCCATAAAAAAGCCAGAATACGGTTTGCAACTGCACATGGGGACAAAGATTGTACTTTTTGGAGAAATGTCCTCTGGTCTGATGAAACAAATATAGAACTGTTTGGCCATAATGACATAGTTATGTTTGGAGGAAAAAGGGGGATGCTTGCAAGTCGAAGAACACCATCCCAACCGTGAGGCACGGGGGTGACAGCATCATGTTGTGGGGGTTCTTTGCTGCAGGAGGGACTGGTGCAATTCACAAAATAGATGGCATCATGAGGTAGGAAAATGATGTGCATATATTGAAGCAACATCTCAAGACATCAGTCAGGAAGTTAAAGCTTGGTCGCAAATAGGTCTTCCAATTGGACAATGACCCCAAGCATACTTTCAAAGTTGTGGCAAAATGGCTTAAGGTCAACAAAGTCAAGGTATTGGAGTGGCCATCACAAAGCCCTGACCTCAATCCTATAGAAATGTTGTGGGCAGAACTGAAAAAGTGTGTGCGAGCAAGGAGGCCTACACACCTGACTCAGTTACATCAGCTCTGTCAGGAGGAATGGGCCAAAATTCACCCAACTTATTGTGGGAAGCTTGTGGAAGGCTAGCAGAAACGTTTGACCCACGTTAAACAATTTAAAGGCAAATGCTACCAAATACTAATTGAGTGTATGTAAACTTCTGACGCACTGGGAACGTGATGAAAGAAATAAAAGCTGAAATAAATCACTCTCTACTATTATTCTGACATTTCAAATTTTTTAAATAAAGTGGTGATCCTAACTGACCTAAGACACGGAATTTTTACTAGGATTAAATGTCAGGAATTGTGAAAAACTGAGTTTAAATGTTTTTGGCTGAGATGTATTTAAACGTCCGACTTCAACTGTACTACTTCTCCTTTTATCTATAAAATGTATTGCACAACTAGCTATATTTGTTTTTATAATGTAAATATAATTTGCTTGATGACGTACGAGTGGAGAAGGACCGTCTCATTTCCGTCCACGTTCCTTCTCGCCATCTCTCCTTGATTGACTTTGACCTTTTTTAAAAGGAGGCAAATGAAGGACGGACGAGAGAGGACGCAGGAGGTGAGCGAATCTATAATAATTGAGAAAAGGCCAGAAATATAGATATCTACAGCTTACTCTCTTAAAGATTGAATTATCTAAATGTTATAACTTAATACCATCGTAATTAAATAAAGAACAGAGGTACAGAGAACCACACACTAAGCACATGAATCAGGCCCCCTGATTAACACCTTTCTGTCTTGGCATTTCATGCATTTGGCGAGGAGGCTGCTAACAAGACAGATAGAAGCCCCCCCCCCCCCTCTAGCCTAGCCTGCACCGTGACCCACTGCCTAATAATAAATAGCCTGCTGGGGTGGACTGGGAGAGAAGCCAAAGAAAGAGAGAGAGAGACTGGGAGAGAAGCCAAAGAAAGAAAGAAAGAAAGAAAGAAAGAAAGAAAGAGAGAAAGAAAGAAAGAAAGAAAGAAAGAGAGAGAGAAAGAGAGAAAGAGAGGGAGAAGAGAGAAGACCAAACAAACACACAACCCTATATAGGACTCTCAATCAGAGGCAACTAGAAACACCTGCCTCCAATTGAGAGTCCAGCACCCAAACCTAAACATAGAAAACCTAAACTAGACAGAATGCAGAAATACAACCTAGAACATACTAACCTAGAACATACACCCAAAACCCAGGAACAACTAAATCAAACACCCCTCTACAACACACACAAAACCACCATACAAAACAAACATACCTCTGCCACGCCCTGACCAAATAATACAAATAATCCTCTATACTGGTCAGGACGTGACAAATCTTTAAGTTATACCACAGATTCTCAATTGGATTGAGGTCTGGGCTTTGACTAGGCCATTCGAAGACATTTAAATGTTTCCCCTTAATCCACTCGAGTGTTGCTTTAGCAGTATGCTTAGGGTCATTGTCCTGCTGGAAGGTGAACCTCCGCCCCAGTCTCAAATCTCTGGAAGACTGCCACCACCATGCTTCACTGTGGGGATGGTGTTCTCGCGGTGATGATTACTTGTATAAAAGACACCTGGGAGCCAGCAATCTTTCTGATTGAGAGGGGGTCAAATACTTATTTCCCTCATTAAAATGCAAATCAGTTTATAACATTTTTGACATGCGTTTTTCTGGATTTCTTTGTTGTTATTCTGTCTCTCACTGTTAAAATAAACCTACCATTAAAATTATAGACTGATAATTTCTTTGTCAGTGGGCAAACGTACAAAATCAGCAGGTGATCAAATACTTTTTTCCCTCACTTTATGTACTGAGATCATGTGACAGATCATGTGACACAGATTGCACACAGGTGGACATTATTTAACTAATGATGTGACTTCTGAAGGTAATTGGTTGCACCAGATCTTATTTAGGGGATTCATAGCAAAGGGGGTGAATACATACGCACCCACCACTTTTCACTTTTCTTTTTTTTTTCATTTCACTTCACCAGTTTGGACTATTTTCTGTATGTCCATTTCATGAAATCCAAATAAAAATCCATTTAAATGACAGGTTGTAATGCAACAAAATAGGAAAAACGCCAAGGGGGATGAATACTTTTGCAAGGCACTGTATGTGTTACATCTACTGCGTATGCAGGATCAAGTGAACGACTGCATCCATCCAGTGCCAGGTGACGGGCAACTGTTTCCTTCTGGTCCTCTGGGATAATCTTCTGCTGACAGAAAAACACACAGAGGGGCTAGCTATGCTGCAACTCCCTCCTTAGGCATCCAGGGTGCAGAGGTGGAAGGGGACCAGGGAGCTGTGGTGGAAGGGGTCCAGGGAGCTGTGGTGGAAGGAGTCCAGGGAGCTGTGTTGGAAGGAGTCCAGGGAGCTGTGGTGGAAGGTGTCCAGGGAGCTGTGGTGGAAGGGACCAGGGTGTTGTGTTGGAAAGAGTCCAGGGAGCTGTGGTGGAAGGAGTCCAGGGAGCTGTGGTGGAAGGGGACCAGGGAGCTGTGGTGGAAGGGGACCAGGGAGTTGTGTTGGAAGGAGTCCAGGGAGCTGTGGTGGAAGGAGTCCAGGGAGCTGTGGTGGAAGAAGTCCAGGGAGTTGTGGTGGAAGGAGTCCAGGGAGTTGTGGTGGAAGGAGTCCAGGGAGCTGTGGTGGAAGGAGTCCAGGGAGTTGTGGTGGAAGGAGTCCAGGGAGCTGTGGTGGAAGGGGACCAGGGAGTTGTGGTGGAAGGAGTCCAGGGAGCTGTGGTGGAAGGGGACCAGGGAGTTGTGGTGGAAGGGACCAGGGTGCAGAGGTGGAAAGAGTTGTGTGTTTGTGTGTGTTTGGACCAGAATTCCCCACAAGAATAGTAAACAAACAAAAAGTTGACCAACTTGGTATATTTGGTTGGTCCCCACAAGGTCAACTGCTATGTCTAGGGGGTTTAGGGTTAAGGTCAGAATTAGTGTTAGAGTTAGGTTTTTAGGCAGTGGTGTAAAGTACTTAAGTAAAAATACTTTAAAGTACTACTTTTTGGGGGGTATCTGTACTTTACTTTACTGTTTATATTGTTGACAACTTTTACTTCACTACATTCCTAAAGAAAATGATGTACTTTTTACCCAATACATTTTCCCTGACATCCAAAAGTACTCATTGCATTTTGACAGGAAAATGGTCCAATTCAGCATTGATCAAGAGAACATCTTGGTCATCCTTCAGCCTCTGATCTGGCAGACTCACTAAACATAAATCCTTTGTTTGTATAGGATGTCTGAGTGTTGGAGCATGCCCCTGGCTATCCGTAAATTAAACAAAACAAGAAAATCGTGCTGTCTGGTTTTGTTAATATAAGACATTTTAAATTATTTATACTTTTACTTTTGATGCTTAACTATATTTAAAACCAAAGACTTTTACTCAAGTAGTATTTTACTGGCTAACTTTCACTTTTAGTCATTTTCTATTGAGGCATCTATACTTTTACTCAAGTATGACAATTGGGTAATTTTTCCACCACTGGGTTTAGGGTTAGGAGCTACAGTTAGTTTTAGGGTTAAGAGCTAGGGTTAGGTTTGGGGTTAAGGTTAAAGTTAGGTTTTCAGGTTAGGGTTAGGGTCAGGGTCAGGGTTAGGATTAGGTTTAGGGTTAAGGGTTAGGTTTTCAGGTTAGGGTTAGGGTTAGGGTACGGGTCAGGGTTAAGATTAGGTTTAGGGTTAGGAGCTACAGTTAGTTTTAGGGTTAAGAGCTAGGGTTAGGTTTGGGGTTAGGCTTAGGGTACAGGTCAGGGTTAAGGGATAGGGTAAGGGTACGGGTTAGGGTTAGGGTCAGGGTCAGGGTCAGGGTTAGGATTAGGGTTAAGGGTCAGGGTTAGGATTAGGGTTAAGGGTTAAGGGATAGGGTATGGGTCAGGGTTAGGATTATGTTTAGGGTTAAGGAAAGGTGTTAGGGTACGGGTCAGGGTTAGGATTAGGTTTAGGGTTAAGGGATAGGGATAGGGTATGGGTCAGGGTTAGGATTATGTTTAGGGTTAAGGAAAGGTGTTAGGGTACGGGTCAGGGTTAGGATTAGGTTTAGGGTTAAGGGATAGGGATAGGGTATGGGTCAGGGTTAGGATTATGTTTAGGGTTATGTTTAGGGTTACACCCATATTAGACCAGAGACACACACTACACCCCACCCTCCCCCTCCCCATATGTCTGTCTCTCTCACTCCATCTCTCTCTCTCTCTTTATCTTTCTAACAGCTGGCCAAGCAGCAGTAATAGCCTGCCTAGATACATCCTGACCATAGCTTGGAGAGGCCTTTTTCTATTTTTGCTAGCCTATACCCCACCATGGGCTTCCCCAAGTTCCTTGGCATAAAGGAGGAGAAAGGGAGGAGCTGGAGGGAGAGGGGTGAGAGAGAGAGAGAGAGAGAGAGAGAGAGAGAGAGAGAGAGAGAGAGAGAGAGAGAGAGAGAGAGAGAGAGAGAGAGAGAGAGAGAGAGAGAGAGAGAGAGAGAGAGAGAGAGAGAGAGAGAGAGAGAGAGAGAGCGAGAGAGAGAGAGAGAGAGAGCGAGAGGGAGGGAGGAGAGAGAGAGGGAGGGAGGAGAGAGAGAGGGAGGGAGTTGGGTTTCTGGAGTGCCTATGGTGCTACTCTCGGATAAACAGATGAGCAGTGATGGCAGAGAGAGAGGGATGGAGGGGGGTGAGATGGAGGGAGAGGGGGTGGGGGGTGAGAGAGAGAGGGATGGAGGGGGGTGAGAGGGAGAGGGATGGAGGGGGGTGGGAGGGAGGGAGAGGGATGAGGATGGATGGAGGGAGGGAGGGAGGGTGAGAGAGGGAGGGGTGAGAGAGGGAGGGAGGGGAGGGAGGGGGAGGGGTGAGAGAGGGAGGGAGTGAGGGG
>NC_042962.1:6225792-6395556 GCF_901001165.1 Salmo trutta | reverse complement strand
CTCCCCCACCTATCCCTCTCCCCACCTCTCTCCTCTCCCCACCTCTCTCCCTCTCCCCCCTCCTCTCTATCCTCTCCCCTCCTCCTCTCTCTCCCCTCCTCTCTCGCTCTCTCCCCCCACCTCTCTCTCTCTCTCGTCTGTCGTCGCTCTCGTCTCTCATCTCTCTCTCTCCTTCAGACTAGCCTGTGCCTGCCACACCTCGCTCTCTCTCTCCCTCTCCCCAACTCTGTCTCTCTCCCTCCTCCTCTCTGTCTCTCCCCCCCTCCTCTCTCTCTCTCTCTCTCCCCCCTCCTCTCTCGCTCCCTCTCCCCACCTCTGTCTCTCTCCCCCCTCCTCTCTCTCTCTCTCTCCCCCCACCTCTCTCTCTCTCTCTCTCGTCTGTCGTCTCTCTCTTCTCTCATCTTTCTCGTCTCTCTCTCCTTCAGACTAGCCTGTGCCTGCCACACCTGCCACTACATCAAGAGATTGATTGAGACCATCTTTGTGCACCGGTTCTCCCATGGCACCATGCCTCTCAGGACTATAATCAGGGTACGGACTTCCTCTGCTCCACTTGGGCTACTTTACTTCCAAGCCATGTATTTTACAGTACTACTAGCGTATTTTACAGTACTACTAGCGTACTTTACAATATTACTAGTGTGTTTTACAGTACTACTAGCGTACTTTACAGTGCTACTTTAAATTTGGGTCATAATTTACAGTATATGGACAATAACCACTGCTCCTCACATTCTCAATACAAAACATAGTCACCTTCTGTCTTTGTCCTATCAAAGGATTCTAATACACTGCTACTACTGCAGTATTATCTGCAGAACATCAAGATGTCATTACAAATATTCTATACAGTATATCGGGCACCCGAGTGGCACAGCGGTCTAAGGCACTGCATCTCAGTGCTTGAGGCGTCACTACAAACACCCTGGTTTGAATCCAGGCTGTATCACAACCGGCCGTGATTGAGAGTCCCATAGGGCGGCGCACAATTGGCCCAGCATCGTCCGGGTTTTGGCCGGTGTAGGCCGTCATTGTAAATAAGAATTTGTTCTTAACTGACTTGCCTAGTTAAATAAAAGGTTAGAAACACTACCAAATTGAAAGTGTGCTTACTGGTGTTTCCCTCTCTTCTGTCAGAACTGTGTGTATTACTGGACCTTCTCTGCATGGTTGGCCTTCTACATCAACCATCCGCTCTACACGCCTCCGTGTAAGTCCTCTATCATTCAGACCGACCACTCAGTGCCTCAACGAGACTTACAGTCCCTCCTCAACTCTTTATACGCAGGTACATCTGAATAATAACAAGATCACTTCTCTCTCAACCAAACATCCAACTAACCAGTGGTTTATGTCTCTCCACAGCGTATGGGGACATGCAGGTGAACTACGCACTGGCTATATTTGTGGTATGTATTGGTTGACAAACACCCGATGAGGGTGATGAACACGAGAAATAATTATTACAGATGACTTTGACGTGTGTTAAACGAGATATGCGTTTTGTGTTTTGACTGCAGCTCTGTGAGGCTGGTAATTTCTCCATTCACGTGGCCCTCAATAACCTCAAGGCAGGAGGTGGGCCCAAGTGCAGAAAGTTCCCTCGCCCGACGAAGAACCCATTCACATGGCTGTTCTTCCTCGTGTCTTGCCCCAATTATACCTACGAGGTAAGGATGAAGGCCGTAAACCATGTAAATAGATCCCGTTTCTATGGCTACAACATGTTGTGACTATAGGGTTGTGGGTTTTTTGAAATGATGGATGGTGTTACAGGTTATCGGTATTTCGTTCATTTAGGTAGGAGCCTGGGCAAGTTTCTCTGTCATGACCCAGTGTCTTCCAGGTCAGTTGATTCAGATCCTATTTTATACATTTTCGCTCATTTCGGGTTTATTTCTCATATTTAATGAATACTTTGGCAATTTTACTCACTCACACATTTATATTCCCACTGCTTGTGTGTGTGTGTGTGTTGCACTGTGCTGCCACTAAGGTACAATCTGTTATTGATCCGTCTCTCCACAGTGGCCTTGTTCACCTTCTTTGGTTTGATCCAGATGACCATCTGGGCCAATGGGAAGCATAAAGCCTACACCAGGGAGTTCAAGGACTACCCACACCTACGCATGCCAATTATCCCACTCCTCCTCTGACCACACGAGAAAACGTTTACCATTCTGACTGAGGAGTATTAGAGGCCTCAACCTGCCTTGTTACTGTATTTCTCACAAAGCACCAAGACCCCATTGGCTGTTCCTTCATCTAGCGTCATGGCAATGGTCTGTTATCTTTTCAACAACTATCAAGGACAGAATTCACAGAAAGGATTGTGTCATCACTGTTGTGGATTGTGGATTGATTATGTTTAATTCAATCTTTGAGACGCAGCTATAATAAGTTATTTATATTATTTATTTAACCGATCAGGATGATTGATTGACTGTTACGATGCAGCTACTGAAGAATCAGATGCTATTGGCATTCTTCTTCTTCAGAAGGTGGAAATCATCCGAAATTATGAAGTTAGAAATATACGATTGGTGTTAGAGTGTATATAATCTACCATATTATTTTGTAATAAGTTATTGTGCATTTCCTAGAAGAAAAGAGAGTTTGTAACTTGTTACGATATACCTGTTTAGGAAGTCCTCTTGGAACAACATTTGTTACGGGCTGAAGTGTAACAGCGTTGTTTTCAGTTTACAAAGTAAGTAGAGAAGGGAAAATGGAATGTGTTGACTAAGAAGTGATCTAGAAGCAGAGGAACGGAACTTTAGCAGATGTTCTAAGTTCTCAAATTGATTATTTTCCACCTCTACAATGAAGCCGCATATGTTTGAAAGTAACAAAAACGACCTGATGATTTTAACTTTGGGAGAAAGTTGAGGCTAATTTAGTTATGCATTACTTATCTATCGTTCAAACTAACTACAATCTGTCAAATTCTCAGGGGTTACTAGATGTAAGGGGTACTGTTGCATCCTGTACAAATTCTAGATAAACTAAATTATAGACAAACTCATTTGTCGACAAACTTGTTTTGTATACAAAGTGTACATATTAAATAAATAATTGTGATCATTTAAAAGACACTTTCAAAGTCTTTAATCTAAAAGAAGAGTCGTGCATATTTCAGAAAGAATCAAATCATTGTTACAGAAAATATTTATTTGAAATTATTATCTCAGACAATTCAATAATCTCTCATTTGCAAACAAATCCGTTATCTGGCATATGCATAAAACTTCAAAATTGTATGCACAGAAGAAAGCTTAATGTTTAAACAGTACATATAGGCTTACAAAATCACATCATAATTTAAACATGAATTCAATAACAACAAATGCTTTTAACAGTCATTTAGCCGGTGTATTAGGTACACCACCCCGTTCACACAAATATTTTGATCCTACAGACAGTGAAACACGTGGCTTGCTATATAAAGCAGACAGACAGACAGGCATCGAGGCATTCAGTTACTGTTTGATTGAACGTTAGAATGGAGTAAACGAGTGACCGAAGTGACTTTCAGAGTGGTCTGATCGTCGGTGCTAGGCTGACCGGTTCCAGTACCTCAGAAACATCCGGCCTCCTGGGCTTTTCACACACGACTGTGTTTAGGGCAGGAGTACTCAACCCTACGAGATCCGGAGCCTGCTGGTTTTCTGTTCTACCTGATAATGAATTGTCCCAGGTCTAACTCAGTCCCTGATTAGAAGAGAAAAATGAAAAAAATGCAGTGGAACTGGCTTCCAGGTCCAGAGTTGAGTTTGAGGGGTGTAGAGTTTTCCGGAAATGGTGTGCGACAAACAAAACACATCCAGTAAACGCCAGTCCTGTGGGTGAAAACAGCTCGTTGATGAGAAAGGTCGAAGGAGAATGGCCAGAGTCATGCAAGCTAACAAGCGGAACACAAACAGACAAGTAACGGCGGAGTACAACAGTGGTGTGCAGAACGGCATTTCGGAATGCACAACTCGTCAACCCTTGTCACGGATGGGAGCAGACGACCACACCGGGTTCTCCTCCTATCAGCTAAAAACAAGAAGAACACTTTTGGTCAGGCCTTCCAAAGACTAGGGCAAAGTAGTTGGCTAGGTACTGCTCTGTTTCAGCTGTCGTGGGCAGCCTAGCTGTTTGTAAAAGGAGGTACTGCTCTGTTTCAGCTGTCGTGGGCAGCCTAGCTGTTTGGAAAAGGAGGTACTTCTCTGTTTCAGCTGTCGTGGGCAGCCTAGCTGTTTGGAAAAGGAGGTACTGCTCTGTTTCAGCTGTCGTGGGCAGCCTAGCTGTTTGGAAAAGGAGGTACTGCTCTGTTTCAGCTGTCGTGGGCAGCCTAGCTGTTTGGAAAAGGAGGTACTGCTCCGTTTCAGCTGTCGTGGGCAGCCTAGCTGTTTGGAAAAGGAGGTACGACTCAGTTTCACCAGAGAATAAACACCTTTATGTTCTTCACAGAATGAAGAGCAAAAATGGACGCTTGTTAAACGTTGAACCTTTGAAATGACACTGGACACACAGCAGACGTGTGAGAATGTGGGTGACGCAAGAGTTAATTTGCTAAGGAGAACACAATACAATGGTTTCAATTCCAGGTGTATTTACTGTGCATAATAACAGACGCCACTATTATGAATTAAGTGGGTATTTGTTAATAATGGGAGGATAATCAGTTACTCAACCACATGCTCTTCACGGTGCAAATCCCCCCTTTCTGAACTGCTTATACTTCTTTCTATTTAATTGTATTGTTTACTTAAGTCCATAGAGTCCTGAGGTTTTTGTCAATAAACTTAAATCATTAAAGAACATAAAATATATTTCCATTCATTTCTGGTTAGTAATTATCTCATGAACCAAATTCTCTGGCTTGCTAGCTAGACTTTCAACAATAAAGTTGAGCAAGAGAAACAAGGTGAGTTTTTATATAAGAGTAGTCAGCTGATCTAGTGTGGTCTGATAGAGTGGTCAGCTGATCTAGTGTGGTCTGATAGAGTAGTCAGCTGATCTAGTGTGGTCTGATAGAGTGGTCAGCTGATCTAGTGTGGTCTGATAGAGTGGTCAGCTAATCTAGTGTGGTCTGATAGAGTAGTCACATGATCTAGTGTGGTCTGATAGAGTGGTCAGCTGATCTAGTGTGGTCTGATTAATAGTTACCTGATCTAGTGTGGTCTGATTAATAGTCACCTGATCTAGTGTGGTCTGATTAATAGTTACCTGATCTAGTGTGGTCTGATAGAGTGGTCACCTGATCTAGTGTGGTCTGATAGAGTGGTCAGCTGATCTAGTGTGGTCTGATAGAGTAGTCAGCTGATCTAGTGTGGTCTGATAGAGTGGTCAGCTGATCTAGTGTGGTCTGATAGAGTAGTCACATGATCTAGTGTGGTCTGATAGAGTGGTCAGCTGATCTAGTGTGGTCTGATTAATAGTTACCTGATCTAGTGTGGTCTGATTAATAGTCACCTGATCTAGTGTGGTCTGATTAATAGTTACCTGATCTAGTGTGGTCTGATTAATAGTCACCTGATCTAGTGTGGTCTGATTAATAGTTACCTGATCTAGTGTGGTCTGATAGAGCAGTCACCTGATCTAGTGTGGTCTGATTAATAGTCACCTGATCTAGTGTGGTCTGATAGAGCAGTCACCTGATCTAGTGTGGTCTGATTAATAGTTACCTGATCTAGTGTGGTCTGATAGAGTGGTCACCTGATCTAGTGTGGTCTGATTAATAGTCACCTGATCTAGTGTGGTCTGATAGAGTAGTCACCTGATCTAGTGTGGTCTGATTAATAGTTACCTGATCTAGTGTGGTCTGATAGAGTAGTCACCTGATCTAGTGTGGTCTGATTAATAGTTACCTGATCTAGTGTGGTCTGATTAATAGTTACCTGATCTAGTGTGGTCTGATAGAGTGGTCACCTGATCTAGTGTGGTCTGATTAATAGTTACCTGATCTAGTGTGGTCTGATTAATAGTTACCTGATCTAGTGTGGTCTGATTAATAGTCACCTGATCTAGTGTGGTCTGATTAATAGTCACCTGATCTAGTGTGGTCTGAGAGAGTATTCACTACACTCGCTGCGGAGAGAGAGAGAGAGAGAATATCTGAGATGCTGGGCTGAGTCAGTCTATGGCCTTGATATGTACAATACATAAAAATAAAAATAAATCCACTTGAAGAAAGAAGACAAGTGGATGATTTGAATGTTTGACTCCCTGAAGAAAGTTATTTACCCTCTTTTTCTCAATTTACTTTTTCCTCCTCTGTTTTCCCCTTCCCTAGCCTCTCTCGTTGGTCCTGGTAATGGCGGCTCGTCAGCTGGTACTTCAGTCTCCTCAGCGGGAAACCCTGCACGACGGTTGCCGTGGTGTTTGTTAGCAGGAAGAGGAACGGGATCAGATGGTTGCTGTAGTTCAGCACCCTGGAAGACAGAGTAAAGCATCCATTGGTTTTGTTCCTGTTTAAAGTTAGTCCATATTTACTCGATTCACAAACAAGAATATACAGGGTGACATCACATCAGTTATTATTACACATTTATGGTGGCAAACGTTGAACATTTCATTCCCCCTAATCTTCCACTAGAGGTCACAACAGTACACTCCAAACTGCAACCTAAAAGGTTCTGCTCTGTAAAGCAATGTAAAAAAAATAAAAAATAAATGTATTAATTAAATTAATTTAACCTTTATTTAACTAGGCAAGTCAGTTAAGAAAAAAGTATTATTTACAATGACGCCCGGATGTGATACAGCCTGGATTTGAACCAGGGACTGTAGTGATGCCTCTTGCCCTGAGATGCAGTGCCTTAGACCGCTGCGCAACCTTTTACTTCAGTGGGCTAAATCAGGGACACACAGACTGTTTCTTGGTAATCTTAAACAAAAGTATACACCTCACACACACGGCTTACAAAAAGAAGACACCTGAACTGTGTCAGATATGGAGTTGAAATGTATTACATTTTGAGTTTTCATCCCATTACTACACTTTATATACACCACAGAAGACTGAAAAATAACAAAACTGTTTGACATAGAAACACCAGATTTTCGGTGTAAATAAAAATAACATTCCACCCATGAGGCCACTACATGGCTATTTGATAATTTGACTGCAGGAAACGGGTACTCATTGACCAACTAGTCATTTTGGGGATTTACAACATGGGGCCAACTAGGACTGACCATGATGATCCCAGTGAGAAGGGCGGTGCTGGCAAACATCACAAGGAAGCTATGAAACAGGTGTACCTCTATCTCTCCCATCCCACACTTCTCTCCTTCCCTCCCTCCCTCCCTTCCTTCCTTCCCTGCGTCCCTTCCTCTCTCCTCACCATGAGGATCCCAGTGGACATGGAGGTGCTGGAAGCCATCACGAGGAAGTAGTCTATGAACCATGTGACCCCCAAGAGCCCGTTGGTGACCCCATGGCCATCAGAGTCTCTTTGAGCATGGGCTCCTTCTCTAGGATGATTCTCTTCATCCACCTAGACACACAGTAGACCCTTCATCCACCTAGACACACAGTAGACCCTTCATCCACCTAGACACACAGTAGACCCTTCATCCACCTAGACACACAGTAGACCCTTCATCGTCAGACACACAGTGGACCCTTCATCGTCAGACACACAGTAGACCCTTCATCCACCTAGACACACAGTAGACCCTTCATCGTCATAGACACACAGTAGACCCTTCATCGTCATAGACACACAGTAGACCCTTCATCGTCATAGACACACAGTAGACCCTTCATCGTCATAGACACACAGTAGACCATCGTCATAGACACACAGTAGACCCTTCATCGTCATAGACACACAGTAGACCCTTCATCCACCTAGACACACAGTAGACCCTTCATCCACCTAGACACACAGTAGACCCTTCATCGTCAGACACAAAGTAGACCCTTCACCCACCTAGACACACAGTAGACCCTTCATCCACCTAGACACACAGTAGACCCTTCATCCACCTAGACACACAGTAGACCCTTCATCCACCTAGACACACAGTAGACCCTTCACCCACCTAGACACACAGTAGACCCTTCACCCACCTAGACACACAGTAGACCCTTCATCCACCTAGACACACAGTGGACCCTTCATCGTCATAGACACACAGTAGACCCTTCATCGTCATAGACACACAGTAGACCCTTCACCCACCTAGACACACAGTAGACCCTTCATCATCATAGACACACAGTAGACCCTTCATCGTCATAGACACACAGTAGACCCTTCACCCACCTAGACACAAAGTAGACCCTTCATCCACCTAGACACACAGTAGACCCTTCATCGTCATAGACACACAGTAGACCCTTCATCGTCATACACACAGTAGTCCCTTCATCCACCTAGACACACAGTAGACCCTTCATCCACCTAGACACACAGTAGACCCTTCGTCCACCTAGACACACAGTAGACCCTTCATCCACCTAGACACAGTAGACCCTTCATCCACCTAGACACACAGTAGACCCTTCGTCCACCTAGACACACAGTAGACCCTTCATCCACCTAGACACACAGTAGACCCTTCATCGTCAGACACAAAGTAGACCCTTCACCCACCTAGACACACAGTAGACCCTTCATCCACCTAGACACACAGTAGACCCTTCATCCACCTAGACACACAGTAGACCCTTCACCCACCTAGACACACAGTAGACCCTTCATCCACCTAGACACACAGTGGACCCTTCATCGTCATAGACACACAGTAGACCCTTCATCGTCATAGACACACAGTAGACCCTTCACCCACCTAGACACACAGTAGACCCTTCATCATCATAGACACACAGTAGACCCTTCATCGTCATAGACACACAGTAGACCCTTCACCCACCTAGACACAAAGTAGACCCTTCATCCACCTAGACACACAGTAGACCCTTCATCGTCATAGACACACAGTAGACCCTTCATCGTCATACACACAGTAGTCCCTTCATCCACCTAGACACACAGTAGACCCTTCATCCACCTAGACACACAGTAGACCCTTCGTCCACCTAGACACACAGTAGACCCTTCATCCACCTAGACACACAGTAGACCCTTCATCCACCTAGACACACAGTAGACCCTTCGTCCACCTAGACACACAGTAGACCCTTCATCGTCATAGACACACAGTAGACCCTTCATCATCATACACACAGTAGTCCCTTCATCCACCTAGACACACAGTAGACCCTTCATCCACCTAGACACACAGTAGACCCTTCGTCCACCTAGACACACAGTAGACCCTTCATCCACCTAGACACACAGTAGACCCTTCACCCACCTAGACACACAGTAGACCCTTCACCCAACTAGACACACAGTAGACCCTTCATCCACCTAGACACACAGTAGACCCTTCATCCACCTAGACACACAGTAGACCCTTCACCCACCTAGACACACAGTAGACCCTTCATCCACCTAGACACACAGTGGACCCTTCATCGTCATAGACACACAGTAGACCCTTCATCGTCATAGACACACAGTAGACCCTTCACCCACCTAGACACACAGTAGACCCTTCATCATCATAGACACACAGTAGACCCTTCATCGTCATAGACACACAGTAGACCCTTCATCCACCTAGACACACAGTAGACCCTTCATCGTCATAGACACACAGTAGACCCTTCATCGTCATACACACAGTAGTCCCTTCATCCACCTAGACACACAGTAGACCCTTCATCCACCTAGACACACAGTAGACCCTTTATCCACCTAGACACACAGTAGACCCTTTATCCACCTAGACACACAGTAGACCCTTTATCCACCTAGACACACAGTAGACCCTTCATCCACCTAGACACACAGTAGACCCTTCATCCACCTAGACACACAGTAGACCCTTCGTCCACGTAGACACACAGTAGACCCTTCATCCACCTAGACACACAGTAGACCCTTCATCCACCTAGACACACAGTAGACCCTTCATCCACCTAGACACACAGTAGACCCTTCATCCACCTAGACACACAGTAGACCCTTCATCCACCTAGACACACAGTAGACCCTTCATCCACCTAGACACACAGTAGACCGTTCATCCACCTAGACACACAGTAGACCCTTCATCCACCTAGACACACAGTAGACCCTTCATCCACCTAGACACACAGTGGACCCTTCATCCACCTAGACACACAGTGGACCCTTCATCCACCTAGACACACAGTAGACCCTTCACCCACCTAGACACACAGTAGACACTTCATCGTCATAGACACACAGTAGAACCTTCATCCACCTAGACACACAGTAGACCCTTCACCCACCTAGACACACAGTAGACCCTTCACCCAGCTAGACACACAGTAGACCCTTCATCGTCATAGACACACAGACCCTTGGTATTTATATATTAGTGTCTGTAGCTAGACCCTTGGTATTTATATATTAGTGTCTGTAGCTAGACTCTTGGTATTTATATATTAGTGTCTGTAGCCAGACCCTTGGTATTTATATATTAGTGTCTGTAGCTAGACCCCTTGGTATTTATGTATTAGTGTCTGTAGCCAGACCCCTTGATATTTATATATTAGTGTCTGTAGCCAGACCCTTGGTATTTATATATTAGTGTCTGTATCATTCATTTTGGTTTCTTTATGAGGAAGAGTAAAATGTTCTGTATGAAACACACTGATCCTAGAACACAGACAGACACACACTCATGCATTGGTTGGGGGCCCCCTAGCAGACACAGGGCCCTAAACTGTTGCTTATGCCTGGAACCGGCCCTGATAGAGAGAGTATGTACTGTATGTTGTCTGTATTGCTTTGTGTGTGACCTTCTCCAGTAGCTGGCGGAGCTGTCTTCCCTTGGCGTCTCTGGAGCAGAGGTTCTGTTCAGGTGCCACCACCGTGCAGATACACCGCCCGTCAGTATCCTGGGCTGAGCTGTACACCTGCCAACCCTCCTTAGGCCCGATGGTCTACACACACCCCACCACTACCACCACCACCACGTCCTTTTTGGGGCCAAGTGTGTGTGGATGTGAACATGGGAACAGGCCAGGCGGCCAGTCTCATCTCCTCTGACACCTCACCATTGGGATTCCTATTGCAGACACAGCGTGTCCGATTGAGCCATTCAACACTGCCTATTACCACCGTGGAGGACATGAATGGGCCCAGGGGGGAACAACTGAGATGAACACACACACACACACACACACACACACACACACACACACACACACACACACTCAATAAGACTGCATAACATATCACACACACTAATTAGTTGGCAAACCATCATCTCTACAGTACATTGTAGCATCCAATTACACATTTTTTGTTACGCTCTTCAATCAGTTCTCCCATTCCTGTTCCTGTGTTCACCAGCACCATGGGATTCCGTAGACTGCGTTCATTGTAGCGGAGCTGAAAGGGAGGGTGGTCACACTGACACCTGTAGCCAATCGGGCTCAACCAGGCCGGTTTCCTCTGTCACACTGAAGTGCAGTTAGCCTCACAGGAGACAAAGACTGAGAGGGCATGAGATCCACAGAGAGAGAGGGGAACAGGGTGCCCTCTTTTTACCTCTTTCCTACTACCCCCTGGGGCACGAGGTCTCACTCACCCTGAAGGCCCCCTCAGATGGAGGGTCCTAGGAGAGACAGGGAAGGCCCACTCAGATGAAGGGTCCTAGGAGAGACAGTGAAGGCCCACTCAGATGAAGGGTCCTAGGAGAGACAGTGAAGGCCCACTCAGATGAAGGGTCCTAGGAGAGACAGTGAAGGCCCACTCAGATGAAGGGTCCTAGGAGAGACAGTGAAGGCCCCCTCAGATGGAGGGTCCTAGGAGAGACAGTGAAGGCCCACTCAGATGAAGGGTCCTAGGAGAGACAGTGAAGGCCCACTCAGATGAAGGGTCCTAGGAGAGACAGTGAAGGCCCACTCAGATGAAGGGTCCTAGGAGAGATAGTGAAGGCCCACTCAGATGGAGGGTCCTAGGAGAGACAGTGAAGGCCCACTCAGATGAAGGGTCCTAGGAGAGACAGGGAAGGCCCACTCAGATGGAGGGTCCTAGGAGAGACAGTGAAGGCCCACTCAGATGGAGGGTCCTAGGAGAGACAGTGAAGGCCCACTCAGATGGAGGGTCCTAGGAGAGACAGTGAAGGCCCACTCAGATGGAGGGTCCTAGGAGAGACAGTGAAGGCCCACTCAGATGGAGGGTCCTAGGAGAGACAGTGAAGGCCCACTCAAATGGAGGGTCCTAGGAGAGACAGTGAAGGCCCACTCAGTCTGGTACTCATTAATATCTAGCCCGGTGCATCCCAGTCCAGCTTAGTCCAGCCCAGCTCGGTTCATCCTAGTCCAGCCCAGCCTGGTCCAGTCCAGTCCATCCAGCCCAGCTCAGCCAGGTCCAGCCCAGCCCAGTCCATCCATCCCAGCCCAGCCAGGTCCAGCCCAGTCCAGTCCATCCAGCCCAGCTCAGCCAGGCCCAGCCCAGTCCATCCATCCCAGCCCAGCCAGGTCCAGCCCAGCCCAGTCCATCCATCCCAGCCCAGCCAGGTCCAGCCCAGCCCAGTCCATCCATCCCAGCCCGGTTCATCCTAGTCCAGTCCATTCCATCCCAGCCTGGTCCAGTCCATCCCAGCCCAGCTCAGCCAGGTCCATCCCAGCCCAGTCCATCTATCCCAGCCCGGTTCATCCTAGTCCAGCCCATTCCATCCCAGCCTGGTCCAGTCCATCCCAGCCCAGCTCAGCCAGGTCCATCCCAGCCCAGTCCTGTCCCAGTCCTGACCAGCTCATCTCTCCATACTGGTTCATTCTGTGGATGACTTGGTCTCAGCTCACCTCTCCAAATGATGCTTTGTGAACAACAGGTGTAGACTAACAGTAAACATGCTTACAGGCTCTTCCCAACAATGCAGAGAGAAAACAAATTAAAATAATAAACAGATAACGAAGAATTAACACACATTGAGAAACAATAACTAGGCTATATACACAGGGTACCAGGCTATATACACAGGGTACCAGGCTATATACACAGGGTACCAGGCTATATACACAGGGTACCAGGCTATATACACAGGGTACCAGGCTATATACACAGGGTACCAGGCTATATACACAGGGTACCAGGCTATAAACACAGGGTACCAGGCTATATACACAGGGTACCAGTACTGAGTAATGATAACTAGGCTATATACACAGGGTACCAGTACTGAGTCAATGATAACTAGGCTATATACACAGGGTACCAGTACTGAGTAATGATAACTAGGCTATATACACAGGGTACCAGTACTGAGTAATGATAACTAGGCTATATACACAGGGTACCAGTACTGAGTAATGATAACTAGGCTATATACACAGGGTACCAGTACTGAGTCAATGATAACTAGGCTATATACACAGGGTACCAGTACTGAGTAATGATAACTAGGCTATATACACAGGGTACCAGGCTATATACACAGGGTACCAGTACTGAGTAATGATAACCTGGCTATATACACAGGGTACCAGTACTGAGTAATGATAACTAGGCTATATACACAGGGTACCAGTACTGAGTCAATGATAACTAGGCTATATACACAGGGTACCAGTACCGAGTCCATGTCCAGGGGTACGAGGTAATTGAGGTAGATATGTACATATAGGTAGGAATAAAGTGACAGATAATAAACAGTAACAGCATATGTCATGATTTAAAAAAGTTAGTGCAAAAAAGGTCAATGCAGATAGTCTGGGTAGCTATTTGGTTAACTATTTAACAAACTATTTACCAGTCTTATGGCTTGGGGGTAGAAGCTGTTCAGGGTCCTGTTAGCTCCAGACTTGGTGCATCGGTACTGCTTGCCGTGCGGTAACAGAGAGAACAGTTTATTACTTGAGTGGCTGGAGTATTCTACAATTTTTTTGAGCTTTCCTCTGACACCACCTGGCATAGAGGTCTTGGATGGCAGGGAGCTCGCCTTGCGGTAGGATGCCAAGCAGTTGCCATACCAAGCGGTGATGCAGCCAGTCAAGATGCTCTCAATGGTGCAGCTGAAAAACTTATTGAGGATCTGAGGGCCCATGACAAATCTTTTCAGCCTCCTGAGGGTGTGCCACTACTGTGTGTAATGACATCAGTATCCCAATACTGAAGGGGGGTGAGAGAGAGGGGGTGAGAGAGAGAGAGAAGGGGGGTGAGAGAGAGAGAAGGGGGGTGAGAGAGAGAGGGGGTGAGAGAGAGAGGGGGTGAGAGAGAGAGAAGGGGGGTGAGAGAGAGAGAAGGGGGGTGAGAGAGAGAGAAGGGGGGTGAGAGAGAGAGAAGGGGGGTGAGAGAGAGAAGGGGGGTGAGAGAGAGAAGGGGGGTGAGAGAGAAGGGGGGTGAGAGAGAGAGAAGGGGGGTGAGAGAGAGAAGGGGGTGAGAGAGAAGGGAGGTGAGAGAGAGAAAGGCGTAAGAGAGAGAGAGAGAAGCATTATTTGATTATTCTGTTGTTTTCCATAACCTGTATATATATATTTTCTATTGTTAATTGTTCTATTTTCTAATGTAACATTGTGTTTGGCAATATGTATCGATGCGTCATGCCAATAAAGCCCATTTTTTATTTGAAAATGGACAGAGAGACAGAGACAGAGAGAGAGAGAAGGAATAATAGTTTAAACCTCAGATAAGAGGAGAAGGAAGTTGATAATATCAGGGAGATGGTGATACAAACTTGAAAAATCCTCAGTGAAAATTGAAGCGGTATTTCTTTACATTGAAGACTACGAGATAATCCCTTTGAAACGTTGAGGAGACACTGACACCTATAGAATAAGAGACTTATAAGAAGGAGACGTTGACATGTGAAACATCCAGACATGAAGGAAGACAGAAGTGTCCATCTCACTGAGGAGTGACGGGATAAAGGTTGAACCCTGGGAAATGTCCTCAGTGTGTATGGTGGTAAGCCGGGGAGGGGCAGACCTTACACAATCAATCACCAACTGGAATGCACTCAGCATCATTCTAGTTAGTAGATCCTTCATTTGGAAGTTTTTTTTTTCCCAGCAGAGTGGTCTTTGGAGTTGTCAGATCAGAATGAATAGGCATCATTAAGGGTGGCAGGTAGCCTAGTGGTTAGAGCATTTGGCCAATAACCGAAAGTTAGCTGGATCGAATCCCCGAGCTGACAAAGTAAAAATCTGTTGTTCTGCCCCTGAACAAGGCAGTTAACCCACTGTTCCCCGGTAAGCCGTCATTGTAAATGAGAATTTGTTCTTAACTGAGTTGCCTAGTTGAATGGAGGTTAAATATAAAAAATACAAAAATTGTATGGGAATGTTAGCGTTGGGTCCCAGATAGAACCATTAGTATGGGAATGTTAGCGTTGGGTCCCAGATAGAACCATTAGTATAGTATGGGAATGTTAGCGTTGGGTCCCAGATAGAACCATTAGTATAGTATGGGAATGTTAGCGTTGGGTCCCAGATAGAACCATTAGTATAGTATGGGAATGTGGAATGTTAGCGTTGGGTCCCAGATAGAACCATTAGTATGGGAATGTTAGCGTTGGGTCCCAGATAGAACCATTAGTATGGGAATGTTAGCGTTGGGTCCCAGATAGAACCATTAGTATGTGAATGTTAGCGTTGGGTCCCAGATAGAACCATTAGTATGGGAATGTTAGCGTTGGGTCCCAGATAGAACCATTAGTATGGGAATGTTAGCGTTGGGTCCCAGATAGAACCATTAGTACGGGAATGTTAGCGTTGGGTCCCAGATAGAACCATTAGTATGGGAATGTTAGCGTTGGGTCCCAGATAGAACCATTAGTATGGGAATATTAGCGTTGGGTCCCAGATAGAACCATTAGTATGGGAATGTTAGCGTTGGTTCCCAGATAGAACCATTAGTATAGTATGGGAATGTTAGCGTTGGGTCCCAGATAGAACCATGCTTACAGTATGTGTTCTGTTAGGAAGGGAAACACTTGAATTGCTTTCTCACAAAATAAACACTTCTGCTGTGGTAAAAGTAAGCTGCTTACAGTGTTGTGGAGTAGTGAACTACATGTAATTCAACAAGTAATCAAACTGAATGTTACAGTAGCATGGTGGTAGTGGTACTATACTGAACAAAAATATAAACACAACAATTTCAAAAGATCTGACAGAGTTACAGTTCATATAAGGAAATCAGTCCATTGAAATAAATTAAATATATGACATTGGCCTGTTGGGGGAGGTTTATGACCCCCATAAATACCTTCCCCCCCGTTTCACCACTATATAAACCTGTTGACGAAAATTCAACTTCCTGTTCCAAGGACGTGAGAACTTGCGGTCCCCACGTTGAAAGGACAAAGACCACCTACAGAACTAAGCCAACCTCAGCGTGAGCTCTGGTTGAACGACAAGAACCTAACGAAATTAGCATTGAATCTCAACGTGAAGGTGACGAAGGATGAATTTCGACTATACCAGCCAGAATATAGCATGAGCATATAGCATGGCAACTTGGTATGAACTTTGAACTCTTATTCACTAAAGACGCGATACCCTCTCCGCCCGCTAAACGTGGGCTAGGAGAGGACGGACAGAGTATCCATTCTACCACGCTCCAGTTCACCACTAGACATTCTTCAGAGGACCAGAGATCCATGCTGGACCACCCCGCCTTCTATCTACTACCAATCTACCGAAGCGCAGCTCAGAGTAAATATTTATTGCGTTTTCCTTTTTCAAATGGGTGGTAATTTAGAATGCATAAGATTCTGTATTTACGATAGCAGAGCTTCTCCATTTGTTCCTCAGTCTTCCCGCTCTTTCATTCAAAACCAACCCCCTTTCTTTGTGTAACCAGCCGTCATATCTGTTCCGTCCACTAGGGACGTTTTCCTTTATGACATCATTAGTAATCAATGTATGATCCATTCGGTGTAGATGTAATTCTGTGTGATTATTTAGCTATTTAGTAAATAAATGATTAAACCAAATTTTGTATTGCTGATTCAACTTGTTAGCCAGGGTTCGTGAAGATAACCGAGAATTTACAACTTTTAGATGAGACTAAACAAGGTGACGATTAAATATTGACTGCTATTGAGGTAAAAGATTAGCAGGTCTTTAAGAGTATATTCGGAAGATAACAGCTCTATAAACTTTCTAGTTAATTACATTTACCTGATTAGCTTAAAAAAAAAATCAGGTAATATTAATTACAGAGAAATGATTTTATAGAATAGCATGTCATATCACTTAATCCGGCATAGCCAAAAGACACAACAACCGTATGATATGGGTCGTTCCACTGTATGATATGGGTCGATGCACCCTAAGATATGGGCGGATCCACCATTTAGGTACCATTTGAAGACCACATGTCCAACTTTATGAAAAACATCTCAAGAGGTTAAATAAATAAAAATACTAAAAGTGCACAGTAAAGTAACAGGATTGATTATTTCATCTTAAATCAGCCATAAATCCCCTTTTGTGACAGGTGGAATGGAAGCTTGTTGTTTGCGGCAATTAAATGCATGCTTCACAAAAGACAAACAAATGTAAAAACATTTCTAGCCTGTCTAACTATATGGGTAACAGGGTTCACGTGTTATGCTTGATCCGCTTCAGTTTTCCACTACAAAACATCAGAAAATGGACATAAAGAGTAAAACCAGCTCACCTGCTTTTACACTATGATTTTAGTATTACATGCTGACCACACCGCTCACGTTGCAAAATAAATGTACACATACATGTTATTCAAATCATTGCACCCACACTGCTCAGAGCGTCAGCAAGCGTCTGCGTAGCAAGGCACTATTATAGAACTTGGTTCTAATTTTGACGCTTGATGCGCTGCAAGTCCCGCCTCTCCCATCACCTCATTGGTTTTTAGGAGCATATACCCACGTGGGTGATTGAAAGAAACTGGAGGTCCACACTCTAGTCCAGTTTGTGGTGGTAATACACCTTAAAGTTGGTTGCCAACAGCCATATAAAATCCACAGAAGAAGAAGACTGAAGGAGGAGAGAATACTAGAAACTAACTATGTTTCCATTTTATCTGTGGATTAATTGTCAGAGTAGAGAATAGATGATTATGTGACTCAAAATGAGTCAAAATTCTACAAAGATCCAGAAAAATAAGGACCATGTACATTTCAGGTAAAATAACAACCAAATGCTTATATCCCAGGACAAATGAGCTAGCAACAGCAAGCTAGCTAGCTAAATGTCCATGAATGTTTCATGTGTTTCGACCTGTCCCCAAATAAATATAGTTTGTTCGATTAAAAAATAATAATAATAATTTTCAACCTGCGTGTCCTGATCGCGTAATCAGCATGTTAGATGTTCAATATTTTAAAAGGAATAGTTTCACCATATTCAAATGAGTGTTTATTTCACGTAACAGGGATGACCTTAACATGAGGGACAGATGTAAATGAATCGCTCATCACATGAAATACAGTGAGCTCCTGAAGCATTGGGACAGTGGCACATTTGTTGTGAGAAAGTTAGAGGCATAAATATCATACCCCCAAAAATGCTAACCTCCCCTGGTATTGTAATAGTGAGAGGTTAGCATGTCTTGGGGGTATGATATAAAATGCTAACCTTCCCTGTTATTGTAATGGTGAGAGGTTAGCATGTCTTGGGGGTATGATATAAAATGCTAACCTCCCCTGTTATTGTAATGGTGAGAGGTTAGCATGTCTTGGGGGTATGATATAAAATGCTAACCTCCCCTGTTATTGTAATGGTGAGAGGTTAGCATGTCTTGGGGGTATGATATAAAATGCTAACCTCCCCTGTTATTGTAATGGTGAGAGGTTAGCATGTCTTGGGGGTATGATATAAAATGCTAACCTCCCCTGTTATTGTAATGGTGAGAGGTTAGCATGTCTTGGGGGTATGATATAAAATGCTAACCTCCCCTGGTATTGTAATGGTGAGAGGTTAGCATGTCTTGGGGGTATGATATAAAATGCTAACCTCCCCTGGTATTGTAATGGTGAGAGGTTAGCATGTCTTGGGGGTATGATATAAAATGCTAACCTCCCCTGGTATTGTAATGGTGAGAGGTTAGCATGTCTTGGGGGTATGATATAAAATGCTAACCTCCCCTGGTATTGTAATGGTGAGAGGTTAGCATGACCTGTGGGGTATGATATAAAATGCTAATCTCCCCTGTTATTGTAATAGTGAGAGGTTAGCATGACCTTGGGGTATGATATTAATGTCTGTAACTGTCTTAGTCATCATTATTCATGATTCATTCAGGACTATCCGTAATCATGGTAGCATCCACATGAATGTAGAAGCGTTTGAAAACATATTCTATTCTTATTTACAATAAAAGTGACAAAAAAATTATTTACCATTCATTTCTATCGGGCACAAAATAATCTGAAACATCACCAAAACAAACAGAAAATGCATCCAATAAGTCTGTATGTAGAGTCACAAGCTTGATGTAATCATTGAGTGCTTGGAATATGGGACCAGATACTAAACTTTTGACTACTTTAATAGACATAAGTGAATTTGTCCCAATACTTTTAGTCCCCTAAAATGGGGGGGGGGACTATATACAAAAAGTGCTGTACTTTCTAAACGGTTCACCCGATATGGATGAAATTGAACTCAAATTAAAGCTGACAGTCGGCACTTTAACCTCAACGTCATTGTATCATTTCAAATCCAAAGTGCTGGAGTACAGAGCCAAAAACAACAGCACGTGCCACTTTCCCAATACTTTTGGAGCTCAATGTAAATAATGATCTTCAAAGCAACAAAATAGGGCTTTACAATGATGGTGAAAACAAGGAGACATTTTGGGGGTTAAGTGGGTAAACATCTTGCTAGAAGTCCCAGAGGGTGCACGGAGGGACATGTCAAAATTCTGATTTTTCTTTCTCACTTTAGCAAGTCTAAGACTGATTGAATTATCCACGTGGTCTATATTAAAACAACACTTCATTTAATATAACAGGCTTTTACAATTCCATATTGGTGCACAATTTCTACATACAATATCAAAGGGACATAAAAGGCACTCTTTTTCTGGAACAACCCAGCTGTCTTTTGAGTAAAAGTAATTGCTCAGTTTAAAAGATGGAAACAAATGTCGTACATAAAACAGTTGTAGTGATTGGTACAAGAAGCATGTTTTGATTCTGTGGCTTTCTTTATACAGACATTTTGCAGAGAAACCTACAACAGTAACTCACAAACACACATTGTTGTGTAGTTAACTAAGTGCATCCTGTCTTCATTTTGAAGTACCTGCAGTACAATAGTTCCTTCCAACACCAACTGCAGAACTCCAAAACAGATAACAAGGAGCACTAAAACAGACAACAAGGAGCACTAAAACAGACAACAAGGAGCACCAAAACAGAAAACAAGGAGCACTAAAACAGAAAACAAGGAGCACTAAAACAGACAACAAGGAGCACTAAAACAGACAACAAGGAGCACTAAAACAGAAAACAAGGAGCACTAAAACAGACAACAAGGAGCACTAAAACAGAAAACAAGGAGCACTAAAACAGACAACAAGGAGCACTAAAACAGAAAACAAGGAGCACTAAAACAGAAAACAAGGAGCACTAAAACAGAAAACAAGGAGCACTAAAACAGAAAACAAGGAGCACTAAAACAGACAACAAGGAGCACTAAAACAGAAAACAAGGAGCACTAAAACAGAAAACAAGGAGCACTAAAACAGACAACAAGGAGCACTAAAACAGACAACAAGGAGCACTAAAACAGACAACAAGGAGCACTAAAACAGAAAACAAGGAGCACTAAAACAGACAACAAGGGGCTCCAAAACAGAAAACAAGGAATATATTACACGTCTATGAGGATTTTATTTCACAGTTCATGAAATTATTTAGTGTTGTTTTCTTATACAATATGGCATCTATTATACAGATATGAACATTTAAATTCAAGTCATAGAAGAAAGATGACTTGATGATTTGTAACGACGTCCAGTGATTGATGGCGATAAAGACGGTCAAACATAATGGGCCTCGCGGTGCTCCAACTCCTGCAAGCGTCTGGGCCGTAGTCTCTGGTACACAGGCTTGCCCTCCTGACTGAGGTCTTCAGGACTGGAGCCGGGGGACTGGGGCAGGGACAGGGACAGAGAGGGGCCTGCAGCCTGCTGCGGAGCCTCACTGTACTCATCCACAGTGTCCTCATCCACAGAGACCTCCAGACCCATCTCATCTTCCTCATCATCTTCCTCCTCCTCAGTGCTGTTAGCTACTGTGGCGTGCTTCTTTAGCCCCGTGTCACCTAGCGCATTGGCCATGCTCCCCGTGGGGGGTTTGTAGAAGGTTCCAGGGGGTGGCTGTAGAGTGCGGGGGGGTCTAAATACAGTGGGCACTTGGCTGTACTCCCACACGTTCTCCTCCCTTCTCAGAGTCCTGCCCGGCCACACTGCGACGGTGCAGCCACCCCTCCCGAAGGAAGAGGATGCTGGAACAGACGTGGAAAGGCTTCTGGTCGAGTCTTCCTCCTTGTCTGCTGTAGGCAGGTTGATCTTAGCTGTCCTGGGGGTGACGTCATAAGGTTTGTACTGCCTGTCCCAGGTCCTGCGTAGCGTCCCTGTGTCCATGTTCCGGTAGTGGCTGGTCACCCTCGACTTTGGCTTCTCATCTTCCGACACCTCCTCGATCGACTGGTCCCGCGTAACGCTCCTGGCGCTCCCGGTACCGTTCCCGTTGTCTTGATCAGCGGTGTTCCTGCCGTTCCTCTCGTCCACGCCTTGGGCCGGGTTCAGATGTTCAGCGGGCATACTGACAGGCCGGGAGACCAGCTTGGCGCGGGGGAGGTGGACCCGGGAGGTGGTGTGGAGGGCCTGGATCAACCTCCTTTCCCCCCTCTCTCCTCCTGCTCTTTGGACCTCAGGGACCTCGTCTATTACTACAGAGTACAGAGAGGATAAAATAGCAGGACGTGAACAGTGTATACAGTGTACTATTGTACAGCTATAGTGGAGTAATACTGACCAGGGGTAGAGTCCCTCCTATCAGACGTGGGGTTCCCATCTCTGACCCCCTTCATTGCATGGGTGGACGGGACTATAGAGGAATGACACTTAAAGACTTTACAGCTCTGCTGCGATGGACCGAGGATGGGAAACAGTGGAACAGAGAGAGAAAAAACACAAAGAAGAGAGACAAAAAGAGAGAGAGAGCGAGAGAAAAGTGAGTCATCACTGCTGTTCTAGTCAGTAGAAGCTAGATCCATAACACAGGTTTCATCATACTTCTCACTCACTCACCTCCTTGATGTCTACAAGAGGCTGTCTGCTGAGCTGCTTCTCCTGAGTGGTGAAGCGGGGGTATGGGTCCTGATCCTCTAGGGAGAAGCTCTCCTCAGAGGGGCCTGGGGGGCCCTGGGGCCGTGGCAGGGGGCTGACGGGGGCATCAAAGATCATCTGATAGTGTCTGATGAGGAGCTCCACGATGAGGGCCTGGTAGGGGTAGTCCACCAGGGCGGACAGGGACACCTCGGCGTCCGTCTGTCTGGGTTTGATGAGCGTGGGGCCGAAGATGATGCCAAGGTTACTGGCTGTCATCTTGTTCTCCTCCGCCTGCTCGGTCACCCTACAGAGAAGAGGAAGGATGAAATAAGGAGGTGGACTTCTGGTTCATTGTTACTGCTGTTGCAGGTTTTTGTTGTTACTTTGTGGGATGTGTGTTTTAAAGAGCGAATGCCTTTAAAAAGTAACGAATACCCTCTGAAAATGGCCTGTGGCATCGATATGAGTCAGAAACATTTGATTCTAGTGTCAACATTGACCACAAAGTGTAAATAGGATCATTTTGGTCATAAAGTCAGTGTTGTCTAAAAATGGAGTTTGGAACCTCACGTGTGTCACAATAGGTAAATTAATAGACAGACAGACATGACCTGCCCTGCAGCAACATCACAATTCATTACAGATTGATCTTAGATTTATTCTGGGGATTTTGAGGAAATGAAATAGACTTGCGTGTCTACAGTGTCTCATGAGAGACAATCGTTAACCAAGCGCAGAATCGGTCATGAAGAAGGCCCTAAAAAATTGTCAAAGACTCCAGCCACCCTAGTCATAGACTGTTACCTCTGCTACCACACAGCAAGTGGTACCGGAGCTCCAAGTCTAGGTCAAAGAGGCTTCTAAACAGCTTCTATCTCCAAGCCATAAGACTCCTGAACAGCTAATCAAATGGCTACCTGGACTATTTGCATTGCCCCCCCACTTCACGCCGCTGCTACTCTCTTATTATCTATGCATAGGCACTTTTTAATAACTCTACCTACATGTAGCCTAGTGGTTAGAGCGTAGAGGCGGCAGGTAGCCTAGTGGTTAGAGCGTAGAGGCGGCAGGTAGCCTAGTGGTTAGAGTGTAGAGGCAGCAGGTAGCCTAGTGGTTAGAGCGTAGAGGCGGCAGGTAGCCTAGTGGTTAGAGCGTATAGGCGGCAGGTAGCCTAGTGGTTAGAGTGTAGAGGCGGCAGGTAGCCTAGTGGTTAGAGCGTATAGGCGGCAGGTAGCCTAGTGGTTAGAGCGTATAGGCGGCAGGTAGCCTAGTGGTTAGAGCGTATAGGCAGCAGGTAACCTAGTGGTTAGAGCGTAGAGGCGGCAGGTAGCCTAGTGGTTAGAGCGTTGGACTTGTTACCGAAAGGTTGTAAGATCAAATCCCTGAGCTGACAAGGTAAAATCTGTCGTTCTGCCACTGAACACTGTTGCTAGGCCGTCATTGAAAATAAGAATTTGTTCTTAAAAGACTTGCCTAGTTAAATAAAAGGTAAAATAAATGTAAAACTAATTAAAAATGTACATATTATCTCAATCACCAAGACTAACCGCTGACCCGCATATTGACTCTGTACCGGTACCCCCTGTATATAGTCTCGCTATTCTTATTTCACAGTGGGTGCAAGACCTGGAGAGGCCTATAAGCCACTGTCTCGCACCCACTGTGAAATTTGGTGGAGGATCGGTGATGATCTGGAAGAAAACCTGCTTCCTTCTGCTCTGATAATGTTGCCTAACTCTGAGGATTGGTTATTCCAGCAGGACAATGCTCCATGCCACACAGCCAGGTCAATCAAGGTGTGGATGGACGACCACCAGATCAAGACACTGTCATGTCCAGCCCAATCTCCAGACCTGAACCCCAATGAAAACCTCTGGAATGTGATCAAGAGGAAGATGGATGGGTCACAAGCCATCAAACAAAGCCAGGAGTGGCATAAAGTCACCCAACATCAATGTGAAAGACTGGTGGAGAGCATGCCAAGACGCATGAAAGCTGTGATTGAAAATCAGGGTTATTCCACCAAATATTGATTTCTGAATTCCTCCTAAGTTAAAACATTAGTATTGTGTTGTTTACAAATGAATATGAACTTACTTTCTTTGCATTATTCGAGGTCTGACAAAACAAAAAAAATGCAGTTATCTAAATGACAATATTTTTATTTGGAATTTGGGAGAAATGTTGTCAGTAGTTTATAGAATAAAACAAAAATGTTCATTTTACCCGAACACATACCTATAAATAGTAAAACCAGAGAAACGGATAATTTTGCAGTGGTCTCTTAATTCTTTCCAGAGCTGTGTGTCTGTGTGTGTGTACAGTTGAAGTCAGAAGTTTACATACACTTAGGTTGGAGTCATTAAAACTCGTTTTTCAACCACTCCACAAATTTCTTGTTAACAAAATATAGTTTTGGCAAGTTGGTTAGGACATCTACTTTGTGCATGACACAAGTCATTTTTCCAACAATTGTTTACAGACAGATTACTTCACTTTTAATTCACTTTATCACAATTCCTGGGGTCGGAAGATTACATACACTAAGTTGACTGTGCCTTTCAACAGATTGGAAAATGTCATGGCTTTAGAAGCTTCTGATAGGCTAATTGACATCATTTGAGTCAATTGGAGGTGCACCTGTAGATGTATTTCAAGGCCTACTTTCAAACTCAGTGGCTCTTTGCTTGGCATCACGGGAAAATCAAAAGAAATCAGCCAAGACCTCAGAAAAAACATTGTAGACCTCCACAAGTCTGGTTCCTCCTTGGGAGCAATTTCCAAATGCCTGAAGGTACCACGCCAATCTGTACAAACAATAGTACGCAAGTATAAACACCATGGGACCACGCAGCCGTCATATCGCTCAGGAAGGAGACGCGTTCTGTCTCCTAGAGATGAACGTACTTTGGTGCGAAAAGTGCAAATCAATCCCAGAACAACAGCAAAGGACGTTGTGAAGATGCTGGAGGAAACAGGTACAAAAGTATCTACATCCACAGTAAAACGAGTCCTATATCGACATAACCTGAAAGGCCGCTCAGCAAGGAAGAAGCCACTGCTCCAAAACCGCCATAAAATGCCAGACTACGGTTTGCAACTGCACATGGGGACAAAGATTGTACTTTTTGGAGAAATGTCCTCTGGTCTGATGAAACAAAAATAGAACTTTCAAAATTCACCCAACTTATAGTGGGAAGGTTGTGGAAGGCTACCCGAAACGTTTGACCCAAGTTAAATAATTTCAAGGCAATGCTACCAAATACTAATTGAGTGTATGTAAACTTCTGACCCACTGGGAATGTGATGAAAGAAATAAAAGCTGAAATAAATCATTCTCTCTACTATTATTCTGACATTTCACATTCAGCTTTTAATTCTTTCATCACATTCCCAGTGGGTCAGAAGTTTACATACACTTAATTAGTATTTGGTAGCATTGCCTTTAAATTGTTTAACTTGGGTCAAACGTTTAGGGTAGCCTTCTACAAGCTTTCCACAATAAATTGGGTGAATTTTGTCCCATTCCTCCTGACAAAGCTGGTGTAACTGAGTCAGGGTTCTAGGCCTCCTTGCTCGCACATGCTTTTTCAGTTCTGCCCACAAATTTTCTATGGGATTGAGGTCAGGGCTTGGTGATGGCCACTCCAATACCTTGACTTTGTTGTCCTTAAGCCATTTTACCACAACTTTGGAAGTATGCTTGATCATTGTCCATTTGGAAGACCCATTTGCGACCAAGCTTTAACTTCCTGACTGATGTCTTGAGATGTTGCTTCAATATATCTACATCATTTTCCTACCTCATGATGCCATCTATTTTGTGAAGTGCACCAGTCCCTCCTGCAGCAAAGCACCCCCACAACATGATGCTGCCACCCCCGTGCCTCACGGTTGGGATGGTGTTCTTCGGCTTGCAAGCCTCCCCCTTTTTCCTCCAAATATAACGATGTCATTATTGCCAAACATTTCTATTTTTGTTTCATCAGACGAAAGGACATTTCTCCAAAAAGTACGATCTTTGTCCCCAAATCACGTTTTTGACTACACTGGGCCTTTAAGCTGGGTATCTGTATTAATAGGGTTGTATTCTGCCTTGAGATCCACTGACTTAACCCAAAGTCTCCTATTGACATCAATACATTATTTACATGAAAGTCAGAATTGCGCAGCACTTGTCAACTCATCTAAATTCTCTGAATAGAGTCGGTACCTGTGCAGGTGTTGGATGAGGAAGTGCAGGGTCTTGTAGTGGGCCGGCGGCAGCTGTCTCAGAAGGTCTTTGATCTTGAACAGGACCCGGTTGAGCTCCACACTGACCTGCGGCGGGGTCATGGAGGCGGGGCTGACCCTGGATGCTTCCAACTCATCCACGATGATGTTCCGGCTCTCCTTGGCCAGGCCGATGAAGTCATTGTAGAAACGGAACAGGATGAGAGGCTCAGGAAGCTACAGGGAGAGAAAATAAACAAGGAAGTTAATTTTAAACTGGAATGAAGACAAATATACAACAGACAGGAATGGAGACAAAGAGAGAAGCTATAAACTAGCAATGAATGAAGACAAGGAAGATAAGTCAATATTATTGGGCTAGTGTGCCATCTGTCTGCCTGGGGTACTCTGTAATTACACTCTTAGAAAAAAGGGTTTCAAAAGGGCTTTTCGGTTGTCCCCATAGGAGAAACTTTTTGGATGCAGGTAGAACCCTTTTTGGTTCTATCTAGAACCAAAAGGGTTCGAACTAGAACCGAAAATTGTTATTCAAAGAGTTCTCCTATGGGGACAGCCGAAGAACACTTTAAGGTTCTGGATAGCAACTATCTTGTCATGAAGAAGTCTGTCTGTCTGGTCTGGTCTGTCTGTGTGACCCACCTGTCTCAGGTAGAGTTTGAGCACGTTGCTGATGTCATGGGGGTACAGGTCAGATAGCTCCACGAGGTCCTTGCCGTTCTCAAATACCTGACAGAGCTTCTCCACGCGGGACTTGGCCCCGTTCACACGGTAGATCCCCTGGACAACCAAGACACAACACATCAGCTCAGATTTTGGCCATTTTATTCTCCTAACAAGCATCATTTCCATGCAAAAACAGAACATCTTCAGGGGTGGGTGACTTCTAAAACAATGGAGAAGATTTACCAAACAAGCTTGGCTATATAATGTTCCTTGAAAACGCTAGCATTATGTTACCTTCATGTCCAGCGCTCTATTCTCGATCTCAGAGGTACACTTCCTGATTATGAAAGGGATTCCGTCTGGGTTGTTCCTAACTGCCTGGGTGAAGTCAACACCAAAGAGGTGCAGTCTACCGTGTAGCTTCTTATGACCACACTGGATGGCCAGAGTCTCCAGACATTTCTTATGGCAGGCCAGGAAGCACTGGGAAAACAGCAGAGGAGTCCAATAGTTAATATCCATGTCAGCTAGCAATACTACTGTATATAATCCACCTGGCATATGCTTTTATCCAAAGTGACTGACAGTACAGTGAGTGTATGCTATCGACAGTGGGAATTGAACCCACGACCTTGGCGTTGCTAGCACCACGCTCTCACAGAGCCACAGCAATACATAAGTCTGAATAGTAATCGTCTTAATTATAATAATAATAACCCTTCCCCTCAAGTAACCATCTTTCACTGTCCTGTTCCAATGTATCCAAAAATTATCTCAATGTTTAATAAATATGTAATGTAACTGTGTAAAATAAGCAAAGCTGAGAGAAGATTCTAGTGGGAGGATAGTACAGGCTCCCAGAAAAAGTCCCAAATATCCAGTGGGGGATGATGGTGTTCTGTGGTCTATAGACTCTTCCCTATTGGGACTAGAACAGTACTTCTTAACCTGTTTTAATTATTAACAGTACCCCCAATCACATTTACCTACTGTACCCCCAATCACATTTACCCACCGTACCCCCAATCACATTTACCCACCGTACCCCCAATCACATTTACCCACCGTACCCCCAATCACATTTACCCACCGTACCCCCAATCACATTTACCCACCGTACCCCCAATCACATTTACCCACCGTACCCCCAATCACATTTACCTACCGTACCCCCAAACACAATTACCTACCGTACCCCCAAACACATTTACCTACTGTACCCCCAATCACATTTACCCACCGTACCCCCAATCACATTTACCCACTGTACCCCCAAACACATTTACCCACTGTACCCCCAAACACATTTACCTACCGTACCCCCAAACACATTTACCTACCGTACCCCCAAACACATTTACCCACCGTACCCCCAATCACATTTACACCTACCGTACCCCCAATCACATTTACACCTACCGTACCCCCAATCACATTTACCCACCGTACCCCCAATCACATTTACCTACCGTACCCCCAATCACATTTACCTACTGTACCCCCAATCACATTTACCCACCGTACCCCCAATCACATTTACCCACCGTACCCCCAATCACATTTACACCTACCGTACCCCAATCACATTTACACCTACCGTACCCCCAAACACATTTACCTACTGTACCCCCAATCACATTTACCCACCGTACCCCCAATCACATTTACCCACCGTACCCCCAAACACATTTACCTACCGTACCCCCAAACAGATTTACCTACTGTACCCCCAAACACATTTACCTACTGTACCCCCAAACACATTTTGCTTTACCTGAAGTGCCTCCTAATGTGCAACTGATCATTATGCCTATGTTCCTGTGAGTCCTATTCCCCCCTGTGATTAGGCCAGGATCGTCCATCCCCCCTGTGATTAGGCCAGGTTCTTCCATCCCCCCTGTGATTAGGCCAGGATCTTCCATCCCCCCCTGTGATTAGGCCAGGTACTTCCATCCCCCCCTGTGATTAGGCCAGGTACTTCCACGGGTATAATAGCCCAGATTAAGAACCAGTGTTGGACAGAGCACTCACCTCCTCACACTCAGCTCCATAGAAGACCACCAGACTATCACACTCTCTGCACTTGGACAGGGCCCTCAGCTTCCTCAGCTTGTGTGTCTGGGCTGCCTTGGACATCTGGATGTCATGGAACGGACCTGGGGAACTGGCTGTCTCTGTCACCATCTCATCCAGACCTGGGGAGGCGATACATAGAGAGAGACACACACACACTGTTGCCATAAAGTTGGAAGCACAGAATGGTCTAGAATGTCATTGTATGCTTCCACCCTTCAAATGAGTGGATTTGACTATTTCAGCCACACCCGTTGCTGACAGGTGTATACAATCGAGCACACAGCCATGCAACCTCCATAGACAAACATTGGCAGTAGAAGGGCCTTACTGAAGAGCTGAGTGACTTTCAACGTGGCACCATCATAGGATGCCACCTTTCTAAAAAGTCAGTTTGTCAAATTTCTGCCCTGCTAGGGCTTCCTCGATCAACAGTAAGTTATTGTGATTGTGAAGTGGAAACGTCTAGGAACAACAACAGCTCAGCCGCTTAGTGGTAGGCCACAAAAGCTCACAGAACGAGACCGCCGAGTGCTGAAGCAAGTAAAATTATCTGTCCTCGGTTGCAACACTCTTTACCGAGTCCCAAACTGCCTCTGGAAGCAACGTCAGCACAAGAACTGTTTGCCCTGAGCTTCATGAAATGGGTTTCCATGGCCGAGCAGCCGCACACAAGCCTAAGATCACCATGCGCAATGCCAAGCGTTGGCTGGAGTGGTGTAAAGCTGGACCGCCGTAGTTCCAGTAAAGGGAAATCTTAACGCTACAGCATACAATGACATTCTAGACCATTCTGTGCTTCCAACTTTATGGCAACAGTTTGGGGAAGGCCCTTTCCTGTTTCAGCATGACAATGCTCCCGAGCACAAAGCAAGGTCCATATAGAAATGGTTTGTCGAGATCGGTGTGTGGAAGAACTTGACTGGCCTGCACAGAGCCCTGACCTCAACTCCAAACTCCTTTGGGATGAATTGGAACACCGACCCCGAGCCAGGCCTAATCGCCCAACATCAGTGCCCAACCTCACTAATATTCTTGTGGTTGAATGGAAGTAAGTCCCCGCAAAAATGTTCCAACATCTAGTGGAAAGCCTTCCCAGAAGAGTGGAGGCTGTTATAGCAGTAAAAGGGGGGACCAACTCCATATTAATGAACATGATTTTGGAATGAGATGTTTGACGAGCAGGTGTCCACATACTTTGGTCATGTGTATGTTCTGCTGTTATTCCAAACCGTGTTTTTCTCAGTCAGTGTACTTATAATGATACTTTTCTTGGGTGCTATTTATCTTTTTTCTATATATATATTTTTAAACATATACCAACACCCCCTGGGACTGGGGTCACAGCCAGAGTCAGACATTATCAATGGAAACCCTGGAGCAATTAGGGTTAAGTGCCTAGCTCAAGGGCACATAGACAGTTCTCTTTCACCTTGTCGGCTCTGGGATTCTAAATAGCAATATTTAGGTTACTGGTCTGATGCTCTAGCCGCCAGGCTACTTTTGTATTGCCGCTGAAGAGATTACCTCTCCACTAGACTGCTATTACACATTCTGAACTGTTACAATATACCAACAGTTTTACCACACACACACACACACACACACACACACACACACACACACACACACACACACACACCTTCTCTGAACTCAAATTTAAAATTCCCAAAACTTTATTGACATGAAAAGTGTGACAACATACTTTTCCAAAGCAAACATATAGCGCCATATCAAATGAATGAACTATCTGACTCACCGTTGTCTGACAACGAGGGTGGCTCTCTCTCATCCAGGTCATCAGCTGACGACATGGTCCCCGTGGACGGGCTTCTGCGTAATCTCCTGTTGAAGTCACCTGAGCAGGAGGCAGTGAACACACAAAAGATCCTCATAGTATCTTATCAATAGTACTGTCTAGCTACTCACTACTACCGTGGCCTGTCTAACTGAGGCCTGGTCTAGTAATAGTACTAGATCCCTGGTTTGGGAGGTTCTCTCAGTGTCTGCTCCTTTCTAGCCATAGCTTCAAGCCTTGATTGTTATGAACTGAGTGACTGACAAAGAGTCCACTTATTATAAGACATGATTGAGACTGAGGGGCGTGGCACCCCTGGGCCCACCAATGGCAAGTGGTCAGTGGACCAGCAAGGGACCACTCACAAGACGTTCTGGGCAATTCATACCTCCATTCACTGATCAATGCCTCTGCTTGATTCCCTTATTGTTCTGATAATGACCTGGACAAGAGACCCATCTCAGTGACAGGGCACATTTCTCTAGACATTGGGGCTCTTTGGGAATGAAGGAATTAACTGACTGGTTAGATTGCAAACACTCATTCCAATCATTCTAGATTTGTATGAGTTCAAAGGTTCTAATGAGTCAGATTGATTAATCCAATTAAGTTAATTGTAACTAGTTAATTAAAACATCTCACTCTGTTGTTGTGTATGATAACAACATGAGAGTAACGGTAACACTATAAGTCATTTAAAGGAAACCTATCATAACACGCAATGAAAACCAAAACAACAGGAATCAGCATGTTACATAATCCACAGAATACAACACATGGTTAAACACCGACCAGAAGAACACAAAACTCCAGAGAATGTCACCGTTAAACCTGCCTGTAGTTCAGATGTCCTTCAGGGGTATTATAGACACACCATCAGGACTCAGGCATGATCCTGCTATCCAAATGTCTGTCTGTCTGTGTCACGTCTAGGAGGGTGTCTGTCTGTCTGTCTGTCTGTCTGTCTGTCTGTCTGTCTGTCTGTCTGTCTGTCTGTCTGTCTGTGTCACGTCTAGGAGGGTGTCTGTCTGTCTGTCTGTCTGTCTGTCTGTCTGTCTGTCTGTCTGTCTGTCTGTGTCACGTCTAGGAGGGTGTCTGTCTGTCTGACGTCTAGGAGGGTGGCTGCTATCCTGCCTGCCTGCCTGCCTGCCTGCGTCACATCTAGGAGGCTGTCTGCTGTCTGTCTGTCTGCTATCCTGCTGTGTCTGTCTGTCTGTGTCACATCTAGGAGGGTGGCTGCTATCCTGCTGTCTGTCTGTGCCATGTCTAGAGGGTGCTACCTGCCCCAGGTATGTTTGGTGGAGGAGGAATAATGGTCTGGGGCTGTTTTTCATGGTTCGGGCTCGGCCCCTTAATTCCAGTGAAGGGAAATCTTAACGCTACAACATACAAAGACATTCTAGACGATTCTGTGCTTCAAACTTTGTGGCAACAGTTTAGGGAAGGCTCTTTCCTGTTTCATCATGACACAAAGCGAGGTCCATACGGAAATTATTTGTTGAGATCTGTGTGGAAGAACTTGACTGGCCTGCACAGACTAGTGTAGTGTAGGTTGTGTGGAGATTGGGCCCTGGGCTAGGAAGGGTGGGTAGACAAGGCCTTACCTGGGCTGGCGGTGGGAGAGTCCATGGATCGGGACTCACTGCTGCCTCCGGTGCTCTCTGAGTCACTGCACATCTCCCTGCCCTGACTACCCGTTCCCCAGGCTCGGAACGGGCCCTGGAACCTCAGAGCTGGAACAAACAAAAGGGAAAAGTCATGTAATTTGTTACTGTCAGAAGTGTTACTGTCAGAAGACACATGTATAAGTACTGATCTAATCCAATGGTAGAATACTGAACTTGGATTTGTTTGAGTTTTTAATGAATGTTTATTTCATATTTAAATCAAAACATTTGAAAAAAATAGACTAGTAATTCATTTTATGCAAATTCTGTCATAGAAATTCAGTAACCAACCAAAGTAACCATAGACTGGACGAGATAGCTAATTGTTTCCTAGATAGCATAATGAGTGGGTCATGTGGGAAAGAGGAGCACATTCATTTAGTATCAAGTGGTTCACATTGAAACACTTGAGAATCACAAAATAACAATATCATTCCAAAGACCTCTTTACACATCAAATCAATACAAACAACAATGATTTATCATGAATGGGTTGATTATGAAAGCATGAATTTAACATTCAAAATGTGATTTTCTTTTCAATGCCTTTGACGACCTGGATATGAAATAGACAGAGATTACCAAACTGAGATAGTAATTGAACTCTTCCGCAGATTATAACATGGTGAAATTATGCCTACAAAAAAAACTACTCGTTACAGAGTTTCTAAACCCAGAGGCACAACATCACAAAACCTCTGGGAATGCTTGGGAAACAGATCAAACAGACTAGGCCAGGTTTTGGGGTTTTGGAAAATCAATAAGAGAAGTGAAAAATTCTTCATCTTCTCTAAATCTACATCTTAGATACGAGCCAATGTCTTAAATTGTTTAACATGGTATTACTCCAACCTCGGGGAAAAGTGACAAATTGACAAGTTCATTTTTGTAAAAAAAAAAAATAAATTTATATGCTGATGTGAAAGAGCTGGGATGAGTGTGAGGGTATGTCTGTTTCCCTGAATGACATACAGTAATATGGGGACAGGGATGAATCTCAAAGCACTGGATCAATCTGGATGCTTCCACACACACACACACACACACACACACACACACACACACACACACACACACACACACCGTAGCCTTTTCACCTCTATGAAAAACAAAGTTATCAGCCCCTGAGAACCGAGCATTTGTCAGATCAACAGATACCATCTAGAGCTGTTAGACAAGACTAAAACACATCTGCATGCATAAGGAAAGTAGAATGCCATGTTGCTTACTCAATGTGTTTCAAGGAAATAATTAGCTGTAGTCTATTGTGATCTAAATGGATTGCTGAGGATTTCCCTTTTAACCTGAATTACAGAATCAACCGTCATCAGAAACCCCTATGTATTTCTCTGTAAACGACCAGGTCACCCTCGTCACAAAACTAGGCTACCTTGGATGTCGGTGCTGCTGTTGGTGGGCCGCGTGTGGAACGGGCTGTCCACCTCGTCGGTCCCCAGGAAGTCTCCAGAGGTGGCGGACATCTGAGACAGGTTACCGTGGGAACTGTGGGTACTGCAGCGGGTGCTGCTCAACGACCGCTTGGCGAGAGGAAACCTGGAAGGAGGGAGAGAAGAGTTAACCTGACGTCTCACATCATAGGCTTTAAACATAGAGAGGATATCTAGTGTCTGGTGAGGGTACTGTAATCAATCAACATGAGCTCACATGGATGGATCCATGGCATTTACATACATGATTGCCCAATTCCGTAGCTGAAAGAGCAAATTGATTAATCCCATTAACAGCAATACAAACCTGAAATGAACAGCCCAATCAACATGTCCATTGCCATACATGTGGAAATTAATAATGGCCTACTGATAATCAAAGGATGTAATACTAATCAATGGGCCCTGCTATAAGGACGTGCATATGGGCCGTCTATAGGATATAGGTCTATATTTACCCTCTGCTTACCCCTCCCTGTCGCTGCTTCTGATCAGGGGGAAGGATTGGGAGGAGAGGTAAACCAACCAAGAACAAAGCATCTCTGTCATCCACTGTCTTTGTCACTAGTACACCACGACACCAGAGTCTATGACGACCACTCATGAAAGTAAGGGCTAAAATAGGTGGAGTTAAGAACGGCCATCTTGGGCCTATTTTATATCTGTGGCATCACCAAAAGAGCTTAACAACTTTGATTTGAGTTTCAGTCAGAAGAAATGGCCTAAACAGAAATATAAAACCAGAGTTCTCCACTTATACCCACCCCCTCTTTCTCTCTCCCTCTCTTTCCCCCATGACCAGTCATTTCCTCAGGAAGACCTGCAGGCTAAACTCAATAGCGTTACCCTCTCTAACACAATCTCTCCCTCCCTCCCTCCCTCCTTCCCTCCCTCCGCTAACACAATCCCTCTCTCCCAGTCACTCCTTCTCAGCAAATCTCTAAATATAGTACTATTCTCTCCGAGCATTTTCCCATCTAAAGCAGTAGCTCTCTGTTAAAATGTCCCTACTCTCCCACAGAGAATAACTCACTCATTTGTTTTGATAATGACTCTTAGGTACGATGACGCATCACATGTTTGTTAGGCTATTCAGGTGTAAATAAATTGAAGCCGCAGTAGTAGGATAATCAAAATCACAGCATCCATCCAGTGTTCCCCCTCACCCTGCATTGTTACAGTGCGAGACGGTAACATCGAAGGAGTAGGACTGCACCCTGGGTCTGTCCAAATGGGCAGGAAGACTCCTGACGAAGTCGATGTATTGTTGACCCGGTTCGTACAGCTTGGAGCTCTCACACAGAGACTGGTGATTGACAGGCAGAGACACAACCTGGGCCTGCTGCAGTTGGAACCAGTTCACAGTCATCTGGGGAGTCAGACAGACACAAGACAGCCCCTGAGATACAGCACCCATGGAAATAGAATAACTAGACACCATGTTTAAAAGACGGCCATTGGAAATCTAGGAACTACCTTGACAAAAAACGTTGAGGGACCAGTGACACACTTGCTTTATAGTCAAATAAGCTCAGAAGTTAAATCGTCTCTATACAGTCCACAATTCTACTACATTTCTGAAAATATTTGGATACTGTATTCCTCAACATACCGCTTTCAGAGTGAGGTCACACTGGAAGACCAGCTTTCGTAACTGGGTGAGGATCTCACTCTTTGTGTTGGCCAGGTCCACTCTCTTCACCCCTACGTCTGTCAGACAGGCCTTGCAGTGGTCTCTGGCCTCATCCGCCTACGGAACAAGGCAGGGAGGGGGGGGGGGTAACATGTCACAACTACAATCCACTGATCAAAATGGTAACATCTTCAGTATGTGAATGTGGATTCTAATTTAGCAGTTTAGGGTTAGTTGCTAAGAAGTTATTAACTGTTGTTTGATTGTGTATCTGAGTGAAGACTAGGTCTCGGTGATTAGTTTTGGGCCTCATAGGTAAGATTTAAACCTCAGGGACAAGCTATAGGCCTCAGTGAGTAACTAAGGCCTCTTGGGCTACGCTATGGGTTTCAGGGAGGATGTATGGACCTCACGGACGAGCTATGGGCCCCACGGACGAGCTATGGGCCTCACGGACGAGCTATGGGCCTCACGGACGAGCTATGGGCCTCACGGACGAGCTATGGGCCTCACGGACGAGCTATGGGCCTCACGGACGAGCTATGGGCCTCACGGACGAGCTATGGGCCTCACGGACGAGCTATGGGCCAGTACAAAAAAACGTATTGCACTAATTACTGTAAGTCGCTCTGGATAAGAGCGTCTGCTAAATGACTATAATGTAATGTAATGAAATAGACGAGCTATGGGCCTCAGGGACGATGTCTTACCTTCTGCAGAGCCTCCTCCTCCAGCCTGCGTCTCTTCTCCAGCTTGGCTGATCCCAGCTGCTCCTCCTCTACTCGGCTGGTGGACACCCGGGCCTTCTCATACTCCTCCTGTCTCTGGGCCTGCAGAACATGGGCCTTCCTCAGGGCACTATCCGTTTCATGCTGAAAACACACACAGCATTAACACAAGAGAAACACAAGGCAAACAAACACACTAACAGTCATGTCTAGATGGGATACAGATGTCAAATTGACATTTTAGCTAACCCTAACCCTTTTCCTAACCTTAACCTGCTGTATAAGTTATCCTAACCTGCTACAAAATGTCAATTCTGACATACGCAGTATAGCTTCTAGTCGACTGCAATTGAGCATTTCGTTGGGCGGTGAACGCCATGCGTACCCTGTACATACAACTAATAAAACTTGAAACTCAAAACCCACTGACAAACATGTGCTGAATCAGTCCTAATCATTGTTCAACTTCAATTTTCTCTCACACTGCAAAAGAAAAACACGGAAACTATCCTGAGAGACATACAGTACCAATCTAGAGGAAACACACAGAAACTATCCTGAGAGACATACAGTACCAATCTAGAGGAAACACACAGAAACTATCCTGAGAGACATACAGTACCAGTCAAAAGTTTGGACACACCTACTCAACGGTTTTTCTTTATTTTTACTATTTACAACATTGTAGAATAATAGTGACGACATCAACACTATGAAATAACACATATGGAATCATGTAGTAACCAAAAAAAGTCTTAAACACGTAAAAATAGATTTTATATTTCAGATTCTTCAAAGTAGCCACCCTTTGCCTTGATGAAAGCTTTGCACTCTTGTCAATCTCTCAACCAGCTTCATGAGGTAGTCACCTGGAATATATTTAAATTAACAGGTGTGCCTTGTTATAAGTTAATTTGTGGAATTTCTTTCCTTCTTAAAATCAGTTTATGTTGTGACAAGGTAGGGGTGGTATACAGAAGATAGCCCTATTTGGTAAAAGACCAAGTTCATATTATGGCAAAAACAGCTCAAATAAGCAAAGATAAACGACAGTCCATCATTACCTCAAGGCATGAAGGTCAGCTAATCCAGAAAAGGGCAGCCACAAAACCCATCAAGCGCTATGATGAAACTGGCTCTCATGAGGACCGCCACAGGAAAAGAAGACCCAGAGTTACCTCTGCTGCAGAGGATAAGTTCATTAGCGTTACCAGCCTCAGAAATTGCAGCCAAAATAAATGCTTCACAGAGTTCAAGTAACAGACACATCTCAACATCAACTGTTCAGAGGAGACGGCATGAATTAGACCTTCATGGTTGACTTGGTGCAAAGAAAGCACAACTAATGTACACCAATAAGAAGAAGAGACTTGCTTGGGCTAAGAAACACAAGCAATGGACATTAGACTGGTAGAAATCTGTCCTTTGGTCTGATGAGTCCAAATTTGAGATTTTGGTTCCAAACGCTGTGTCTTTGTGAGACGCAGAGTAGGTGAATGGATGATCTCCGTATATGTGGTTCCCACCGTGAAGCATGGAGGAGGAGTTGTGATGGTGTGGGGGTGCTTTGCTGGTGACACTGACAGTGATTTATTTAGAATTCAAGGCACACTTAAACAGCATGACTACCACTGCATTCTGCAGTGATACACCATCCCATCTGGTTTATGTTTAGTGGGACTATCATTTGATTTTCAACAGGACAATGACCCAAAACATACCTCCAGCCTGTGTAAGGGCTATTTGACCAAGAAGGGGAGTGATGGAGGGCTGCCTGGCCTCCACAATCACCCGACCTCAACCCAATTGAGATGGTTTGGCATGAGTAGGACTGCAGAGTGAAGGAAAAGCAGCCAACGCGTGCTCAGCATATGTGGGAACTCCTTCAAGACTGTTAGAAAACCATTCCTCATGAAGCTTGAGAGAATGTGCAAACCTGTCATCAAGGCAAAGCTTGGTTACTTAGAATGTTTTTTTTAACACTTTTTTGGTTACTCCATGATTCCATGTGTGTTATTTCATAGGTTTGATGTCTACACTATTATTCTACAATGTAGAAAATAGTAAAAATAAATAAAAACCCTTGAATGAGTATGTGTCCAAACATATGACTGGAACTGTACATTAGCCAGCCCAGACTCACTCACTCACTCACTCACTCACTCACTCACTCACTCACATCCTGAGCTCCATTGTGCAGAGGTGTTAAACTGTGCAGCCTTCCAGATGAAGAGCTATCACTGATAAGGAGTGGATATTACTGGAAACCTAAGTTTACCAGTAAACTACAAGAATGTTGGTATCTTTCAAAGATTTTATGTAAATTCTCACAAGACATCTAGTGGCCCTTTTAAGTACTTCAGATTATCTCAAGTGTCTGAAATAATCTCTGGCCCTCTATGTGGCCTTATCATGTGTAAAACATAAGAATAAGAAGATTTTCTAAATAAAAAAAATACAATGACAAAACTGTAAAACATTATCCTAAATATAAACCATCAACTTAGTGAATAGCATTGGTGTTTAATATTTGCCTGACGACTCAAACTGAATTCTTCCACTGCTCTATGTTAGCTACATACCTAAGTCTGAGACTGACATCATTGAAGTCGTTTGTGATGAAGTCAAAATGAGGGGTGTTGTACAAAACAAAGGCATCAGCGATTGGATCATCGTTAACCAATCAGAGTCTCAAAGCCAATGACACTGTGTGCAGCTCTCCTGGCCGGTACTAACATAAATAACATGAGAATATCCACTTCTGCTAAGCTTCCCAGTAAAGCAACGAAAACAAGCAAGCATCCCAGAAAAATGCAAAAAAAAAAGCCAACATTAACATATGTAGCTTAAGAAACAAGGTTCATGAAGTTAATAACTTGCTAGTAACAGATGACTCGTATTTTCTCTGAAACTCACGTAGACAATACCTTTGATGAAACAGTGGTATCAATACAAGGTTATAACATTTATAGAAAAGACAGAAATGCCAATGGTGGAAGTGTAGCTGTTTATATTCAGAACCACATTCCTATAAAGATTAGAGGATCTCATGTTAAATACTGTTGAAGTAATATGGCTACAGATTCATCTGCCTCACCTAAATCTGATTATTGTGGGAAGCTGCTATAGCAAGTGCTAACAGTCAGTATCTAGATAATGTGTGAAATTCTTGATAATGTATGTGATATCGAAATAGAGGTATATTTTCTGGGTGATTTAAATATTGACTGGCTCTCATCAAGCTCCCCCACTCAAGAAAAAGCTTCAAACTGTAACCAGTGCCTGTAACCTGGTTCAGGTTATCAGTCAACCTACCAGGGTTGTTACAAACAGCACAGGAATGAAATCATCAACATGTATTGATCACATCTTTACTAACGCTGTAGAAATCTGCTCTAAAGCAGTATCCAAATCCATTGGATGTAGTGGTCACAATACAGTAGCCATATCTAGAAGAACCAAAGTTCCAAACACTGGGCCTATTATAGTGTATAAGAGGTCATATAAGAAGTTTGTAGTGATTCCTATGTTGTTGATGTAAACAATATTTGTTGGTCTGTGGTTTGTAATGAGGCGTAAACAGACATTGCACTTGATACATTTATGACATTGCTTATCCCAGTTACTGAGAAGGATGCAGCATTATGTAAATGACTGTAAAAACTGTTAAATCCCTGTGGATTGATGAGGAATTGAAACATTTTATGGTTGAGAGGGATGAGGCTAAAGGAATGGCAAATAAGTCTGACTGCACAACCGATTGGCAAACGTACTGCAAATTGAGAAATCATGTGACGAATATAAATAAAAAGAAGAAACGACACTATGAAACAAAGATTAATGACAAAGAATGATAGTAAAAAGCTTTGGAGCACCTTCAATTACATTTTTTGAAAAAAAGGCAAACTCAGCTCCATAATTCAACTTAGCTCCAACATTTATTGAATCAGATTAGCATTTTAGGTACATATCTGACCAAATTATGAAAGATAAGAATTGTAATTTTGAATTCCCGTAAAGTGAGTGTGGAAGACGTAAATAAAGTATTGTTGTCTATCAACAATGACAAGCCAACGGGGTCTGACAACTTGGATGGAAAATTACTGAGGATAATAGCAAACGATATGGCCACTCCTATTTGCCATATCTTCAATTTAAGCCTACTAGAATGTGTGTGCCCTAAGGCCTGGAAGGAAGCAAAAGTCATTCCGCTGCCTAAGAATAGTAAAGCCCCCTTTACTGGCTCAAATAGCCGACCAATCAGCATGTTACTAACCTTTAGTAAACTTTTGGAAACAATAGTGTTTGACCAGATACAATGCTATGTTACAGTACAAACTGACAACAGACTTTCAGCACGGTTATATGGAAGAACATTCAACAAGCACAGGACTTACACAAATGACTGATGATTGGCTGAGAGAAATTGATGATAAAAAGATTGTGGGGGCTGTTTTGTTAGACTCCAGTGTGACTTTTGACATTATCGATCATAATCTGCTGCTGTAAAAACGTATGTGTTATTGCTTTACAACCCCTGCTATATTGTGGATAAAGAGTTACCTGTCTAACAGAACACAGAGGGGGTTCTTTAATGGAAGCCTCTCCAACATAATCCAGGTAGAATCAGGAATTCCCCAGGGCAGCTGTCTAGGACCCGTACTTTTTTCAATCTTTACTAATGACATGCCACTGGCTTTGAGTAAGAGTAAAAGTGTGTCTATGTACGCGGATGACTCAACACTATACGGGTCAGTTACTGGATAGTAGGCAAGTTCAATATGAGGGTTTCAGCATGAAATATCCTTTATATATTTATTTCATTATGTCAATATGTATTTGTTGTCAATGTTTTGACGTCGAAAAGGTGGCTGTTGTCAAAAAAAGTAAATAGTTGGTAGAGTTGCAGAGTTAATTGAAAATAATTGTTGATTAGATGCTTCTTTCATTAATTAGGCTATTTTCACTTGAACCATATGGTCAATCTACTAGAAACGAAATGTACCTTTTGAAGTGTTGAATCCACCCACCATTTTCTTTTAAAGTGACCTTTTGAAGTTCCACCCACCATTTCCTTTTAGTGACCTTTTGAAATGTTGAAGGTCCACCCACCATTTCCTTTTAGCAACCTTTTGAAGTGTTATAGTTCCACCCACCATTTCTTTTAAAGTGACCTTTTGAAGTTCCACCCACCATTTTCTTCTGTTCTCTCTGCCACTGCTCCTTGACCTCCTTCCTCAGTTTGTCCAGCTCGGTCTTCCGCGCGAGGAGAGGCTAGAGAACCAACCACCCCCCCCCCCCAAAACACACACACGCTCTAGTGAGTCAATGCTAACATATCCATCAACGACCTCAGTCTGGTTTATGCAGATCAGAGCATGAAATACTGTAGAAAAGTCACGTAGACAGATGTCTATACCTGCATGAATTTGTTGGTTTGAAGGGCAGCTGCTGTGTGCAGTAGGAGCTGGCTGTACTCAATATCGTTCTTGAACGCAGACATGTAGATGTCCCGGAATGGCATGAACTCCTTTTGATGGGAAGACAACTACAGTTACAAATCACAATTCAAAATGAGGCAGTGTAGATGCTTTAAAATGATTATGTTATGACAGATGTCCTCTTTTGAGATAACGGTTGACTGGTGAATAGTTATTATATCAAGCTGAGCAGAAACATATTTAATCATAATCACCTGATGACTTGCGATTGTCTTCGCTGATTCTGCCATTTTGGCGTAGCTCCTTGCACACTCGATATCTGGAATCAGACACTCAACGTTACGACATGTCCCGAAGGCAAGACATAACAGTCCACTAAAGTGCAAGTGTTGAACAAATGGAATGGCTAGCCTGGTTGTCATCAGAGGTTGGTGGCACCTTAATTTGGGAGGACGGGCACATGGTAATGACTGAAGCAGAAAAGGCAGAAAGGTATCCATGTGTTTGATGTCATTCCATTCGCTCCATTCCAAGCCATTATTATGAGCCGTCCTCCCCTCAGAAGCCTCCACTGATTGCCATAGATACCATATATGTTCAATACAGCAGGATTAAGTAGCTACTGTGTGTAGTATGATGACATTCAGTGATTAAGTACAGGACAGACTACAAATGCCCAGTAACCTATTAATGCAAATAGAGGAGCTAACGGTAAATTACTGAACACACTTCTACACTGTGTTTAGGTAAGTTTCGAGTTTACTGTATTGACAAACCCTTATCAGAGTTATATTCAACCCATGCAAGTTTGTCCTTGTGTTTATCTGGGGCAAAATAGCACAGGTGTGAAACTATCTATTACTGTCTACAAGTAGCCTAATGCTAGAACAAACTAACCTAATAAAGCTAAGGCTAGGCTAATGCTAGAACAAACTAAGCTAATAAAGCTAATGCTAGAACAAACCTAGCTAATAAAGCTAAGGCTAATGCTAGAACAAACTAACCTAATAAAGCTAAGGCTAGGCTAATGCTAGAACAAACTAAGCTAATAAAGCTAAGGCTAGGCTAATGCTAGAACAAACTAAGCTAATAAAGCTAATGTTAGAACAAACTAAGCTAATAAAGCTAATGCTAGAACAAACTAAGCTAATAAAGCTAAGGCTAGGCTAATGCTAGAACAAACTAAGCTAATAAAGCTAAGGCTAATGCTAACACAAACTAAGCTAATAAAGCTAAGGCTAGACTAACGCTAAGACAAAAACTTCCCGAGTTGAGGTAAAAGGAGTTAAAGGTTAGCAACCTTAAAGACCCCTAACGGTGTCACAGCATACACCGATCCCAGCATAAACACTGTATGTCAGAGGACTGTAGCTCAGACCATACAGATACCATATAATACTAGTTGTATAATATCTAATAACAGTGTTCTATCTAATTCTGTGGCTCCGACTCACCCGTAATGAGGTGTCTCTCTGTATGAACCCTATGTGTGTTAGACGAGGGGGGAGGGAGAAAGAAAGAGCGACTGACCCATACTGATTCGTTTATCCACCCAGGCCAGTAACTCCTTGGTGTACATGGACCAGGCCTTGGTGTAGAGCAGAGCCGACTCCACCCCGCCTTCACTCCGCTGCAGCGCCACGTCCACACCATCCACCTCCTCCGCCCTCGCCGGCAGCGACGGACCTGCGATGGTAACGGTAACAAGCCATGGGTTGGGGAAAAAGAAGTCATTTGACCTAGGCCTGACACTGAGCATCGCTACCTACTGGCTAACGGCTAACTGGCAACTAGCTATGGACAAGATCCCTCTATCAGATGTGGGTGTATGTGTGTATGAGTGTGTGTGTGTCTGTGTACAAGTGTGTATGACTGTGTGTGTGTTTGTGTGTACGTGTGTGTGTGTGTGCGTGTGTGTGTGTGTGTGTGTGTGTACACGTGTGTGCGTGTGTGTGCGTGTACGTGTGTGTGAGTGTGTGTGAGTGTGTGTGTGTGTGAGTGTCAGATCTGACAGAGAGTAAAGTCCCTGTTGTCCTTGAGTTACATGTTATTAATACACAATACACTGTAATACTAAGTAGACTGGACAGGGATTGTTGACCGTGGGTTATGTGTTATTAATACACTGTAATACTAAGTAGACTGGACAGGATTTGTTTACCTTGGGTTATGTGTTGTTAATACACTGTAATACTAAGTACACTGGACAGAACAGGGATTGCCTCCTGTATGTATTAATATGACCAAGCCGACAGGTCAGTCACTGTGTGAATGGAGATCTTATATAGGCCCACTAACTATACCACAGAGACTCCATATTTATTTTATTTATTTCACCAGGTAGGCTAGTTGCGAACAAGTTCTCATTTACAACAGCGACCTGGCCAAGATAAAGCAAAGCAGCAACAACACAGAGTTACACGTGGAATAAACAAACATACAGTCAATAATACAGTACAAAAAAGTCTATATACAGTGTGTGCAAATGAGGTAAGATAAGGGAGGTAAGGCAATAAATAGCCCATGGTGTCAAAGTAATTACAATATACCAATTAAACACTGGAGTGATAGATGAAACTGTACAAACCATAGAAATAGCCTAGCCATAGAAACCATAGAAACCATTACCCTAGCCATAGAAACCATAGAAACCAACATACACTCACCAGACAGTTTATTAGGTACCCCATTCACAAAAATGGAACACTCCTACAGACAGTCAGTCACGTGGCCATGGCTTGGTATATAAAGCCGGCAGACAGGCATCGAGGCATTCAGTAACTGTTCCATTGAATGTTAGAATGGGCGAAACAAGTGACCTAAGCAGCTTTGAGCGTGGTATGATCGTCGGTCCCAGGTACGACAGTGTCTAGGGTTTCCTGAGAATGGTGTGACAAACAAACAACAAAAAACATCCAGCCAACAAGAGTCCTGTGGGCGAAAAAAGCTGGTTGATGCGATGAGTGAAGTCGAACGAGAATGGCATGAACCATGCAATCTAACAGGAGGGCCACAAACAGACAATAGTACAAAAGTGGTGTGCAGAATGGCATCTCTGAACCCACAACTCGTCGATCCTTGTCAAGGATGGGCTATTGCAGCAGACGACCATACCGTGTTCCACTCCTATCAGCTAAAACCAAGAAGAAGCGGCTCCAGTGGGAACACGATCACCAACACAGTGGAACCCGAGAAGTGGAAAAACATTGCCTGGTCCGACGACTCCTAGTTCCTGTTGCGTCATGCGGATGGCATAGTCGGGATTTGGCATAAGCAGCATGAGTCCATGGACCCATCCTGCCTGGTGTCAACGGTACAGGCTAGTGGCACTGGTGTACTGCCGTCTAATCTGCAGCAACTACGTGATGCCAACACGTCAGCATGGACCAACATCCCTGTGGAATGTTTCCGACTTGTAGAATCCATGTCCCGAAGAACTCGGGCTGTTCTGGAATCCATGTCCCAAAGAACTCGGGCTGTTCTGGAATCCATGTCCCAAAGAACTCGGGCTGTTCTGGAATCCATGTCCCAAAGAACTCGGGCTGTTCTGGAATCCATGTCCCAAAGAACTCGGGCTGTTCTGGAATCCATGTCCCAAAGAACTCGGGCTGTTCTGGAATCCATGTCCCAAAGAACTCGGGCTGTTCTGGAATCCATGTCCCAAAGAACTCGGGCTGTTCTGGAATCCATGTCCCAAAGAACTCGGGCTGTTCTGGAATCCATGTCCCAAAGAACTCGGGCTGTTCTGGAATCCATGTCCCAAAGAACTCGGGCTGTTCTGGAATCCATGTCCCAAAGAACTCGGGCTGTTCTGGAATCCATGTCCCAAAGAACTCGGGCTGTTCTGGAATCCATGTCCCGAAGAACTCGGGCTGTTCCAGAATCCATGTCCCGAAGAACTCGGGCTGTTCCAGAATCCATGTCCCGAAGAACTCGGGCTGTTCCAGAATCCATGTCCCGAAGAACTCGGGCTGTTCCAGAATCCATGTCCCGAAGAACTCGGGCTGTTCCAGAATCCATGTCCCGAAGAACTCGGGCTGTTCTAGAATCCATGTCCCAAAGAACTCGGGCTGTTCTAGAATCCATGCCCTGAAGAACTCGGGCTGTTCTAGAATCCATGTCCCGAAGAACTCGGGCTGTTCTAGGGGCAAAGGGGAGTCCAACCAGGTACTAGATGGTGTACCTAATAAACTGGCTGGTGAATATATATCTTTACTGTCAACCCCGGGACAAATAGCTCTTCAACACAATGACACCTCACCACAGACAAAATCCAAAACATTCACAGAGGGAGGGCTGGTTTATGTCATTGTGCAATGATTTTATAAGGGACTTCCAAGCCAAGCAGTCAAAGAGTAAATTATATATATATTTGTTTTACCTTTATCTAACTAGGCAAGTCAGTTAAGGACAAATTCTTATTTTCAATGACGGCCTAGGAACAGTGGTTTAACTCTTGTTCAAATGGCAGAACGACAGATTTTTATCTTGTCAGCTCGGGGATTTGATCTTGCAACCTTTCGGTTACTAGTCCAACGCTCTAACCACTAGGCTAACTGCTAACATATTCTATTGTTAAGAGCTATCAGTTGTTAAGTGGATGGAGTAGTAAAGTGACATGGAGGTTTTAGTGCATCTTACCTGGCGGAACATCTTTCTCTAGATCGGAGCCTCCAGACTCCACAGAAAGGTTCTCGAACGACTGGGAACAAGACAGACAGACAGAGCATGGTGATGGTGATGAATAAGGAACAGGAGGGTCCTGTATATGACATGGCTAACAAATAATAAAAAAATATATCCCTTTGTGGTAAGAAACAACACACTAAATAACGCTGTAATGAATTAATCACTAGAAGAGATTTCAGGAGTAGCCTCCACTTCAAACGGGAAACAATCATCATACAGTGTTATGTTGTTGCCTGAGAGCCGCATAACCTTTGACATCCCCATCCTGGGGTATCTTCAGACAGTGCATCACCTGGCTTTACTGTAAACCCATACATAATGTCCAGACAGACAGTTGTTGTGTAGGGGGAAGTGTGTGTGTGTGTTTCTTACCCTGCTTCTCGGAGTCAGGGGGTTCAGCACCAACGGTGATCCATTGTCTACATCTCCCATAAGGAAGTCAGACACTCTGAAAGACGAACACACAACGACAATGAAAAGCACACACAGACTATGGGAATGACTCTTAACGGGTAGGAAGCATAAACGTAACCACATGTAACATATGGATTTGCATTAGTATACAACGATCAGAATTCTGAAAAAAAATCAGGAGTGTGATGTAATAAGGACCAGGCAAGCCGACCTATTCCCTATAACGCCAACAGAATAACTTCCAATTAAACCAAATCGTTTGCACTCATGACTATTGGTTTAAATGTAATCTTTCAGCCAATTTACAAGCAAATACTTAATGAATTTGTTACAAATCAACATGCAAGGTTTCTAGCCAACTAGCCTATATTAAAGTAAACCAAAGTTTTGGAAAAACATAATGCCATCTAACCAGTTATCAAAGAATGTTAGCTATATGCAATTATCTTAGCCAGCAAGCTAATGTTAGCTATTTAGACAACTAGCTATTAGCCTAGCCAGCCTAGCCAATCACCACGGTTATGGTTGGCAAGCTAGAGCCCAACTACTGATGACTAGCTAGAACACAACTAACACAACTAAAACATAACTGCAGATCAAAAGCAAAAAGAGAGCAGAGACTTACAGATGGTTGGCTGAGGCCCATCTGATGGTAAAACTTTTTAAAAAAGAGTGCAGGCTGAGTTGGCTACCAAAGCGAGGGGAGGTGGGACGCTCACCGCGCTGAAGGAGAGTCAGTGGGGGAAATCCAATAGCTAGCTAAAATCCAAAATAGATAGATTCCAGATGTCAGGCAGCTAGCGCACCATCACCAAGGTGGAAACAAAACTACCGTAGCCTAATTCACAGAGAACATGCCGAAAAGTTGACAAAAGAAAAAAGAGAACAGATGAGCTACTACACAATTAGAACAAACAGCTATGATTTTCTCTCTCGTTTTGAGCCCACAGCAAGAAAGCACAAGTCTGCCGTGCTTACGGGTTCCCAATAGATAACACAGCCACAAAGTCCATGACGAGCATGAGGATGCTAACGTTAGCCAGCTTGACATAGCTACCGAGCTATCATACGAATTTGGTATCACAGAGTAGATTCTCTATATGACCTTGAGAAATAGTGCATTGTGGGTAATTTAGAAAATATCTGGAAATAAGTTAATAAATATGTAATAACACAAAAACATAACTATGTTTGTTGTTATAGGTAACCAGATCATGACTACAAATAAGTCACTAATTCTTTGACTACACTGTGTTGTTATTTGGTGAGTAAAAACTCATGCTTCCTACCCTTTAAGAACTGGTCTGGGGTCAGTTGTGTTGTTTTTAGCACAATGGTTAGGGAATGAATCGGGGTAGGGCAAACATCAATGCTTGTGTTCCTAGATCAATGGTTGTGGGCTACATCCTCTATATAACACAATACGCTGTCATAACCGTCACCCTCCCCACTGCCACACATCACATCGTCAATACTCTATCAGATACAGAGGTACCATACTCTGGAATTATTATCTTCACATTGCCAAATCATCATCATCCCTCAATAACTTCAAGCGAAGACTGGGGGTCAGCCTGATGAACCAAACTACTCAGTAATCTCCTCCATGAAGACTGGGGGTCAGCCTGATGAACCAAACTACTCAGTAATCTCCTCCATGAAGACTGGGGATCAGCCTGATGAACCAAACTACCCAATAATCCCCTCCATGTAGCCCAGGCCTAGGCTATTCCAGTCCTCAGGGGCCTGATTGGTGTCACTTTTCCCCCATCCCTAGCAAACACACCTTTTTCAGAGTCAGTAGAAAGGCCTCTTTAGTGTCCTAAGTTTTCATAACTGTGACCTTAATTGCCTACCGTCTGTAAGCTGTTACGGTCTTAACGACCGTTCTACTGGTGTATGTTCATTAATTGTTTATAGTTCAGCGTGGGAAACAGTGTTTAAACCCTTTACAATGAAGATCTGTGAAGACTGGAGTTGACCAGGCCTGAATTGTAGGCTAACTCTCACACACATGCGCACACACACACATAATAAAACATGTTTTTTCTTGTTTACTGAGTATATTATGTACAATTATAAATTAATATGCTTTGCTTAACTGATTGAACAAACTTTTTTTAAACTTATATTTGTGGTGTGGTTTTCATATCAGCCCTTTTGGGATTTCCAACCTCACCTGCACACCGTTTTCACAACATTTTTGTTGTTGTATCTGTACTGTTTTTTCTTTCACTTCTTTTCTTTGGTGCGAATAAATAAAACCTAAAAACCTCTCTCTCTGTGAGAGCCAACACAGGCAGCCATTATGTAATGATATATAGTCTTAAGGTTGAGAATATGACCTTTGAGGGGTGTAAGACAAGGATGTCTGTTCTCACTGCATTTATGTATTATGGTGATGGAAATACTTGGTATGAAGACAATATCAAATATAGTTTGAAGAGTCAGAAAAACAAAGCAACTGCATTTATCACTAATATACTAATATCACTAACATATCACTAATATACTAATATCACTAACATATCACTAATATACTAATATCCCTAATATACTAATATCACTAACATATCACTAATATACTAATATAACTAACATATCACTAATATACTAATATCACTAATATACTAATATCCCTAATATACTAATATCACTAATATAACTAACATACCACTAATATCACTATTATCACCAACATATCACTATTATCACCAACATATCACTAATATACTAACATCACTAATATACTAACATCACTAATATACTAATATCACTAGCATATCACTCATATCACTAACATACAACTAATATCACTAACATATCACTAACATAATAATATATCACTAAATCACTAACATATCACTAACATAATAATATATCATTAAATCATTAATATACCACTAACATACTAATATATTAATATATCACTAACATATCACTAACATAATAATATATCACTAATAAACCACTAAAATACTAATATATCACTAATATATTAATATATCACTAATATATCACTAACATACCAATATATCACTAATATATTAATATATCACTAATATATTAATATATCACTAACATACTAATATACCACTAACATACTAATATACCACTAACATACTAATATGCCACTAACATACTAATATGCCACTAACATACTAATATGCCACTAACATACTAATATACCACTAACATACTAATATGCCACTAACATACTACTATACCACTAACATACTACTATACCACTAACATACTACTAACACACTAATATGCCACTAACATACTAATATACCACTAACATACTAATATGCCACTAACATACTAATATACCACTAACACACTAATATACCACTAACATACCACTAACATACTAATATACCACTAACATACTAACATACCACTAACATACTAATATACCACTAACATACTAATATACCACTAACATACTAACATACCACTAACATACTAATATACCACTAACATACTAATATACCACTAACATACTAATATACCACTAACATACTAACATACTAATATACCACTAACATACTAATATACCACTAACATACTAATATACCACTAACATACTAATATACCACTAACATACTAATATACCACTAATAAATCACTAACAAGCCACTAATACTTACATATTTCCAAAGGTGAATGCCAGTGTGTCGATAGAAGTGTATATCTCTCCGAAAAGCTTCTGCTTGTTCTCTTCGTTCACGTCTTTGAAGTTAACACCTGTCAAAAGGGATAAAGAAAGTTTGGCTGTGAAACTAAATAACTGACATGATATCTACAGTATGTTCCGGATGTCAAATGTACGTTAAAAGAATACATGAATACTGAACAAAAATATAAAACGCAATATGCAATAATTTCAACGATTTTACAGTTCATATAAATTCATTATGCCCTAATCTATGGATTTCATATCACTGGGCAGGGGCGCAGCGATGGGTGGAGACACCAGTTTTTCCCCACAAAAGGGATTTATTACAGACTGAAAGATTCATCAGTTTCATCAGCTGTCTGGGTGGCTGTCTCACATGCTAACCAAACTGCACGCGTGCGTCCGTCCGCGTGGGCCAATGCACGCAAGTTGATTTTGTTCACCCACACCAGAAGCGATCAGGACATGCAGGTTGAAATATCAAAACTCTGAACCAATTATATTAATTTGGGGACAGGTCAAAAAGCATTCAACATTTATGGCAATTTAGCTAGTTAGCTTGCTGTTGCTAGCTAATTTGTCCTGGTATATAAACATTGGGTTGTTATTTTACCTGAAATGCACAAGGTCCTCTAACTCTGACAATTAATCCACAGATTAAACAGTAAACCGTATTTGTTTCTCGTCATCTCTCCTCCTTCCTTCTTTTTCTCCTTTAGACTTTATATGGTGGTTGGCAACCAACTTTACAGCATTACTACAACCGACCGGAGTGTGGACCTCAGTTCATCTTTCAGTCACCCACGTGGGTATAACCAATGAGGAGATGGCACGTCAGTGTATGCTCCTAAAAAACCAATGAGGAGATGGGAGAGGCAGGACCAATTTCTATTTTAGCGCCTGGCCATGCAGACGTTCGTTGACGCCCCTGAGCAGTGTAGGTGCAATGATTGAATAACATGTATGTGTACATTTATTTTGCAACGCTGGTCAGCATGTCAGACAATCCCGCAGGTGAAGAAGCCGGATGTGTAGGTCCTGGGCTGGCGTGGTTACATGTGGTCTGCGGTTGTGAGGCCGGTTGGACGTACAGCCAAATTCTCTAAAATGATGTTAGAGGCGGCTTATGGTAGATAAATGAACATTCAATTATCTGGCAACAGCCCTAGTGGTAATTCCTGCAGTCAGCATGCCAATTGCATGCTCCCTCAAAACTTGAGACATCTGAGGCATTGCGTTGTGTGACAAAACTGCACATTTTAGAGTGGCCTTTTATTGTCCCCCAGCACAAGGTGCACCTGTGTAACGATCATGCTGTTTCATCAGCTTCTTGATATTCCACACCTGTCAGGTGGAAGGATTATCTTGGCAAACGAGAAATGCTCACTAACAGAGAAGTAAAGACATTTGTGCACAAAATTTGAGAGAAATAAGGTTTTTGTAAGTAAGTATTTACAAAAAAATATATTCTATTTCAGCTCATGAAACATGGGACCAACATTTTACATGTTGCATTTATATTTTTGTTCAGTATATATCCTCTACGGGCCACGGGGGCAGTATTGAGAATTTTGAAAGAAATATGTGCCCATTTTTAACTGCCTCCTACACCAACTCAGAAGCTAGGATATGCATATTATTAACACATTCGGATAGAAAACACTCTGAATTTTCTAAAACAGTTTGAATGGTGTCTGTAAGTATAACAAAACTCATATTGCAGGCAAAAACCTGTGAAAAATAGATTAAAAAAAATGAGAATTCTGTGACTGTACTATTTAGTGTCATTGTTTTAAAGATACCACAGTGAGAAAGGATTCAGTTCGCAACTCCTACTGCTTCCACTAGATGTCAACGATCTTTAGAAAGTTGTTGGAAGCATCTGTCATGAATACAGACCGAATTAGAAAGCTTACAAGTTGACACGTCATCACTTCATTTTTTGCGCCTGCGCATGAATCTGAGAAGAGTGCCTTTGTCATTATCGTTTATTCTAGACACTTGATAGGTTGTGTGAAAATATTACTGATGTTTACTGATGTTTCACGTTAAAAATGGAACAAAAGATTAGTGCTAAACAACGTTTGACATGTTTAAACAAACGTAAATAGATTATTTACTAGGTTTTCTTTAGCTTTTCGACGTGACTTTACACTGCCCACCTCATTTTGTGGGAGCCTACTGAACCTACCTATTTGGACATAAATTATGAACTTTGTCAAAAGAAACCACATTTGTTCTGGACCTGGGATCTCTGGCAGCGCCTTCTGATGGAGATAATCAAAGGTAAGGGGATATTTAGAATGTTATTATCGATATTAGATGATGCTAATGCTAACGGTATAGCTTAGCTTAGCTTAGCATATAGCTCATTGTTGTTAGCATAGTACCCAGTTTATGCAAAATGTGATTTCCCAGTAAAGTTATTTTGAGATCTGGCCATTCGGTAGCAATTACGAGATGATAATATATTATTCTTTGAATGACAATATTATAATTTACCAATGTTTTCGAATAGTAATTCCGTGATTTGTAATGCTGGATTCACTGGGTGCATTCGAGCCGAAAAAAATTCTGAATTTCACCGCGACTGTAAATGCTGTTTTTGGATATAAATATGAACTTGATGGAACTAAAAATGCATGTATTGTATAACATAATGTCCTATGAGTGTCATCTGATGCAGATTGTCAAAGGTAAGTGCATAATTCTAGCTAGTTTTCTGTCTGTTGATGCCCTTCTTTGAATTGGCTAAACATTACACGCAGCTATTGTCAATGTACTCTCCTCACATAACCTAACTTTATGCATTCTCCGTAATGCCTCTGAAAATCGGACAGCGTGGTTAGATTTAGGAGATATATCTTTCAAATGGAGGAAAATAGTTGATTATTTGATTTTTTGAAATGATTACTCTTGCAGTTTTGAATTCCCCGCCATGGTCACATGACAATGAATCCCAATACCGGGATAAGATCGGGATAAGATCCTCAACAGGATATCCAACATGAACATGATACTCATCATTATCCAAATATGTTGCAATACAAATTGAGAGTCTACATAACATGAGTCATGAGAAACCAACGGTCATTTATCCCTAAAACACTTAATCAGAGTAGTTAGGCCTGAAAAAGCAGAGATTTGACTAAATCAGTATATATTTGACTGAAACTGCAGAGATTTGACTAAATCAGTATATATTTGACTGAAACTGCAGAGATTTGACTAAATCAGTATATATTTGACTGAAACTGCAGAGATTTGACTAAATCAGTATATATTTGACTGAAACTGCAGAGATTTGACTAAATCAGTATATATTTGACTGAAACTGCAGAGATTTTACAAAGAGTAGAGATTTGACTGAAGTGTAATCTGGAAAGGCCACAGTTTCCTTCCTGCCTTGAGTCTAAACAGAGTGATGACAGAAAAAGAGAACGGGGAAAAAGACCAATGTAAATAGGTCTATAATCATTCTCCACAATAAACTTCCTGTCCCAGTCCCACTGGGGAGGAGAGAAAATAAACCAGGATTAGAGCAGGCAGCGCTGTCCAGCGTCTGAAATGGCACCCTATTCCCTATATAGTAGACTACTTTTGAACAAAGCTCTATGGGAGCTCCCTAAGGGCCCTTGGTATGTAATCCCAGTGATGCCATTCCCCCAGGCTGTCGACGTCCTCTCTCCTCTCTGCCTAACAATGGAGATGTCTAGAGACCAGGAGGTCTCTCTCCTCTCTGCCTAACAATGGAGATGTCTAGAGACCAGGAGGTCTCTCTCCTCTCTGCCTAACAATGGAGATGTCTAGAGACCAGGAGGTCTCTCTCCTCTCTGCCTAACAATGGAGATGTCTAGAGACCAGGAGGTCTCTCTCCTCTCTGCCTAACAATGGAGATGTCTATAGACCAGGAGGTCTCTCTCCTCTCTGCCTAACAATGGAGATGTCTATAGACCAGGAGGTCTCTCTCCTCTCTGCCTAACAATGGAGATGTCTAGAGACCAGGAGGTCTCTCTCCTCTCTGCCTAACAATGGAGATGTCTATAGACCAGGAGGCCTCTCTCCTCTCTGCCTAACAATGGAGATGTCTAGAGACCAGGAGGTCTCTCTCCTCTCTGCCTAACAATGGAGATGTCTAGAGACCAGGAGGTCTCTCTCCTCTCTGCCTAACAATGGAGATGTCTATAGACCAGGAGGTCTCTCTCCTCTCTGCCTAACAATGGAGATGTCTATAGACCAGGAGGCCTCTCTCCTCTCTGCCTAACAATGGAGATGTCTATAGACCAGGAGGCCTCTCTGCCTAACAATGGAGATGTCTAGAGACCAGGAGGCCTCTCTGCCTAACAATGGAGATGTCTAGAGACCAGGAGGCCTCTCTCCTCTCTGCCTAACAATGGAGATGTCTAGAGACCAGGAGGTCTCTCTCCTCTCTGCCTAACAATGGAGATGTCTAGAGACCAGGAGGTCTCTCTCCTCTCTGCCTAACAATGGAGATGTCTAGAGACCAGGAGGTCTCTCTCCTCTCTGCCTAACAATGGAGATGTCTAGAGCAGGAGATCAAGAGAATGATCCAAGGAAAGAGGCTCCTAGAAAGCACTTCCTCTTGTTCTTCTTACCACACAGTTCTTTGAGTTGTCCTCCTTAACGTCTAAGTTATTTGAACGCTCTAGTTAAACGATCGGTAGTCCAGGTTGAATGTTGTAGTTAGTTGGAGACTTAGTTCCAATTAGTTTAAACATTCAGCAGTACAAGAGCTCACCACATAAACCACACGTTTTCCTCAGAGGTCACAAATGGTTTTCCATTTTAGATTTCTCTTCGAGCGATAAAGGATTTTGGAGACCCAGAGAGAGAGAGAGAACAGCAGCTCCCTATGCTCTCACAGTGCAGGCTTCCTGTCTACCACAAGATGAACTCTCCAGTCACACACACACACACACACACACACACACACAAAACCAGGCTTCCCTTCCAGTGGCTGAACTCTTAGCATCCAGTCTGCTTTCAAGAACTTCTCTCTCTCGCTCTTCTCTGTCGGTATTCCTGGCTGTACGGTACGACCACTCCTTGATGCTAGAACCACTCCTTGACGCTAGAACCACTCCTTGACCCTAGAACCACTCCTTGACCCTAGAACCACTCCTTGACCCTAGAACCACTCCTTGACCCTAGAACCACTCCATGACCCTAGAACCACTCCATGACCCTAGAACCACTCCATGACCCTAGAACCACTCCATGACCCTAGAACCACTCCATGACCCTAGAACCACTCCTTGACCCTAGAACCACTCCTTGGTCAGTTGGTATTTTGTGGTTCAGAAGTTCCAAAGGGGAATTACCTCTAGTGGTCAAGCTGATCTACAGCCTGTTTAATGTGCTAAAGCTTTCTCCAACGGCCACAGGGGAAAAGGAAGCAGACATCTCTTCCTTTACCTCCTTTCGAGCATCCAAAAACTCATCTTTCCAGGGAAGAGTGGTGAAGCGTCTCCCATACAGGGTTTAAGGCGATTCCATTAGTTCCAGAAGCTTCGATGTGAGTGACCCTCTCAAACAGCACAGTACAGTTAGTGGTTCCAGGTAGTTTGGTCCCGGGAGGGTCTGTCTGTGAACCCAGCTAGCTAGCTACATGACATTGGACGCTATCGATGCGTCTATCTGGCAGTTACGTCCTCCCCCCTCCTCTCCTGCCCCCAACACAGGACATCCTGAAGCTCACTAGAAAACAATGCTAGCACTCTCTCTGTCCAACCACAGTCCAATCGTGGATGTTACAGGCAAAAACGACAATGTTTTCACTTTGAAAGCACAACACTACTGAACGAACATTAATCAACTCCACCTCTCGGCCCGGTGCAGGGGGAAGCTGGCTGACAAAACAGATATTGATGGGAGCAAACATACAACACACGACTTAGCCAGGACACAGGCATCAGGTTATAGGAGGCATCGGGCTACAGGAGGCATCGGGCTACAGGAGGCATCGGGCTACAGGAGGCATCAAGCTATAGGAGGCATCTGGACAGAGGGTGCATCATGGGATTGTGAATCCATCAGAGACCCATATACATGATGTGACTGGACAATGGTTGCAGAATTTCACTACCATCTCAAAATGTCCACGTTTTTCCGAAATCCTGGTTACAGCCTTCCAGATGTCCAGATTTCCTGCCAACCAGGATTTCTGGACATTTTGGGAAAGCTACTGGAATGTTGCAATCCTAGATTGAACAGATGTAAAAGGGGAAAAGGACATCTCATGTGCCATGTCTTCATTCAGGTCATGGTGATAGATGTTATGTGATAAGGTATCTGAGAAGGACATATCTTAGCTGATGGGTGATACTAGACTTTTCATAATGGACTACGTATTCTCTTTGTATACATTTAATTCATTTTCTCATTGTAACCACACCTTTACTGGCCTCTTATAACTACGTACGGCAGGGTTTCCCAAACTCGGTCCTAACGTTCACTCCGTCTCTGTCCTACCAACACACAATAGTTCCTTCAGTTCTGCTTGAAATGAACCCAGGTTGCATACCGAGGTGTAAACCAAGCCTTGGGATCCACTTGGGTTCAACAAGAATAGATTTAGAGTGGAAGGAAAAAAGAGATATTGATAACACACACACACAACCTCCCCAGCCTTTTTTCCCCAGGTCAGAGTGTCACCATGCTTTGCTCTGCCAAAAAGTATGCAGCCAAACCAGTCTGCTTTGCAATGCAAATTGAGCCAAGTTAAACTCTACACTGAGATTCTTGTGCACAGGCCAAGTAAAGAATTGCCCTCCGTGGCTGATCATAATCTCTGGGAGAAGGAAGGAGTGGAGAGGAATTATTCATGTTCCATCAGGACAGAAAGACAAAGCACAAAGACTTATTAAAGAGTATTTGAGTCAAACACACTCCTCTCCCTTCCTACCACAAAAAAAAAGTGAACATTCTTTTTTTTTTTTTTTAAATGGCCAAATATTATATTTCCATGCAAATGTATGTATTCCGAATACATTTACAAATGTATGTCACGCACTAATATACATTTCAAATATTTTAAATTATATTTTTTCCTGTGTGGGTGGTTTAAATAGGTCATCAATATAATGTCACAATAAGGTGCGGAGCTTTCGATTTGCCTGCTGGGGGGCAAGGAAACCCGCAGCGCCGCTCAAACTAAATGACAACTTCGTGCCGTTTCTCAAGGCATTGTTAACAAAATACATATACTCTTCAGTTGTAATACCATCACCTACTGAAGAACATAGTCAGAACTACACGTGATATTATTCCACATTTAGCTCCATCAGAGTTACACAGCAAGTTACTGCATGATTTATGATCTATCATCAGTTACACAGCAAGTCACTGCATGATTTATGATCTATCAGAGTTATACAGCAAGTCACTGCATGATTTATGATCTATCATCAGTTACACAGCAAGTCACTGCATGATTTATGATCTATCAGAGTTATACAGCAAGTCACTGCATGATTTATGATCTATCAGTAATCATCAATTGATCATGTAATTTCAGATATGTGATGTTAGCCTCGCGATATCGCTCAATATTGTTCATCATTAATTGGATATTTGAGTGATATAAAATAATACCTGACAAGTATAAGTGGTTTAGGTTAAGTTCCCATCCTTTGTGGGCTCTGCCTGACAAGCAGCAGAAGGGCACATTGGTCGATATAAGGTTACTGTTAGCTGATAATGTTTACTTTGTAAGCTACCAGTAGAAACATTGTACAGTTGGCTAAACATAGTGGTACGTAGACCAAATGTACTTTTTTCTCCAACCAACGAAGGCCTACCTAGCAAAGTTAGCTAACATTATCCCTTTTCAGCATTGTTTTTAAATAGTGTTTAATGGCGATTGCTGCTGACAGATATGATAGGCTACATTGATTGACGGACCACGTCAATATAGTTAGTTAACAAGCTAACTTTCAGGGGGATAAACTAGAGGCCTCTTTCTAGGTAGTGTTTGATTTGCTTGCCATCTATAGTGGCGATGACAGTAGTCTGACTGACAACTTTACCAGGACGAGGACTTGCCCATTTCAAGCTCTTTCCAAAAGACTAAACTTGGAGCTCCCGAGTGGTGCAGTGGTCTAAGGCACTGCATCTCAGTGTTAGAGGCGTCACTACAGACACCCTGGTTTGATTCCAGGCTGTATCACAACCGGCCGTGATTGGGAGTCCCATAGGGCAGCGCAAAATTGGCCCTGCATCGTGTAGGCCGTCATTGTAAATAAGAATTTGTTCTTAACTGACTTGCCTAGCTAAATAATATTATTATTAAATAAATAAATAAATAAAAATCTCTGATGAAGCAAGCTAAATGACATGTTTACTTAGCTAGCTAGCTACATGGATCTGGCTACCCTCACATATCTGCAAATACATGATCAATTGATATTTACTGATTGCTGTGTAACTCTGATGATAGATCATATAGTATGCAGTGACTTGCTGTATAACTCTGATAGATCATAAATCATGCAGTGACTTGCTGTATAACTCTGATGATAGATCATAAATCATGCAGTGACTTGCTGTGTAACTGATGATAGATCATATAGTATGCAGTGACTTGCTGTATAACTCTGATAGATCATAAATCATGCAGTGACTTGCTGTATAACTCTGATGATAGATCATAAATGTGGAATAATCTGAACTGTGTAGTTCTGACTCTGCTCTTCAAGAGGTGATGATATTAAAACCAAAATAGTTACAACATGTATTAAAACAATCCCTTGAAAACGGCACGTACAGTAGTTGACAATGGTTGTAGCGGAGCTGGGGGTCTCCATGCCCCCCCCCAGCAGTCACATTGAATGCTATTGTGACGTTTTGTTGATAACGACCTATAGGAATTCAGATTTTTTTTAAATGACAATAATAAAATGTTCTGTATTTATAAGTCGGGGGTTTGAATCCATGCTGTGGGTGATATTTGAGCAAAGTTTAAAGTCAATTCATCCCCAAAGACCTGCTGCAAATACAACCCCTAGTTGTGCTACAGAGACATAAATACTGTCCCTGTAATGCTTTGAACACAAACCTTCCTCCAGACCTAACCGGCTGAGGGAGTTAGGACTGCAGAGTGTAAGCTGTTAGACAGAGAGACAGGGAGACAGAGTGTCAGGGAGACAGGGAGACAGAATTAGAGAGACAGGGAGACAGTGTCAAGGAGACAGAGTGTCAGGGAGACAGGGAGACAGAATTAGAGAGACATAATTAGAGAGACAGAATTAGAGAGACAGGGAGACAGAAATAGAGACATAATTAGAGAGACAGAGAGACAGGGAGACAAAGAGACACAATTAGAGAGACAGAATTAGAGAGACAGAATTAGAGAGACAGAATTAGAGTGACAGGGAGACAAAGAGACAGGGAGACAAAGAGACAGGGTGTGTGTGAGCCATGTAAGAGAGGGAGAAACGGAGACAGGGTGTGTGTGAACCATGTAAGAGAGGGAGACACGGAGTCAGGGTGTGTGAGCCATGTAAGAGAGGGAGATAGGGAGAAACGGAGACAGGGTGTGTGTGAAACGTGTTTATATGCCCTAGCGAGTGCTGCTCACCTTTGACCTGTGCGATGACGGTGCCTGCAGCACTGAGGATGTCGACAGAGTTGAGGGTCTGGTGTTTGTTGATGACGGCCTTCAGCACACGCAGAAGCTCCCCCAGACGCTCATGGACCACCTGGTAAAGACAGTCTTGGTGATCTGGTTGACAAACAGACACAGAGACAAGACTGTTAGTGACCCATCATCTCAGTAACACTGTAGAACAGGTGTTTGTCTACCACAGAGACTGTTAGTGACCCATCTCATCTCAGTAACACTGTAGAACAGGTGTTTGTCTACCACAGAGACTGTTAGAGACCCATCTCATCTCAGTAACACTGTGAACAGGTGTTTGTCTACCACAGAGACTGTTAGTGACCCAACTCATCACAGTAACACTGTAGAACAGGTTTTTGTCCTAGGGCTGCACGATTTATTGAATTCAGGTCTAAATTGTGATATTGACATGTGCAAAATCCTCCCTTTGACACTGTTAATACAACAACAACTAGACTGTGGTGCCTCCTGCAATGAGATGGGCTAGATTCTCTACATGCACAGAGGATGCTGACCAATCACAAGTGGGCTCTCACACTCTCTGCATGGCATGCACGTGCTGGTCAATCACAATTGTCTCCACTTATTAAGAGTGCTCAGTTAGATGCTGGTGAGGAGAGAAAAGGGCTTCACAGTGAGGGTCGGAAAAATGAGTGCTGCTCGTTCTGACGAGAAAGTCCATTTGGTGCCGAAGAAGGGAGCATCTTTAGTGGTATGGCATTATTTCGGGCTACAGGCGAACCGATGTCAACTAAATGTAAGTGTTGTGCAAAAAGTGTCTCAGAGTTGTGGCGACGACAAGAGGCAACACGACACATTTATTCAATCAATTTGAAGAAGAACCATCCCCTACTTTACAACGATTGCAAGGTGAAAAAAGCCCCTCAGCGACAACCAGCCATCTACATTAAACAGGCATTGATTGCCGAAGTGTTTTCATTGCAACTCCCTACATAAAAAAACATCCCACAGACCCATAGAAATGACCGAGGCCAAAGACCTGGTTCCTATTTACACAGTCAGCAAAAAACTGCTTCAAGAAGATGATCAACAAGCTGGACAGGAGATACAAGATTCCATCTCGCAGATATGTCTCCCAAGTCGCCATCCCAACACTGTTTAACACAATTAAGGGAGTTGAAAGGTCAAGTAGAACAACAGAGCCCTACAGTAGTTTGACAGTACACTGTATTGATAAGGAGTTTCAACTGAAAGGTTTGTGCTTGAGGACATCATAAGCTAGTTGCCCGAAGATCACAGGGAGAAAACATGTCTCTGGGGTTGAGAGAAACTTTAGCCGCCTGGGGCCTGAATGAGGAGCAGCCAGTGTGCATAAAGATAACGGTGCAGACGTGCTAAAGGCCATCATGTTGATGACTGGACCAAACGTGGTAAAGGCCATCACGTTGATGACTGGACCAAACGTGGTAAAGGCCATCACATTGATGACTGGACCAGACGTGGTAAAGACCATCACATTGATGACTGGACCAGACGTGGTAAAGACCATCACATTGATGACTGGACCAGACGTGGTAAAGACCATCACATTGATGACTGGACCAAACGTGGTAAAGGCCATCATATTGATGACTGGACCAAACGTGGTAAAGGCCATCACCATTGATGACTGGACCTAAATGCTAAAGGCCATCACATTGATGACTGGACCAAACGTGGTAAAGGCCATCACGTTGATGACTGGACCAAACGTGGTAAAGGCCATCACATTGATGACTGGACCAAACGTGGTAAAGGCCATCACATTGATGACTGGACCTAAATGCTAAAGGCCATCACATTGATGACTGGACCAAACGTGGTAAAGTCCATCACGTTGATGACTGGACCAGACGTGGTAAAGGCCATCACATTGATGACTGGACCAGACGTGGTAAAGGCCATCACATTGATGACTGGACCAGACGTGGTAAAGGCCATCACATTGATGACTGGACCAAACGTGGTAAAGGCCATCACATTGATGACTGGACCTAAATGCTAAAGGCCATCACATTGATGACTGGACCAAACATGGTAAAGGCCATCACATTGATGACTGGACCTAAATGCTAAAGGCCATCACATTGATGACTGGACCAAACATGGTAAAGGCCATCACATTGATGACTGGACCTAAATGCTAAAGGCCATCACATTGATGACTGGACCAAACATGGTAAAGGCCATCACATTGATGACTGGACCTAAATGCTAAAGGCCATCACATTGATGACTGGACCAAACATGGTAAAGACCATCACATTGATGACTGGACCAAACATGGTAAAGACCATCACATTGATGACTGGACCAAACTTGGTAAAGGCCAAAAAGGACCAGGGAGAGGGATAGAGGGAGATTTGGGGGATATTTCCCAACATTGTCTTACCTTTTATGTAAGGAGTTTTCTTATGGAATGCAAATTGCATTGTAATTAATTTTGCTGTGTGAAGTTACTGTTTGAGTGGAATCACAGCTATAGGAATCTGTGATATGGACCCTCAGGCAGTGGGGGATCCATACATAGGATCACTCAGGCCTTTTGAGTAACACAACAGCTGTTAATGAAAGAAAGGCCTATTTTAATGCCTAACTCATTAGATAGCTGCCTATAGAGTCTGGAGAGGCTAGAAATGTTTTTTCGTATTGAGGTGCCATTTCGATAGTGAATGAATTATAATGGATCCCCCACTCACTCCCTCGCTTTCACCCTACTTCCTAACAAGAGACACAGCCAGGCTGGAATGCAGTGGTTTCCAGGATGCTAATGAAGTTCAAATGTGGCAATGGGGTGCAGGCAAGGCCTCCTCTCTGTCCCGATCCCTAGTCTTAGGCCTCCTCTCTCTGTCCCAATCCCTGGCCTCAGGCCTCCTCTCTGTCCCGATCCCTAGTCTTAGGCCTCCTCTCTCTGTCCTGATCCCTGGCCTCAGGCAAGGCCTCCTCTCTCACTCCCGATCCCTAGTCTTAGGCCTCCTCTCTCAGTCCCGATCCCTGGCCTCAGGCAAGTCCTCCTCTCTCTGTCCCGATCCCTGGCCTCAGGCCTCCTCTCTCAGTCCCGATCCCTGGCCTCAGGCCTCCTCTCTCAGTCCCGATTCCTGGCCTCAGCTTCCTCTCTCAGTCCCGATTCCTGGCCTCAGGCCTCCTCTCTCAGTCCCGATCCCTGGCCTCAGGCCTCCTCTCTCAGTCCCGATCCCTGGCCTCAGGCCTCCTCTCTCAGTCCCGATCCCTGGCCTCAGGCCTCCTCTCTCAGTCCCGATCCCTGGCCTCAGGTCTCCTCTCTGTCCCGATCCCTAGTCTCAGGCCTCCTCTCTGTCCCGATCCCTAGTCTCAGGCCTCCTCTCTGTCCCGATCCCTAGTCTTAGGCCGCCTCTCTGTCCCGATCCCTAGTCTTAGGCCTCCTCTCAGTCCCGATCCCTGGCCTCAGGCCTCCTCTCTCAGTCCCGATCCCTGGCCTCAGGCCTCCTCTCTCAGTCCCGATCCCTGGCCTCAGGCCTCCCCTCTCACTCCTGATCCCTGGCCTCAGGTCAGGTCTCCTCTCTCAGTCCCGATCCCTGGCCTCAGGCCTCCTCTCTCACTCCTGATCCCTGGTCTCAGGCCTCCTCTCTCAGTCCCAATCCCTGGCCTCAGGCCTCCCCTCTCACTCCTGATCCCTGGTCTCAGGTCAGGTCTCCTCTCTCAGTCCCGATCCCTGGCCTCAGGCCTCCTCTCTCACTCCTGATCCCTGGCCTCAGGCCTCCTCTCTCTCTCCTGATCCCTGGCCTCAGGCCTCCTCTCTCACTCCTGATCCCTGGCCTCAGGCCTCCTCTCTCACTCCTGATCCCTGGCCTCAGGTCTCCTCTCTGTCCCGATCCCTGGCCTCAGGTCAGGTCTCCTCTCTCAGTCCCGATCCCTGGCCTCAGGCCTCCTCTCTCTCTCACTCCTGATCCCTGGCCTCAGGCCTCCTCTCTCACTCCTGATCCCTGGCCTCAGGCCTCCTCTCTCACTCCTGATCCCTGGCCTCAGGCCTCCTCTCTCTCTCCTGATCCCTGGCCTCAGGCCTCCTCTCTCACTCCTGATCCCTGGCCTCAGGCCTCCTCTCTCTCTCTCCTGATCCCTGGCCTCAGGCCTCCTCTCTCTCTCCTGATCCCTGGCCTCAGGCCTCCTCTCTCACTCCTGATCCCTGGCCTCAGGCCTCCTCTCTCACTCCTGATCCCTGGCCTCAGGCCTCCTCTCTCACTCCTGATCCCTGGCCTCAGGCCTCCTCTCTCACTCCTGATCCCTGGCCTCAGGCCTCCTCTCTCACTCCTGATCCCTGGCCTCAGGCCTCCTCTCTCACTCCTGATCCCTGGCCTCAGGCCTCCTCTCTCACTCCTGATCCCTGGCCTCAGGCCTCCTCTCTCACTCCTGATCCCTGGCCTCAGGCCTCCTCTCTCTCACTCCTGATCCCTGGCCTCAGGCCTCCTCTCTCTCTCCTGATCCCTGGCCTCAGGCCTCCTCTCTCACTCCTGATCCCTGGCCTCAGGCCTCCTCTCTCACTCCTCATCCCTGGCCTCTTCCTTGGGAATGGGAGACTGTTAGGAAAATAAGCTATAGGGATCAGAGCATTCTATGGAATGTCTCTATGTTCTCCCATAACCTGGCTAAGCTTGGATGTGGGTTTAAATGGGCAAGTTTGGGACAAAACCCAGGGGAGGGAACCCCAACTTCCTTCCTTCCTTCCTCTCTACCTCTCTACCTCTCTACCTCTCTACCTCTCTACCTCTCTACCTCTCGCTCTTCCATCCCTCCTTCCTTCTGTGAGCTGGCTTTGTGATTTATTGTTCCATAAATGCTTCATGTGGCAGGCAGGCCCACAAGGAGACAGGCCCCACTGTTTGCAAATGGCCTCTGATACAAAAGGAAAGCTTTTCCCACTCAAATAGATTCTTGTCAGCAAACTGATGGGTTTCCTGCATAATGAAAAAAATGACTTCCCTACAGATAGCATACTATAGCTGTTGTTTTGTTGTTTCTCCTTTTACCAAATCTCATAGTTGTTATGCTCTAAATGTTTGCACAGTGAGTGAAACTAAGCAAATCGTCCTGTTCCAGTAGTCTTGTTTTCATGGTGAAACTCTCCCTCTCATCCATTGTGATCTAAGTGACCCCGGTCGGTGGTTGCAACAGATAGGGGTCTATCCCCCCTATACTGGGGAGAAGTGTGTATAGCGTGAGGTCCCTGGTGGGAACAGGGCTCTACCCCATTGTGCTCCTCTCTAACCGGGAGGCGCAGGGTTTGTGCTCCTCTCTAACCGGGAGGCGCAGGGTTTGTGCTCCTCTCTAACGGGGAGGCGCAGGGTTTGTGCTCCTCTCTAACAGGGAGGCGCAGGGTTAAACCGCTAGCCTCTGTATATTATCCTGTGTCCTGTTGAGCCTATGGACTCAATGTAATGTCCTGCTAATTAGCTCCATCTAGGATGGCGTGGACGTAATGATCAAGCAACATGATGCATTATGGGTTATTATGAGGCTCCCGCCATCCCTCTTCTAGAGAAGAAGAAACCAGGCGGGAGGCGGGCTGAAACCAGGCGGGAGGCGGGCTGAAACCAGGTGGTTCTCTTGTTGGGCTAGTGGATGTCTGATGCTTGTACTGTATGTAGTGGTTGGTCTGTACTGTATGGAGTGGGGCGACCCTGATCCCCTTTACCATAAGCAGGGTAACCAGGGGCGACCCTGATCCCCTTTACCATAAGCAGGGTAACCAGGGGCGACCCTGATCCCCTTTACCATAAGCAGGGTAACCAGGGGCGACCCTGATCCCCTTTACCATAAGCAGGGTAACCAGGGGCGACCCTGATCCCCTTTACCATAAGCAGGGTAACCAGGGGCGACCCTGATCCCCTTTACCATAAGCAGGGTAACCAGGGGCGACCCTGATCCCCTTTACCATAAGCAGGGTAACCAGGGGCGACCCTGATCCCCTTTACCATAAGCAGGGTAACCAGGGGCGACCCTGATCCCCTTTACCATAAGCAGGGTAACCAGGGGCGACCCTGATCCCCTTTACCATAAGCAGGGTAACCAGGGGCGACCCTGATCCCCTTTACCATAAGCAGGGTAACCAGGGGCGACCCTGATCCCCTTTACCATAAACAGGGTAACCAGGGGCGACCCTGATCCCCTTTACCATAAGCAGGGTAACCAGGGGCGACCCTGATCCCCTTTACCATAAGCAGGGTAACCAGGGGCGACCCTGATCCCCTTTACCATAAGCAGGGTAACCAGGGGCGACCCTGATCCCCTTTACCATAAGCAGGGTAACCAGGGGCGACCCTGATCCCCTATACCATAAGCAGGGTAACCAGGGGCGACCCTGATCCCCTTTACCATAAGCAGGGTAACCAGGGGCGACCCTGATCCCCTTTACCATAAGCAGGGTAACCAGGGGCGACCCTGATCCCCTTTACCATAAGCAGGGTAACCAGGGGCGACCCTGATCCCCTTTACCATAAGCAGGGTAACCAGGGGCGACCCTGATCCCCTTTACCATAAGCAGGGTAACCAGGGGCGACCCTGATCCCCTTTACCATAAGCAGGGTAACCAGGGGCGACCCTGATCCCCTATACCATAAGCAGGGTAACCAGGGGCGACCCTGATCCCCTTTACCATAAGCAGGGTAACCAGGGGCGACCCTGATCCCCTTTACCATAAGCAGGGTAACCAGGGGCGACACTGATCCCCTTTACCATAAGCAGGGTAACCAGGGGCGACACTGATCCCCTTTACCATAAGCAGGGTAACCAGGGGCGACCCTGATCCCCTTTACCATAAGCAGGGTAACCAGGGGCCACCGTCAGCACAAATGTGGCTTTGACAGGCCTGTGTGTTGGTTGGTGTGTGTGTGTGAGTGTGTGTGTCGACTCTGACCTTCTCTGTGGCGCTCAGTTTCACTGGGTTCTGGGTAAAAAGCGTCATGGGAGTGTCCTACTAGGCTGTCAGCCGGTGTTACTATCCTATTGACTGGCCTGCAGTGGTGAATTAAAGCTTTGAGGGAGTTGTACAAGCATCTGGACACTGTTAGATCAGTCTGTCCTCCCATTCAGCTGCTTTCTAATGAGCTCACCCTCTAACTATGTGATGTGTACATTATCAAGCTGGTTGAATACTAAAGTAGTCTTGTTCTTATCATCTATAGAGCCAGGCAGCACTGTAATTACTGAAGCATTAGTAATGGTCTGTGTTTTATTCTGGATGTGTGTACACACTACTACACATATAAGATAGGCTGTCTGACTAACCACTAGTTACAGAAAGACCACTCCAGGTCATGTGTGTTTATGCATTAGTTATCAGGTAGTCACATTTACGGTCTCCACTGAGTTTGCTAAGGCCTCTAAAATCACAAAGGTGTCTCTACTTAATGTTCTGTTGGCCAAGAACATACCCTTCAATGTGGTCAGAAAGCAACGGTCTCTCAAATTAGTATGATTTATTTAACCCTTATTTTACCAGGTAAGTTGACTGAGAACACATTATCATTTACAGCAACGACCTGGGGAATAGTTACAGGGGAGAGGAGGGGGGGATGAATGAGCCAATTGGAAGCTGGGGATGATTAGGTGGTCATGATGGTATGAGGGTCAGATTGGCTAAATTACCAATCCCCCTCCTCTCTTCTACTCCCCCTCCTCTCTTCTACTCCCCCTCCCCTCCTCTTCTACTCCCCCTCCTCTCTTCTACTCCCCCTCCCCTCCTCTTCTACTCCCCCTCCCCTCCTCTTCTACTCCCCCTCCCCTCCTCCTCCCCCTCCTCTCTTCTACTCCCCCTCCTCTCTTCTACTCCCCCTCCTCTCCTCTTCTACTCCCCCTCCTCTCCTCTTCTACTCCCCCTCCTCTCCTCTTCTACTCCCCCTCCTCTCCTCTTCTACTCCCCCTCCTCTCCTCTTCTACTCCCCCATTTGCTTTTCCTCCTTTTCATTTCTGCGCTGAGCTGCCTGTCGGTCAGTCATGCTGAGCTGCCTGTCGGTCTGTCACGCTGAGCTGCCTGTCTGTCTGTCTGTCACGCTGAGCTGCCTGTCTGTCTGTCTGTCACGCTGAGCTGCCTGTCGGTCTGTCACGCTGAGCTGCCTGTCGGTCGGTCACGCTGAGCTGCCTGTCTGTCTGTCACGCTGAGCTGCCTGTCGGTCGGTCACGCTGAGCTGCATGTCGGTCGGTCACGCTGAGCTGCCTGTCTGTCTGTCACGCTGAGCTGCCTGTCGGTCGGTCACGCTGAGCTGCCTGTCGGTCGGTCACGCTGAGCTGCCTGTCGGTCGGTCACGCTGAGCTGCCTGTCGGTCGGTCACGCTGAGCTGCCTGTCGGTCGGTCACGCTGAGCTGCCTGTCTGTCGGTCACGCTGAGCTGCCTGTCGGTCTGTCACGCTGAGCTGCCTGTCGGTCTGTCACGCTGAGCTGCCTGTCGGTCTGTCACGCTGAGCTGCCTGTCTGTCACACTGAGTGAAGACAGGCAACCTTTTTCTCCTGTACCCCTCCTCTACTCCACCTCTACTCCCCCTCCTCTACCTCTACTCCCCCTCCACTCCTCCTCCCCCTCCTCCTCTTCTCCTCCCCTACCTCTTCTCCTGTTTCTGAGCCCCTCTGAAAGCTGACATTCTAACTATGCTTAATTTAAGAGAGACTGAAAATCCCCCACAGTGCAACCTTGCTGATAGGCTGGTATTAGCCAGACAGCTGAGACCGAGACTAGCGACCCGCTCAGCGCTGCTGCCCTGTTTAGCATTGCCTAGGTATCTCCATCAGCCCAGGGAGCTGGAGGCTTTCCAGAATGGGCTAACTGAACAGGCTCTTCAGCACACCTTTCAGTAGGGAGAATGGAGGCAAATTTTAACCTAGCATCGAGGATAAGAGTACTTTGTTTAGCGTCGCTAGCATCCTAATCCTGAATGAATGGCGTTTGGATGGGAGGCTTGGACGGTTGGCTTTTTCCCTGACCCTCTCAAATGCTATTAGCTGTCATTACTGACAGTGAGGAGGAGTTGCTGTTGCAGTTCATGGGAGGGTGGACCACACCAGTGAGACGTGTTGAACAACATGATCATTGGTAAAGTTGTTTTTTCTCTCTCTCTGGGCTGGGCAGAAGGGGGCTGGGCTGGGATAGGCTGGGCAGGGCAGTGTTAGGCAGGGCTGGGTTAGGCTGGGTGGAGCTGGGTTAGGGCAGGACTAGGCATGGCAGCTGGGCTGGGCAGGGTTAGGCAGGGCTGGGTTAGGCTGGGTGGAGCTAGGTTAGGTTAGGCTGGGTTAGGCAGGGCTGGGTTGGGTTGGGTTAGGTTAGGCTGGGTTGGGTTAGGCAGGGTGGGGTTAGGCAGGGCAGGGTTAGGCTGGGTTGGGTTAGGCAGGGCTGGGTTGGGTTAGGCTGGGTGGAGCTAGGTTAGGCTGGGTTAGGCAGGGCTGGGTTGGGTTAGGTTAGGCTGGGTTGGGTTAGGCAGGGTGGGGTTAGGCATGGCAGGGTTATCCTGGGTTGGATTAGCCTGGGTTGGATTAGCCTGGGTTGGATTAGCCTGGGTTAGGCTGGGCAGGGTAGGATGTTGATTATAAATGTCAGCCTAACCAGAAGGACTAAAAGGAACATCTTCATGCCAAAGGGACGCCTGTGAAACTCAAGAGGCTGAAGACCCAGTCTCCATTCACAGTCTGTTATGATGTAAGAGCCAGTCTCCATTCACAGTCCGTTATGAGGTAAGAGCCAGTCTCCATTCACAGTCCGTTATGATGTAAGAGCCAGTCTCCATTCACAGTCCGTTATGATGTAAGAGCCAGTCTCCATTCACAGTCCGTTATGATGTAAGAGCCAGTCTCCATTCACAGTCCGTTATGATGTAAGAGCCAGTCTCCATTCACAGTCCGTTATGATGTAAGAGCCAGTCTCCATTCACAGTCCGTTATGATGTAAGAGCCAGTCTCCATTCACAGTCCGTTATGATGTAAGAGCCAGTCTCCATTCACAGTCCGTTATGATGTAGATTAGTCCTCTTTGTACTAAGTAGACTCTGTCACAACAATGGCTCCTGGGAGAACACCTGTTATTGGCTCCTGGGAGAACACCTGCTATTGGCTCCTGGGAGAACACCTGCTATTGGCTCCTGGGAGAACACCTGCTATTGGCTCCTGGGAGAACACCTGCTATTGGCTCCTGGGAGAACACCTGCTATTGGCTCCAGGGAGTATGACAGCTCCCAGTTCTCCCACCAGTCTCTCCAGTCTTCAGGTCTGCCTGACGATAACCAGTTATGAGTACTTCACAGCGTGGCTCCTCTCTCACCACATGCAAGCTTCCTAGATGCTAAACAAGGCTAATTATTCTGGACATCATAAACACACTTGAGCACCAAGTTAAGAGACACCATGTACTGTACGCAGTAACATGCTAACATCACTTCCTTACTATTGTCTCCTGCTCACCCACTCCGGCATTCAACGTTGCTGGTCTACTAGCCACCGGTCCTGGCAACCCACATTGCGCCCACCTGGCAACCATCATTGCGCACACCTGCTCCCCATCGTTATGCAAACCTGGACCATCACCACCCTTCATGATTATTATTAAACTCACCTTCTGCACCTGCTTCCTGACTTCCAGAGTACACGTTACAACCATACCGGACACATAATCCCACTGAATGAGCTAACCACTAGCTACTGTTTGGCTAGCAGACTCAATTTACTCACGTGTATTTAGAGTTAATAAGGAAAAGATTAGCCCTTCCTGGCTCCCGTCATGCATGTTGGCACATAGTGCAGGATGTCAGATTAATTCTGCCTGGTCCTTTGATCCAGCATTGTGCTGGGAGTGGCAGATTGGAGGGGTCTCTTAATTGAATCTAATGGATACATTTGCCATCTTGGTTTCAAATCCTTTCGCCGTGATCAGGTTCTGGTCGGAACAGGAAATGATCCAACTTACTAACTTGTAGAAAGATGATCCTTAGTTCCTCACTTGGAAATTAAAATCAGAAGCTCTACGCAAATAACTTAAAATGAATGCATCTCGGAGATTGTGAGTTTCCGATAGCCAACGACCAGGGCATTAATCCAAGATGGGAGGCATACAGGAAGTCATATGTGTGTTGAAGGGAGGGTTCTGTTGAATGTAATCTAAGAGTCAAATTGACCATCCTTTGTTTTCGGTAGTAAATGTGTGATTGTGTAAATAGATGTTATACTGTCCTTGTCCATACATAATAGTTATGAAGATATTAAATGATTGTTAAAGCTGAGATCTGCATAAGACAAAGCAGAAACTGTTTGTGAAAATACATTAACAACAAAGTAACAAACGGATGTGGCAGTTTCATCGCTACAGATTCCAGCTTTAAAAAACAGGATAAATAAAGAACTGTGTTGCAAATACCAAAAATATGTCTGGTTTCAAAATGGAATGATCTGAATATGTCTGGTTTCAAAATGGAATGATCTGAATATGTCTGGTTTCAAAATGGAATGATCTGAATATGTCTGGTTTCAAAAGGGAATGATCTGAATATGGTATGATCTGCATCCGTTCCCACACTCATTAACTGGAGTACTGTGATGGGTAACAGTCAACAGGTGACTAAATGTTTGGCCAGGTAGATTGATATCCTGCTGTCTGCTCCAACCACCCTGCTCACTCTGTTGACTACAGGAGACATGGGCTCACTTGGTCAGGCAGAAACAAATCATGTTTGCGCCCGACCACAATGTGTCCGCTGTGGTGGCAGAGTAAATCTAGTTCGTGTTCTCATGTGTCGAGGCTCGAGTTCGATCAATCAAACAAACTAATTACAGAGGTTCAGCGTCAGGAGTTGACAGCATTTATCTGACTGAATTATCAATTTAGGCTTAATAGCTTATCAATAGGTATTTTTTAAAAACTAACCAAAAACAATCCTTCTTTTTCAACAGGTGGAATCAATCCCATCCTGCAACCGTACTGTATGTACCAGACGCTCAACATGCTCTACTCACACCTACTGTAATGGTCCAGGCCTAAACCACACAAACACTAGACACTACGGAACACAAAGCTTTTATTATCTCATCCTGGAATGTACAAGGTCTGAGGTCATCTGCCTTTGGCCTAAAGAGCAGGAACCCAGACTTCAAAGACATTAGAAATATAGACATAGTCATCCTACAAGAAACATGGTACAAAGGAGACGGACTCACTGGTTGCCCTCTAGGTTACAGAGAGCTGGTAGTCACATCCACCAAACTACCAGGTGGTATAGAGGAGACAGACCCACTGGTTGCCCTCTAGGTTACAGAGAGCTGGTAGTCCCATACACCAAACTACTAAGTGTGAAACAAGGAAGAAGCTCAGGGGGTATGCTCATTTGGTATAGAGCAGACCTAACCCACTCTATTCAATTTATCAAAACAGGAAAATGTTACATCTGGCTAGAAATTAATAAGGAAATGATCTCAACAGAGATTAATGTCCTCATGTGTGCCACCTATATCCCCCCCAATAGAATCCCCATACTTTAACGATGACAGCTTCTCCATCCTAGAGGGGGAGATCAACCATTTCCAGGCCCAGGGACATGTACTAGTCTGTGTCGACCTAAATGCCAGAACTGGACAAGAACCTGACACTCTTAGCAGACAGGGGGACAAACACCTACCTGGAGGTGACAGCATTCCCTCTCAAATATGCCCTCCTAGACACTACGACAACATAACCAACAAAAATAGGGGTGTCAGCCCACTGCTGCTTCTTCTACAGGCAGATGTGACCACGCTTCCTCTGTTTAATATATTTCCATCCATGTAAATAAATACTCCGCCAACACTTCTATTTTTCAAATATTTTTTTACACTTTATATTTTATTTTGAAATATGCAGATAGATGAATTAAAAGTAAACTTATATCTGACAGCCAGCTTTCTAACTCTGCCCATAACTTTGGGAATTTAAAGTACTCCGAGAAGGCATGTATTTTTGAGTCATTGGCCCAAACTTCCATCCCCTACTGAGAAGTGAATCTTGCACAGCCGTTAGACGTGATAATTAGGCCAAGGCCCTGGTTTATACAAAACTGAAAAAAAAGCTAATTTAAGACATTTCAATCAGCTTATTAGCCATGAAGTTGAGTGTAGAGTAGGCTATGCTTCAAAATAAGTTTGTAAAAAAAAATCACACAATAATACAACATTTTCAGGCTGGAAAAGAATGGGACTATTTCTCATGTTCTGGTCGTTTGTGGTTCAAATGTGGAGTAACTGCAACTAAATCTTCAAAAGGGTCTGACTGTTCATTTATAATTTAAATACGGATCCACTCTCAGGGGTCACAACTGTGTTTAACTGAGGAATCATCTGGAGACGCTTTTACAGGGAAATGTCCAAACAGCGCCTCGTCAAAACAGTCTGTAAACGACCACTAGTGAACAGACCATCGGGGGCAAATGTTAGGTTGGTATTTCACAAGGGGTGATTTTGACCACAAAAATCACTCAAACAGCATTTAGGGGTTTTCTCAAAGGACCCACGACAGAGCCACTTTCCCATAAAGCTTTGGTATGGTGAAGGAGGAAGAACCAAAAAGAGAAGTGTTTTCTCTCTCTCGTACTTTACAACTTTACATTGAAACCAAATTACAAAAGCCTGACAGAAATGGGAAGAGAGAAAATAGTGATTCCCAAAACCTTTCTGGAACGCTGCCATGACGATGTCAGAAATATTCGACAGAGAGTCTTACTACGTGTTACAGAACACCTGGATATCTGTTTTCAACAGCTAGCTACCCGTTCAACATTCATCCACCTGGATAGTAGTGATGGAGCGGATAGATACAGTTACAGTGCATTCGGAAAGTATTAAGACCCTTGAATTTTTCCACATTTTGGTACGTTACAGCCTTATTCTAAAATGGATTTATAAAAAAAATTTAACAAAGCGAAAACAGGTTTTCAAATATTTAACAAGTTTACTAACAATAAAAAACAAAAATACCTTATTTACGTACATATTCAGACCCTTTGCTATTAGACTCGAAATTGAGCTCAGGTAAATCCTGTTTCCATTGATCATCCTTGAGATGTTTCTACAACTGGATTGGAGTCCACCTGTGGTAAAATCAATTGATTGGACATGATTTGGAAAGGCACACACCTGTCTATATAAGGTCCCGCAGTTGACAGTGCATGTCAGAGCAAAAACCAAGCCATGAGGTCGAAGGAATTGTCCGTAGAGCTCCGAGACAAGATTGTGTCAAGGCACAGATCTGGGGAAGGGTACGAAAACATTTCTGCGGCACTGAAGGTCCCCAAGAACACAGTGGCCTCCATCATTTTTAAATGGAAAAAGTTTGGAACCACCAAGACTCTTCCTAGAGCTGGATGCCCAATATATCCTATCGGATCATTTTGACAATATCGTAATATTATTTTAGCGCTAGTTGGCTGTACCTGCACCAAAACGCCAGTATGTTTCTTACAAATCTCCATCTTCTTTTTCAATTTGTTTTCAGCACTTTTATTTAGTTGACTGATCAAAATTAGTTTTGTCATGTCTCTCTCTTGTCCCTCTGCAGCAGACATATGGTGAGCAATATGTTTGGAACATCAAATAGCAATGAAATCACAGTATCGAATCAAAATGCATATAGAATTGTGAGAGTCGCAATACATATCGTATCGTGAGGTCCCCGCAATTCCCAGCCCTACTGAATAAATGTTCTCAACAGTACCTGTTCAACAATCCCTCACCTTGATATCTGTTCAACAACAGCTAGCTACAGTAACTGTTCAACAATCCCTCACCTTGATATCTGTTCTCAACAGCTAGCTACATTACCTGTTCAACAATCCCTCACCTTGATAGCTGTTCTCAACAGCTAGCTACAGTAACTGTTCAACAGCTAGCTACAGTACCTGTTCAACAACAGCTAGCTACAGTACCTGTTCAACAATCCCTCACCTTGATATCTGTTCTCAACAGCTAGCTACAGTACCTGTTCAACAATCCCTCACCTTGATAGCTGTTCAACAACAGCTAGCTACAGTACCTGTTCAACAATCCCTCACCTTGATATCTGTTCTCAACAGCTAGCTACAGTACCTGTTCAACAATCCCTCACCTTGATAGCTGTTCTCAACAGCTAGCTACAGTAACTGTTCAACAACAGCTAGCTACAGTACCTGTTCAACAGCTAGCTACAGTACCTGTTCAACAATCCCTCACCTTGATATCTGTTCTCAACAGCTAGCTACAGTACCTGTTCAACAATCCCTCACCTTGATAGCTGTTCTCAACAGCTAGCTACAGTAACTGTTCAACAACAGCTAGCTACAGTACCTGTTCAACAGCTAGCTACAGTACCTGTTCAACAATCCCTCACCTTGATAGCTGTTCTCAACAGCTAGCTACAGTAACTGTTCAACAACAGCTAGCTACAGTACCTGTTCAACAACAGCTAGCTACAGTACCTGTTCAACAATCCCTCACCTTGATATCTGTTCAACAACAGCTAGCTACAGTACCTGTTGAACAATCATTCCCACTTTGAGAAACATCATTACGTAGTAGCACGAGTAGTTAAACACACACAAAGTCATGAGGGATACACGCTTTAAATCCATCAATAAAAGTGGGGATATTGTGACATAGCTGATAATGAAAACAACCATGTAAATGTGTGATCATATGGTGAGGTACTGCATGTACAGTAGGTAAAGCTATAACACTACCTACCCCTCAAAACACTCTGCACAGGGGAGCAGAAAAGGGACCGGGACCCCATCTCTATGGCATATCGTGGTGCAGCTTGGGGTAGGGGAGGTCTTTGATCTCTCTCCATCGATTCTGTCTGCTCTGTGACCCACAGTGTGTGTGGAGTGTCTCCTCTTAAAGACAAACACTGTACACACACTCAGAACCCCAATGTACACATAGACAAGGGAAATAACCTTTCATCCATAAATCAACAATAAAATGTGTGATGACAGCAACCATTTTAAATTAGGAGTGAAGCAACCGTCAGCCGTATGGACACCAGTCACACCATCGTCTTCTATAGAGGTTTTCACCCCTCTCCATTGACCCTCCACTCCTTAATGTCATCCCATCACAACACCCCCAACCATGGCAAAAAAAAAAAATCATACTTATCGACGGGTCAAGGCACTACCATTTGGCAAAGAACAGACTTCACAAAAGATATTCACCATTTTTTTGTTGTCCACTGTTGATCTAAGGCACTAAAGCAACAAGTGAGCATTTGTTCTGCTGGAATGCAGGGCATGCAGAGGAAAGAGCTGCCTACAGCAGCGAGACAGAAAGATTTTCCCCCCACCACCACTATCAAACATGATTAGCTGTGCCTGTGGCACTGACCGACATGGTACAAGTCAATATTGATACAACAGTTAAAAATACACTCAGGTAATCCACCAGTAGCTTTAACCGGGCAGAGAGGGGGAGAGCTACTGTACCTGTCGGACTGACAAGCAGGAGATGAAAATGGTTGAAAATATAACAAAGGATTCTTTGAGAGTGTGAACACATACAGTTGTGGTTGGGAAGTTTACATACACTTTAGCCAAATACATTTACAAACTCAGTTTTTTCACAATTCCTGACATTTAATCCTAGTAATATATTCCCTGTTTTAGGTCAGTTAGGATCACCACTTTATTTTAAGAATGTGAAATGTCAGAATAATTTACATTTACATTTTAGTCATTTAGCAGACGCTCTTATCCAGAGCGACTTACAGTAGTGAGTGCATACATTTCATTTCATGCATTTTTTTTTTTTTTGTACTGGCCCCCCATGGGAATTGGACCCACAACCCTGGCGTTGCACACACCATGCTGGCGTTGCAAACACCATGCTCTACCAACAGTGCCACAGTTGGTAAAGAAAATTATTTATTTCAGCTTTTACTTCTTTCATCACATTCCCAGTGGGTCAGAAGTTTACATACACTCAATTAGTATTTGGTAGCATTGCCTTTAAATTGTTTAAGCTTACCACAATAAGTTGGGTGAATTTTGGCCCATTCCTCCTGACAGAGCTGGTGTAACTGAGTCAGGTTTGTAGGCCTCCTTGCTCGCATGCTTTTTCAGTTCTGCCCACAAATTTTCTATACGATTAAGGTCAGGGCTTTGTGATGGCCACTCCAATACCTTGACTTTGTTGTCCTTAAGCCATTTTGCCACAACTTTGGAAGTATGCTTGATCATTGTCCATTTGGAAGACCCATTTGCGACCAAGCTTTAACTTCCTGACTGATGTCTTGAGATGTTGCTTCACTATATCTACGTAATTTTCATACCTCATGATGCCATATATTTTGTGAAGTGCACCAGTCCCTCCTGCAACAAAGCACCCCCACAACATGATGCTGCCACCCCTGTGCTTCACGGTTGGGATGGTGTGCGTTGGCTTGCAAGCCTCCCCCTTTTTCCTCTAAACATAATGATGGTCATTATGGCCAAACAGTTCTATTTTTGTTTAATCAGATCAGAGGACATTTCTCCAAAAAGTATGATCTTTGTTCCCATGTGCAGTTGTAAACCATAGTCTGGCTTTTTATGGTGGTTTTGGAGCGGTGGCTTCTTTGCTGAGCGTCCTTTCAGGTTATGTCGATATAGGACTCGTTTTAATGTGGATACCCGTTTCCTCCAGCATATTCATAAGGTCCTTTGCTGTTGTTCTGGGATTGATTATCACTTTTCGCACCACAGTACGTTCATCTCTTGGAGACAGAATGCGTCTCCTTCCTGAGCGGTGTGACGGCTGCGTGGTCCAATGGATGGTGTTTATACTTGCATACTTTTGTTTGTACAGATGAACGTGGTAACTTCAGGTGTTTGGAAATTGCTCCCAAGGATGAACCAGACTTGTGGAGGTCTAAATTTTTTGGTCTGAGGTCTTGGCTGATTTCTTTTGATTTTCCCATGATGTCAAGCAAAGAGGCACTGAGTTTGAAGGTAGGCCTTGAAATACATCCACCGGTACACCTCCAATTAACTCAAATGATGTCAATTAGCCTATCAGAAGCTTCTAAAACCATTACATAATTTTCTGGAATTTTCCAAGCTGTTTAAAGGCACAGTCAACTTAGTGTATGTAAACTTCTGATACACTGGAATTGTGATACAGTGAATTCTAAGTGAAATAATCTGTTTGTAAACAATTGCTGTAAAAATGACAAAGTAGATGACTTCCGACTTCTACTGTAAAACACACGATAGGGAAGATATGTCACATGAGAAGAGAAGGAGAGATAAAACACTTGCATGTGTTTAGTTAAAAACAACATGAACTTTAGAGTGTAATAAGGCAGGTGCTTCAGTAAAAAAGAGAAAAACATTGCCATTAATTCATCCTATTTAGCTAGCTTGCTGTTGCTAGCTAATTTGTCCTGGGATATAAACATTGAGTTGTTATTTTACCTGAAATGCACAATGTCCTCTACTCCACCAAATAATCCACACATAAAACGGTCAACCGAATCGTTTCTAGTCATCTCTCCTCCTTCAAGGCTTTTTCTTCACTTGACTTTATATTGCGATTGGCAACTTTCATAAATTAGGTGCATTACTGCCACTGCCCTCGTTTGTCTTTCAGTCACCCAAGTGGGTATAACCAATGAGGAGATGGCACGTGGGTACCTGCTCCTATAAACCAATGAGACGATGGCAAGTGGGTACCTGCTTCTATAAACCAATGAGGAGATGGGAGAGGCAGGACTTGCAGCGCAATCTGCGTCAGAAATAGAAAGGACTTCTATTTTAGCCCTTGGCAACGCAGACGCTCGTTGGTGCGCGCGAGCATTGTGGGTGCAATAATTGAATAACATAGATTTCTACATTTATTTTGCAACGCTCGGGCACGTGACGCGAATGGTGTGGTCAGCCTGTAAGACACCACCAAAAGTGACACTGTGTGTTGACCAGAGCGTGTCTGTAGTTTACATATGGGCTGATTGAAGAGTTTAAACAAAGACAGGCAGACAGACCCTCCTGGCCAGGGCGTACGAAGGCATACCAATCCAGACTAACAGACTGTCTTGTCTGCCCTCTCAGAGTTTTGCTGAAGGCCTGGGTCACACCACTGACAGAGTGATGCTGAAGGCCTGGATCACACCGCTGACAGAGTGCTGCTGAAGGCCTGGATCACACCGCTGACAGAGTGATGCTGAAGGCCTGGGTCACACCGCTGACAGAGTGATGCTGAAGGCCAGGAGGGTCACGTCTTGGAGCAAGCCTCCACGCTGCCAGGAGGGTCACGTCGTGGAGCAAGCCTCCACACTGCCAGGAGGGTCACGTCTTGGAGCAAGCCTCCACACTGCCAGGAGGGTCACGTCTTGGAGCAAGCCTCCACACTGCCTCAGTACTGCCAGGAGGGTCATGTCTTGGAGCAAGCCTCCACACTGCCATAGTGGTCTACAACACTGCACATGAATATTCTATAAACAACATGAGTTACACAGTTCTGAATAAGCTAACCTCAAACTGACACAGAATACTAATCAACATATAGAACTGATTTGCATGGAATATGGATATTTGTCTGTACATGTAAAGCTGTCGTATCTACGTGAACAGTTACTGTATGGTCATAGCTGAGGCACGTCTAATGCCTCCATTTCTCCCATAGCTCCCTGCAATATTATTTTTACGCTAGTTGGCTGTACCTGCACAAAAACTCCAGCATTTTTCCCTTCATAGCTTGTTCTCCAAAACAATTGTGCATTGTCATTTCCGTGACACACAGTCTTTAAAAAGATCCAGATAAAATCAGGCTCCCTCCAAAACAGAGACCCTGAATGGGGTCAACCTCTGGGGAGAACAGAGACCCTGAATGGGGTCAACCTCTGGGGAGAACAGAGACCCTGAATGGGGTCAACCTCTGGGGAGAACAGAGACCCTGAATGGGGTCAACCTCTGGGGAGAACAGAGACCCTGAATGGGGTCAACCTCTGGGGAGAACAGAGACCCTGAATGGGGTCAACCTCTGGGGAGAACAGAGACCCTGAATGGGGTCAACCTCTGGGGAGAACAGAGACCCTGAATGGGGTCAACCTCTGGGGAGAACAGAGACCCTGAATGGGGTCAACCTCTGGGGAGAACAGTCAGTCCATTACTAAGATGAAGAACAAGAAGAAAGGACAGATATCACCATATAGCTGTTCTTAGATCACACTCACTAAAAGGCAGATCATACAGACATTGTCCTTAACCATGCAAAATATTCTATTGATGATAACACGTAATAAAATTCCATTCTTACCAGTGATTCCACAAAGTATTTGCACTCACTGACCTCCATGACTGGCCAGAGCACCAAATGGCTGTTGTGACCCTTGGGCGAACCCCACAGAAGTAATCCCAACCGATTACTGACATGTCCTTCAAAAAGAGGCCATTGGACAATGTCATAACCTCTCAGGATATTTAAAACAAATCCCCCCATATTGTTAACACATCATTATGAAAGCCAACTCAAACCCTGGACAACCGAAACATGATAAAACAACCCCCCCACACACTGAAAAATGCTTACAAAGATTTGTAAAGAGAAGTAGGTTTCCCCTCGCCAGTCCATCCAAACTAAATCGGAACTGTCTGCAACCAACTGATAATCACCATTTAAAGGTGACATGCAGAAGAAGAAAAAAAAGTGACTGAAACTTGCCGTGTGGTTCCCCGGGGATCGGTCCCAAGGCCACTGTTATTCTTACATAGGAAAGTATATATCCGACACTGCCAGATAGCTACAAGCATGCTAGTCTGAAGAAGTTTCTACTTGAGACAATGGGTGTTAGATCGTGAATACAGCCCTCTGTTGTCAAGGTCCCAAGAGTCCAGACCTGAACATAACACTTGACTATTGGGTCTGCCATGCTATGCTATGCTATGCTATGCTATGCTATGCTATGCTATGCTATGCTATGCTATGCTATGCGTGGCAAGGAGCTGGAGAGAGAAAGAGGGAGAGGAGGATTCCCTCTCTCGTCATTAATGACCAGGGTAATGAGAAACCCTAGCTGTTGTCACACGTAGCAGAGACAATAGAGTCATAAATTGGATTAGGGATTCAAATCACTTCCATTCTAACCATAAACCAATGATTCGTAAGAGCTGCGTGTTACTACGCTAATGCCCAACCCTGCCCTCCCAACCGTCAACAATCACACTTTGGAGACGGTCAGTGAACGCGAAACACAAATCATTTTGATATGATCGCTTTTGTGCAAGTTAATTTCCTCAATTCTATTTGTAGAGAGAGTACAAATGACAAACTGTGGCCAGTGACTCACTCGGATGTGGCCGCCACACATGGCCGCCACACAGGGCCGCCACACAGGGCCGCCACACAGGGCCGCCACACATGGTTAAACTGTCAGGGCCATTATTAAACTGATCTGACTTCTTCAACAACAGCTAAATCTGGACACTACGACACAACTTTGTAATTCTAACTCTGTTTCAGAGTTAGAGCAAGCATCCACAATGATATGATTTTATTAGAGCTGTCAGAGTTAAATCACTTAACTTTTTGTAATTTACATTTTTATCCCAATTAATCACTGAAAACATCCAAATATATAATCTACACAGCTCAAAACATCCAAATACATACTCTATACAGCTAAAAACAACAATGCGATGTCAAAACAAGTTGACATGAAGGTCAATTTAACAGATTTTGCTTACCTTTACTTTGGACAAAATCAAGACGTCAATATTCTTGCATTGTGCCCGAGTGGCGCAGCGGTCTAAGGCACTGCACCTCAGTGCAAGAGGCATCACTATAGTACCTGGTTTGAATCCAGGCTGTATCACATCCGAACCTAGATTTTATAGAAAAGATTTACCAAACGAGTTGTCTAATTTAGCATGTTTTTGATTGCATCCTCATATTTATTTAAATTTTTTATTAATTTAATACCTTTATTTAACTAGGCAAGTCAGTTAAGAACAAATTCTTATTTACAATGACGGCCAACCGGGGAACAGTGGGTTAACTGCCTTGTTCAGGGGCAGAACAACGGATTTTTTACCTTGTCAGCTCGGGGTATTCGATCAAATCAAATGTATTTATAAAGCCCTTCTTACATCAGCTGATATCTCAAAGTGCTGTACAGAAACCCAGCCCAAAACCCCAAACAGCAAGCAATGCAGGTGTAGAAGCACGGTGGCTAGGAAAAACTCCCTAGAAAGGCCAAAACTTAGGAAGAAACCTAGAGAGGAACCAGGCTATGAGGGGTGGCCAGTCCTCTTCTGGCTGTGCCGGGTGGAGATTATAACAGCACATGGCCAAGATGTTCAAATGTTCATAAATGACCAGCATGGTCAAATAATAATATTCACAGTTGTCGAGGGTGTAACAAGTCAGCACCTCAAGAGTAAATGTCAGTTGGCTTTTCATAGCCGATCATTGAGAGTATCTCTACCGCTCCTGCTGTCTCTAGAGAGTTGAAAACAGCAGGTCTGGGACAGGTAGCATGTCCGGTGAACAGGTCAGGGTTCCATAGCCGCAGGCAGAATAGTCAGTTACTGGCCCAACGCTCTAACCACTAGGCTACTTGCCACCCCGAGGATACAATCCAAAACATTTAGCATGTTGTGGTTTGCATCTTCATTGTCACGTCGCAGAAATAACTTTACTTGTTTTCCTGTCATACATTCCTTGTAGTTTCTCATTCCTCTTCACTCAAGAGTTCATCTCTGTTTGAAGTAACATGGATTTCAGGGCTTCCTTCTCTCGCTCCACTGCTCTGTATTGAAGTTCCTACAGGGCAATTGGTCTCCTTTCACATATCTGCCCAGTCCTGTATGTAGTCCAACTGTGGTTGGTTACTGGAATACCCCAATATTTACATAATGATGTGTATATTGGGCTGGAAGCACCGTGCAAAAGTAGTTCAATTAGTGGTAGAGTCAGGTCATGAACATTGCCTCAGAGGGTTTCAATTCAACACTGCAGCGTAAATAAAAGTTTGCTAACTCACTGAAGATATACGACTTAAAAAAGGTTTTCTAATAGCTGAGGTACTGGACAGGTTATATAGGTTGGTATTTGTAGCACAGACAGGCATTCTGAACTGGTTCCATGAACTGACTAACTTGATGCAGTAAAACCAATGGAGCAAGCTGCTGACAGACACAAATGTGTACTATGTCAGCAATGCAAACGTGTCACAAAGTTGAGTGCCAGCCTGAGCATCTGTTGTTAACACTAATTTGTATGAGTGACATAAACCAGGAAGTTCACCTCAGACAGACAAAAACCAAGTCTGTTCCATATGTAGAGGACACCTCATTATTATTTAGTTATTAGTGAATTACTTACGCTGAAAACCAAAATTAATTTTCAATAGGTCATTTCTGAGGTGTCATAACTACCTCAGTTACTAATCTGTGAAATATGTTGGTAGTAGCCTTAGGGTTAAATGAAGCAGCACAATCCTGAACAGATGTACTCCTCTTCACCATGCTGATGTATTAGTTTGATCAGTGAACTTGCCGACAGCCCCACTCAGAAGTCCCTCCAGCTGAGAAACACCAGTCACAAATCCTGCCTCTCCAAACACCCGGCCAATCCAGCCAGGTCAAGCACCCTGCCTGACCTCTCTCTCTCCTCTCCAGACAAAGGCTGAGATTCCCCAGAGGCCTGGATGAAATGGCACTGCTCTACTGGGAAGGGAGGAGAGGAGAACCAACACATTCAGCCAACCCCCCAACTCAGACAACCCTTACCCAGGAGAGAGATAAGTGAACCTGGGTCTGGTCCAAGCCAAGGGCCCGACCCAACAGCACAGGAATGCAATAATCCCACACGCAAGAGCAATCCTCCCCTTTTTAATCTGCACTTAGTCTTGCATTTTAAAAGTGTTTTCCCCATGCGTTAGAAACAATCCACTTCAGATGGCTTGAGGAGGAGGAAAGACCATACATTACTGATGACTTGAGGAGGAGGAGGAAAGACCATTAATAACTGATGACTTGAGGAGGAGGAGGAAAGACCATTAATAACTGATGACTTGAGGAGGAGGAGGAAAGACCATTAATAACTGATGGCTTGAGGAGGAGGAAAGACCATTAATAACTGATGGCTTGAGGAGGAGGAGGAAAGACCATACATTACTGATGGCTTGAGGAGGAAAGACCATTAATAACTGATGGCTTGAGGAGGAGGAGGAGGAAAGACCATTAATAACTGATGGCTTGAGGAGGAGGAGGAAAGACCATTAATAACTGATGGCTTGAGGAGGAGGAGGAGGAAAGACCATTAATAACTGATGGCTTGAGGAGGAGGAGGAAAGACCATTAATAACTGATGGCTTGAGGAGGAGGAAAGACCATTAATAACTGATGGCTTGAGGAGGAGGAGGAAAGACCATACATTACTGAAGGAGTGTATTATGGTCTGGATGGAAGCTGGTGTGAAAATGGGCCCTTTGAAACACTGATGCTGACTTTCACTATTATATACACTGAATGTACAAAACATTTGGAACACCTTCCTAATATTGAGTTACACCCCCCCCCCCCTCCTTCTCCCTCAGAACAGCCTCAATTCGTCGGGACATGGACTCTACTAGGCCTCGAAAGCGTTCCACAGGGATGTTGGTCCATGTTGACTCCAATGCTTCCCACAGTTGTGTCACGTTGGCTGGATGTCCTTTGTGGTGGTGGACCATTCTTGATACACACTGGAAACAGTTGAGCTTGAAAAACCCAGTAGCGTTGCAGTTCTTGACACACTCAAACCGGTGAGCCTGGCACCTACTACCATGTCCCGTTCATAAGCACTTCAATCTTTTATCTCGCCCATTCAACCTCTTAATGGCACACATACACAATCTATGTCTCAATTGTCACAAGGCTTAAAACTCCTTCTTCAACCTGTCTCCTCCCCTTCATCTAATTTCACCTTTATTTAACCAGGTAGGCTAGTTGAGAACAAGTTCTCATTTACAACTGCGACCTGGCCAAGATAAAGCAAAGCAGTGCGACACAAACAACAACAACACAGAGTTACATGGAATAAACAAGCGTACAGTCAATAACACAATAGGAAAAAAAAGAAAGTCTATATACAGTGTGTGCAAATGGCATGAGGAGGTAAGGCAATAAATAGGCCATAGTAGCGAAGTAATTACAATTTAGCATTAACACTGGAGTGATAGATGAGCAGATGATGATGTGCATGTAGAGATACTGGTGTGCAAAAGAGCAGGAAAGTAAATAAAAACAATATGCTGATAGTGAAGTGGATTTAACAAGTGACAGAAATAAGGGATCATAGCTTTCACCTGGATTCACCTGGTCAGTCTATGTCACGGAAAGAGCAGGTGTTCCTAATGTTTTGTACACTCTGTGTTTAATCTGAGGAGGAAGTGTTTGTTTTTTAAAAGACCTACAAGGAAGACCGTATAGAATATATACGATGATAGACTCAGTGGGAGAAACAAAATTCCTTCAGATGTCACCCACTTCCATGTCTATCTTCCCCATACCATCCCTTTATCCCAGCCCCCTAAAATATCTTCCCCATACCATCCCTTTATCCCAGCCCCCTAAAATATCTTCCCCATACCATCCCTTTATCCCAGCCCCCTAAAATATCTTCCCCATACCATCCCTTTATCCCAGCCCCCTAAAATATCTTCCCAATACCATCCCTTTATCCCAGCCCCCTAAAATATCTTCCCCATACCCTCCCTTTATCCCAGCCCCCTAAAATATCTTCCCCATACCATCCCTTTATCCCAGCCCCCTAAAATATCTTCCCCATACCATCCCTTTATCCCAGCCCCCTAAAATATCTTCCCCATACCATCCCTTTATCCCAGCCCCCTAAAATATCTTCCCCATACCATCCCTTTATCCCAGCCCCCTAAAATATCTTCCCCATACCATCCCTTTATCCCAGCCCCCTAAAATATCTTCCCCATACCATCCCTTTATCCCAGCCCCCTAAAATATCTTCCCCATACCATCCCTTTATCCCAGCCCCCTAAAATATCTTCCCCATACCATCCCTTTATCCCAGCCCCCTAAAATATCTTCCCCATACCATCCCTTTATCCCAGCCCCCTAAAATATCTTCCCCATACCATCCCTTTATCCCAGCCCCCTAAAATATCTTCCCCATACCCTCCCTTTATCCCAGCCCCCTAAAATATCTTCCCCATACCCTCCCTTTATCCCAGCCCCCTAAAATATCTTCCCCATACCCTCCCTTTATCCCAGCCCCCTAAAATATAATGTGAAGTAGAACATCTAGAATTACAAGATATATTAGGAAATTGGTCAAATTTTTCTATGCAAAAAGACACATTAAATCACATTAGTGAGTGACAAAAGCCACAGGTTTTTTAAGGCTTAAAACACATTGCAAACATTCCCCTCTAGTACATGGGTGTGAAAGACTACAATGTGGACTTTAAGTAACCAGCGCTCCCATACAAAAGATTAGAAAACAAGCAACAAGGACATTCACCCCATGAGAGAGAGAAAAAAAGGGTGAGTGACCGCACAGTCAAGGACAGACCACGACAGAAAAAAAAACAGGTGGACTGGGACAAATTGTGTACAATGCCTTTGACTGACACCTAAGCTAAACCTGGAGTTCCATTACACTACATTTCCCATGATACACCAGGGAATATATCCACATCCAGGCAAGCATTGTAACCACTCATTATCATCCCAATTACCCTTTTGTTTCCCCAGTCCAAACTCTGAACTCTGAACTCACCTTTGGAGTGAAAAGATTCCTTGAATAGAAGGAGGACGTCAGCAAACTTGCGCACGTCATTGACCAGCTGCATGATGTAGTCTGGGTTGGTGGTCCCGGCAGGGGGAGCAGGGGCATCCAGGCTGTCCGATCCAGAGCTGATGGAGCTCAGGGAGCTGCTCTTGGCTCGTCTGCCCCCTGTCCCAAAAGTCGCCGTAGTGCCCGTACTAGTGCCCATGCCAGCGGACAAGGGGAAGAAGTGGAAGTTGGAGATGCGTGAGATGCCCAGCGATTGTTTGTTCCCTCCACTGCCTCCACCACTTCCTCCACCACTGCTCTGCCTCAACATCCCAACCGCAGCCAGCATGCCCTCCAGTCCAAGTAGCCCCCTGGCTGTGTACCTGTAGTCTGCCTGGCTCTCCTACTTAGATTCCACACTGCTTCAGAGCACGGATGGATGATCCTGTGCAGAGAGAGAGATATGTGTTTAGAAAGACCACCAGGATTAAACAAGAAGAAGGATCATGACTCCTTATCACCCTTGTTGTGGTTAATAATAAATAAATATATAGAATCTATTATCTAGGCACCATGAATAGACTTTCATACTGCAGCTAAACATCATGTGATCACATCATGTGTTCACACAACTAATCAACAGCCGAGAGAATGTGCTCAGTAACAAGGCAACCAGGGTCTTTCAGAGGCCCTGTCTGTCTGTCTGTCTGACTGACTGACTGAGGTCTGGATACCCTGTCTGACTGACTGACTGACTGACTGACTGTCTGTCTGTCTGACTGAGGTCTGGAGACCCTGTCTGACTGACTGACTGAGCCTGACTGAGGTCTGGAGACCCTGTCTGACTGTCTGTCTGACTGACTGACTGAGGTCTGGAGACCCTGTCTGACTGACTGTCTGTCTGACTGAGGTCTGGAGACCCTGTCTGACTGACTGTCTGTCTGACTGACTGACTGAGCCTGACTGAGGTCTGGAGACCCTGTCTGACTGACTGACTGACTGAGCCTGACTGGGGTCTGGAGACCCTGTTTGACTGACTGTCTGACTGACTGACTGAGCCTGACTGGGGTCTGGAGACCCTGTCTGACTGACTGAGCCTGACTGACTGACTGAGGTCTGGAGACCCCGTCTGACTGACTGAGCCTGACTGAGGTCTGGAGACCCTGTCTGACTGACTGACTGAGCCTGACTGGGGTCTGCAGACTAGAGGTCGACCGATTAATCAGAATGGCCGATTAATTAGGGCCGATTTCAAGTTTTCATAACAATCGGTAATCGGCATTTTTGGACACCGATCATGGCCGATTACATTGCACTCCACGAGGAGACTGCGTGGCAGGCTGACTACCTGTTGCGAGTGCAGCAAGGAGCCAAGGTAAGGTGCTAGCTAGCATTAAACGTATCTTATAAAAAACAATCAATCTTAACATAATCACTAGTTAACTACACATGGTTGATGATATTACTAGTTTATCTAGCTTGTCCTGCGTTGCATATAATCGATGCGGTGCCTGTTAATTTATCATTGAATCACAGCCTACTTCGCCAAATGGGTGATTTAACAAGCGCATTCGCGAAAAAAGCACTGTCGTTGCACCAATGTGTACCTGACCATAAACATCAACGCCTTTCTTAAAATTGATACACAAGTATATATTAAGTACAGTATATATTTTTAAACCTGCATATTTAGTTAATATTGCCTGCTAACATGATTTTCTTTTAACTAGGGAAATTGTGTCACTTCTCTTGCGTTCTGTGCAACAGAGTCAGGGTATATGCAGCAGTTTGGGCCGCCTGGCTCGTTGCGAACTGTGTGAAGACCATTTCTTCCTAACAAAGACAGCCAACTTCGCCAAACAGGGGGATGATTTAACAAAAGCGCATTTGCGAAAAAAAGCACAATCGTTGCACGAATGTACCTAACCATAAATATCAATGCCTTTCTTAAAATCTATACACAGAAGTATATTTTTGCATCTGCATATTTAGTTTTAAAAAATTCATGTTAGCAGGCAATATTAACTAGGGAAATTGTGTCACTTCTCTTGCGTTCATTGCACGCAGAGTCAGGGTATATGCAACAGTGGGCCGCCTGGCTCGTTGCGAACTAATTTTCCAGAATTTTACGTATATATGACTTAACATTGAAGGTTGTGCAATGTAACAGCAATGGATGCCACCCGTTAGATAAAATACAAAACAGTTCCGTATTTCACTGAAATAATAAACGTTTTGTTTTCGAAAATGATACTTTCCGGATTTGACCATATTAAATGACCTAAGGCTTTTATTTCTGTGTGTTATTATATTATAATTAAGTCTATGATTTGATAGAGCAGTCTGACTGAGCGGTGGTAGGCAGCAGCAGGCTCATAAGCATTCATTCAAACAGCACTTTACTGTGTTTGCCAGCAGCTCTTCGCAATGCTTCAAGCATTGCGCTGTTTATGACTTCAAGCCTATCAACTCCCGAGATTAGGCTGGCAATACTAAAGTACCTATTAGAACATCCAATAGTCAAAGGTATATGAAATACAAATGGTAAAGAGAGAAATAGTCCTATAATTCCTATAATAACTACAACCTAAAACTTCTCACCTGGGAATATTGAAGACTCATGTTAAAAGGAACCACCAGCTTTCATATGTTCTCATGTTCTGAGCAAGGAACTTAAACGTTAGCTTTCTTACATGGCACATATTGCACTTTTACTTTCTTCTCCAACACTTTGTTTTTGCATTATTTAAACCAAATTGAACATGTTTCATTATTTATTTGAGACTAAATTGATTTTATTGATGTATTAAGTTAAAATTAAAGTGTTCATTGTCCATTCAGTATTGTTGTAATTGTCATTATTATAAATATAAAAAATAAAATTAAAATAAAAAAAAATCTAAAAATCGGCATCGGCTTTTTTGGTCCTCCAATAATCGGTATCGAAAAATCATAAATCGGTCGACCTTTACTGTAGACCCTGTCTGTCTGTCTGTCTGTCTGTCTGCCTGCCTGCGGTCTGTAGACCCTGTCTGTCTGTTTGTCTGTCTGTCTATCTGAGCCTGACTGAGGTCTGTAGACCCCGTCTGTCTGTCTGAGCCTGACCAGGGTCTGGAGGCATAATAAGTGCTTGAGAGTGGCCCTGTTTAATTTGGGTGGAAGAAGAAGGGAAGACAAACAAATGCAGGCCTAGCTAGCAGCTCTCCTTAGCATCCTCTCAATATCCCACAATACAGTGCATTCGGAAATTATTCAGACCACTTCACTTTTTCCACATGTTGTTACGTTACAGCCTTATTCTAAAATTGATTAAATAAAATGTTCCCCATCAATCTACACACAATACCACAATGACAAAGAAAAACAATAAAATGAACTGAAATATCACATTTCCATAAGTATTCAGACCCTTTACTCAGTACTTTCTTGAAGCACCTTTGGCAGCGATTACAGCCTTGATTCTTCTTGGGTATGATGCTACAAGCTTGGCACACCTGTATTTGGGGAGCTTCTCCCATTCTTCTCTGCAGATCCTCTCAAGCTCTGTCAGGTTGGATGTGGAGCATCGCTGCACAGCTATTTTCAGGTCTCTCCAGAGATGTTCGATCGGGTTCAAGTCCGGGCTCTGGCTGGGCCACTCAAGGACATTCGGAGCCACTCCTGCATTGTCTTGGTTGTGTGCTTAGGGTCGTTGTCCTGTTGAAAGGTGAACCTTCACCCCAGTCTGAGGTCCTGAGCGCTCTGGGGCAGGTTTTCATCAAGGATCTCTCTGTACTTTGCTCCGTTCATCTTTCTCTCGATCCCGACTAGTCTCCCAGTCCCTGCCACTGAAGAATATCCCCACAGCATGATAGTGCCACCACCATGCTTCACTGTAGGGATGGTGCCAGGTTTCCTCCAGACGTGAAGCTTGGCATTCAGGCCAAAGAGTTCAATCTTGGTTTCATCAGACCAGAGAATCTTTTTTATCATGGTCTGAGAGTCTTTAGGTGCCTTTAGGCAAACTCCAAGCAGGCTGTCATGTGCCTTTTACTGAGGAATGGCTTCCGTCTGGCCACTCTACCATAAAGTGCTGATTGGTGGATTTCTACAGAGACTGTTGTCCTTATGGAAGGTTCTCCCATCTCCACAGAGGAACTCTGGAGCTCTATCAGAGTGACCATCGGGTTCTTGGTCCCCTCCAAACTTCTTCCATTTTAAAATGATGGAGGCCACCGAGTTCTTTGGGACCTTCAATGCTGCAAACATTTTTTGATGCCCTTCCCCAGATCTGTGCCATGACACAATCCTGTCTCGGGGGCCTTTGTGTGCCTTTCCAAATCATGCCCAATCAATTGATTTTACCATAGGTGGACTCCAATCAAGTTGTAGAAACATCTCAAGGATAATCAATGAAAACAGCACCTGAGCTCAAATTCAAGTCTTTTAGAAAAAGGATCTAAATACTAATGTAAATTAAAAAAAAATTATAGATTTGCAAAAAAACAGTTTTCACTTTTATCTTATGTAGATTGATGAGGAAAAAATATAATTTAATACATTTGTAGAATAAGGCTGTAATGTAACAAAATGTGTAAAAAGTTAAGGGGTCTGAATACTTTCCGAATATACTGTAATTATAAATATGGCATCAAAATGTTGAAAATCTGAGACTGAGCTCGCCCATGGTGGTTGGCGAACCCTCAACCTTCTGGCCCGTAGCCCTCCGTGAGATCGACTGTGCCACAAAAGAATGCTGAAGTGGAAAAGTTGTTATCCACGTTTATAAACACAGGCTCGCTAGTTATTATTTGTTGATCATAAACATTATTTTCAGTTAATTATATGAGGGGGAAGGGTGTTCAATTTATTTGACAGTACAAGAGGAGGGTCATGTGAAAATATTTTTAAAGTTGAGGAGGGGGGTGAATATTTGTATGACACCTTGAGTTGGATCAGCCCCCCCAGTAAATTGGACTAGCACCTCCAAGTAATTTTCAATCTGTCCCGTATAAAGATTTTTTTTTTAAATGCATAAAGATGATCATATAACTAAGGAAAGTGTTTTGTTCATAATAACGCACTTTGAATTTTCAAATGTTTTATTTAACCTTTAACTAGGCAAGTCAGTTAAGAACAAATTCTTATTTACAATGACGGCCTACCCAGGCCAAACCCTAACCCGGACGACGCTGGGCCAATTGTGCGCCACCCTTTGGGTCTCCCAATCACGGCCGGTTGTGATACAGCCTGGAATCGAACCAGGGTCTGAGGTGACACCTCCAGCACTGAGATGCAGTGCCTTAGACCGCTGTGCCACTCGGGTGACACATTATCTTTGACAATCAACTAAAGTTATAATTATTTAATACGCAGACATCTTATTTTTGTTGTTATCACACTTTCTCTCTAACGCTGTAAACACCTTGCAAATGACAACAGAATTATAGGCTACAATGTGTTGATAGGCTGCATTATCGTTAAAGGGAACATTACATCTAATTTGTATGAGTTATTACGGTAATATGAACACGTTTATGTTTTATAAACACTTTTCTGGTTATAACATTTTAGACAAATCTCCTGGATCTCCTCATCCAAAAATTCTGACCTAACTGTACAGAAATGTCTGCATCATGCAGCCAAAAAGTAATTCCACTTCTGAGATAAAATGCATTTCCTTTGTATTTTTTCCCCCAATATTTTTTCCCCCCCAAAAAATCACATAGTTTTATATAGAAGTATCCACTTGTTCACCTCGAGCGATGGTTCAGTCAATCTAAGAGTCGCCGTCAGTCAGAACTCTTCCATCAAATAGGTTAGAGCAGCCTAGTCCACTCACCTGCTGTACGGTCCTGAAACATGGCACCTTGGAAAGTCCCCGCTGTCCTAGATTACTCTTCAAATGCACAACAGAATCAATGTTTCGTTCCTAAAGCCTCTCTGTCTGAGCCGCTACTAAAACTTCCCTAAACTGTGATTTTGTTCGGACGTCCGCCTCTCCGCTCACTCTCCGGGCACCAATATCCTCCTCCTCTTCTCACGTGACTCCGTGGGCAACTTGTGATTGGTTGGTCTAGGGGACTTGTGAAGAAGAGGGTTGGGTCCCCTCCCTTAACATCAGCTGTCTTATGTTTTGGTGTGTCGGGACTCAATTGGTCTCGTCTAACTAGTGTTTCATTAAGTGTCTAATTAAACTGAACAGTACTGATGATGGGAGAAAGAGGCATTGTTGAATTTCCCCAAATAAAAACCATTCATGTAGCCTATATAACCTACACTACAACAGCCCAGGGTTTCCCAACACGGTCCTGGGACCACCCCTGGGTGAACATTTTGGTTTTTGCCCTAGCGCTACACAGCTCATTCATATATCCAACTCATCATCAACCTTTGATTATTTGAGGGGGGCAAGACCAAGTTTGGGAAACCCTGATACAGCCCTATATGGTGAATGATTCAGAAATCAACACATTGTTATCTGGTATATAACTATATATTTAAAGTTATTATGCAAAATTATTTGTTTTATGCAGTTACATGGTGCAGGGCTACAATAAATTATTGTTGTATGAATTGGCTAATTAAAAAAAACAAAACATTGTTATTGGTGTGGTAGACTATTTCATGATCTAAATGCGTTAGGCCTAATGCCCATTCCATTCAGTTAAAGGAAGAAGAATTGAAGAAGAAGCTACAGTATGGACCGTATAACAGCGTGGTCTTGGTCTAGCCAGTATTGTCTGAGAATGACACCTAGTGAGCAGAATAGACAGTTTAAATATTGGTTGACATTTTCCTGAATGCCATAGTAGCCTTTTAATCCACCCAGTGGTAGACGTGTGCTGACACACTGCACTCATATAAAAATAGCCGTGTTTTTTTTTTAAATTGTATTTATTTATCCTTTATTTAACTAGACAAGTCAGTTAAGCACAAGTTCTTATTTACATCGACAGCCTACTGTGTGTTAGAGAGCATCAAAACTGTAATGCATCATGGGTAAATTGTGACCGACTGATCTACAAATAATAATGAGCAGTTATTTATGATGCAAGGTTCTTTGTAGATCTGTCAGTCGGCTGTTCGCCTGCACTTTCGGCTGCAATGTCGAACAAACACAATATTTTACATTATTTAAATAGGCCTGTGTGACGTGTGTTGAAGAGTGCTCATTACCTCAGACAGTTCACTCCTTTATTTTCATGGAACAACAAAAACATGAGGGCGCGTTGGCGCGGATCACTTTTGTCAAGTCGGTGACCATCATCGATCACAGCTTGTCAGTGTGTTGCATTATGGGGATTTATACTTGCAAAAAAAAAGAATGGTCCCACATATCGATTGCATGAACTTTGCAACAACCGTGTGATTAAAGGTCATGACGTTTTGACTGTAGTCGATTTACATTTTCTGCAGTATGTTGCGTTTCATATGGCATGTATTAATTTGTCATATGTTACAAATTTCCAAAATGTCATGAATTTGCAAAATGTATAAGTTACGAATTCTAGCTAGCTTGCTAACGTTAGCTAGGCTAGGGGTTAGGGATTAGGGTTAAGTTTAGGAGTTAAGTTAAAGGGTTATGGTTAGGGGTATTTCTCTAATGTCTATTTGTTGAATGTTTATGTGATATTATGTTGAAGGGTAGGCCTATTACTGTACATACAGTTCTGGCCAGTAATATGATAACTATTTAGAAATATTGATTATAGAGGGGGGATATTCATATTAATTAAATACCTGTTTATGTTCATTTTTTGGGCTGTTCATGAACGCTGAACTCAGACCACTCAAAGGAGCCCCGAACTGAGACCATCTCCAGAGGTGGTCTGAGTTCGGTTTGCTTGAATTCCGCAGGTCCAGTTCCCTTTTTTTAAGGGCAATGTTCAAGTGGATTTTTCCCAGTCGTATGTGATAAATTCCCACTTGGTTACGAACGTGGCATTACATGTGGTCCCAGAGCTCTCTTTAATGAAATAAACTGTGTGAATTGTTCAAAGTTAGGAGCCCATTGTACCGTCAGTTATTGGCTATTTGGATGAATGTTTTTGAAGTCTAAATCAGCTGTGTAGTAGTGTTAGGGCAAAAAACCAAAACGTGCAGCATTACACAGCTGATTCAAATAACCAACTCATTATGAAGCTTTGATGATTTGATTCAGCTGTGGGGTGCTAGGGAAAAAGGTGCAGCATTACACAGCTGATTCCAATAACCAATTCATTATGAAGCTTTGATGATTTGATTCAGCTGTGGGGTGCTAGGGCAAACGTGCAGCATTACACTGCTGATTCAAATAACCAATTCATTATGATGATTTGATTCAGCTCTGGGGTGCTAGGGAAAAACGTGCAGCATTACACAGCTGATTCAAATAACCAATTCATTATGATGATTTGATTCAGCTGTGGGGTGCTAGGGAAAAAAAGTGCAGCATTACACAGCTGATTCAAATAACCAATTCATTATGATGATTTGATTCAGCTGTGGGGTGCTAGGGCAAAACGTGCGGGGCTCCAGGACAGAGTTTGTTTATATATCCTAATAATTAGAAAAATTGCTCAGAAAACCAGGTGTTTTAATCAGCATATGCTTACTTCGATTTTGACCTTACACCGATTAAGATAATGTATTTAAATGACTATTTCCATAAGTCAGTTTAATATTTAATAATATTTTGTTTAATTATTAGTGTTTGTGTAAACATACTCACTAAAGCACACTTACATCTATTGCCACTTGCGGTATCAGTTCGAGTCACAAAACAAATCTTTGAAATGTGGACTCACATTTATTGCGGTATTCTGTTGGGAAGAAAAGTGCAATCATCATCTTAAATTAAGATTAGAGGCTCAAATCCATCACCTTAAATTAATATTAGAGGCTCAAATCCATCACCTTAAATTAATATTAGAGGCTCATATCCATCACCTTAAATTAATATTAGAGGCTCAAATCCATCCCCTTACATTAAGATTAGAGGCTCAAATCCATCACCTTAAATTAATATTAGAGGCTCAAATCCATCACCTTAAATTAATATTAGAGGCTCAAATCCATCACCTTAAATTAATATTAGAGGCTCAAATCCATCACCTTAAATTAATATTAGAGGCTCAAATCCATCACCTTACATTAAGATTAGAGGCTCAAATCCATCACCTTACATTAAGATTAGAGGCTCAAATCCATCACCTTATATTAAGTTTAGAGGCTCAAATCCATCACCTTAAATTCATATTAGAGGCTCAAATCCATCACCTTAAATTCATATTAGAGGCTCAAATCCATCACCTTATATTAAGATTAGAGGCTCAAATCCATCCAACCCTCATTGCAGTGTTTACGAAGTAGGTATTTTTCCCCCCCAATGATCAAATGAACACAGATTGGTTTTGGGTAGCCTACTGAATGTAAACGTACAAATACAACCACCCCTCTCACAGATACATTTATCCGCATGCGGGATTTAAAATTATGGAACTAAAATTAAACTGTTTTAGCGGACTGCGCCGCCAATCAGTCGTAACAGATAAACAATACAAGTAGTTGACATGACCACCATAGTTATCTAATGCTTGTTACGATGGATGTAGCTATACAAATACACGAGTCACACTAATTAATATATATCTCCCAGTAATGTGTTGGGTAAACCTTCAGGGTGACCCTGAAGAAAGCACAGTGATGCCAAAACGTAGTCTGTTTTTTTCTTCGTAAAAGCACATAGATGTGAAGCAAATAAACGGTAAGAAAATACGATACATTTGTTCATATGCAGAAATGTTCCTTACTTTTGAATGTAGGGGTCAGTAAGGAGTCTAGTAAGCATCACGCAAAATATACTGAGTGTACAAAACATTAAGAACACCTTCCTAATATTGCGTTTGCCTCAGGACAGCCAATTCGTCGGGGCATGGACTGACTACATGGGCTCGAAAGCGTTCCACAGGTATACTTGGCCCATGTTGACTCCAATGCTTCACACCGTTGGGTCAAGTTGGCTGGATGTCCTTTGGGTGGTGGTGGACCATTCTTGATAAACACGGGAAACTGTTGAGCGTGGGGGGAAAAATCCAGCAGCGTTAACACAAACCGGTGCGCCTGGTACCTTCCATACCCTGTTCAAAGGCACTTAAATCCTTTGTCTTCCCCATTCACCCTCTGAATGGCGCTCCAATCCATGTCTTAAAAAAAAATCCTTATTTAACCTGTCTCCTCCCTTTCATCTACACTGAATAAAGTGAATTTATTAACAAGTGACATCAATAAGGGATAATAGTTTTCACCTGGTCAAGTCTGTCATGGAAAGTGTTCCTAATGTTTTGTTAAACTCAGTTTATATTGGCACACTCCACTTAGCAAAACCATTGTGAAATAAACCGTGCAGTAATCTTTGAGATGGTACCACACACACCAGCACATGTAGAGGTGAGTGTACTGCATACCGAACCCCATCCTAGAGATGACGTAGCAGCAGGCACCCCATATCACGATTTCAATGGTGGAGTTGAACCACTTGGGGCAAAAATAACTAGATTTACTACTGAAAGACCAAAATCACTCTTGCAACGGAGCTGTCAAAATGAAGACGAGACTTGACGTGTTTCACTATAACTAAGCGTAAAATGTATGGTTTACGATAAAATAAAAAAGTTTCTCCATGAAAGTGACTCTTTCGTTCTCCAAAGGGTAGGCTAGAGAGACCAATAACCCAACCAATCCAGAAAAAAAGTGTTTTCTGTGGATGATTTTCGGCGATATGTCATGCCATTGTTTATGAGCCTTTATATCAAAGGTGCACTCCCACCTGCAATACAGCTTGTTCATTTTAAAATCCTCATGTCATATAATTATCCATGGGTTTTAGAATAGGCTACATAGCCGGGATAAAGGGATTATTCTGAGGTGTTCTGCATTTTTCTAAGCCATAGCAGTTATTTGAACCATCCCCTCTATCCTACTAACCTATGGTCCCACTCGTCCGCGGTGAGGGACTGCTCTCATTTGTTCCCTTCCCACTACCCAGCATGCTAGTCGGTGCGCGGTGAGGGACTGCTCTCATTTGTTCCCTTCCCACTACCCAGCATGCTAGTCGGTGCGCGGTGAGGGACAGCTCTCATTTGTTCCCTTCCCACTACCCAGCATGCTAGTCGGTGCGCGGTGAGGGACAGCTCTCATTTGTTCCCTTCCCACTACCCAGCATGCTAGTCGGTGCGCGGTGAGGGACCGCTCTCATTTGTTCCCTTCCCACTACCCAGCATGCTAGTCGGTCTGCACTTGGTCCACTGATACTGTAGGTAATATGGCGGCCGTCAGTAAATACTTGACAGCTAAAAACTCTTCGATAGCTGGTGGAGTCCTACTCGTTTTATACATCCTGAAGCAAAGAAGAAGAGGCAAGTCAAGCGGGTATGTTGCTGAAAAAAAAACCTAGAATCGAGTCTCTGTTGTACTTTAATTGTGCGTAGCTAGACTGCCCATGCCATGGGTTACTGTTTCACAGAACTTATGGCCAGCAAGCCAAGAAACCTTGTCCCATTTGACGGGTGTAAAGTCTGAAAGTCAGTGAGATATTGTAGTTGTTTTATATCGCAGATATCTATAAGAAACACGAGTTGATGGCTGTGCATATCGCATGTTGTAACAATACGTTTGTGTTATTATATATCTGTCAATGTACATTTCCAGCCTCATTAGCAAACAATAGAGGTCTTTATGCCCCGGTGCAGCGGGAATAGTAGCAATGATGTGTATAAACCCTGAATGGTTAGTGTTACTTCATATTAATCAGGCTTTGATGCCACCGGCAGCCATATTGGTACTCCTCAGAAGGAGCAGTCCTTCCAATGAGCTCAGTCTTACATCAGAGTTAGACGTTCATCCATCTTTCTCAGACGTCGAAGTGTTTTAAGGGTAAGTTTAGGTAGGCATTAACTCTGAAATCTTACAGTTTAGGCATTAACTCTGAATGGTTAAGGGTTAAATAGGGTTAAAATCTAGGGTTAAAACCTCGATATATCATTGGCTAATCAGGGCTAATATTGCAACAATGTAACAGACGTCACTATTTCTTATTAGCAGCTTGCTGCCCTTTTGATGTAATTTTTGAAAAGGTTCTTGGGACAGTTAAAAATAGCACATTCGTTAGAAGTTAAATGCTATGTCAAGACTCCATGTGATCTCTTTTTACATTCAACCTACACACCATACACTCGATTTTATGATGATAATGAAACTAAATCAATTTTGCCTTTTGGTATTGTGTTCATTGCATGACTGTTGCACTTGTTCTAGTTGGAACATTGTACCTGACTATGTGCCGTTGTATATCGTTTACAGTAAAAAAGGGGGCTCAGAACTGGAGTTGAGAAATGACGTAAGTATACAAGCACATACATCCAACAAATGTATAAAAATGTCCAACTACATGCCACATTTATCCCCTGACACCTGCATTGGCTCTGTTATTTGTGCAGGACAAAGCAGCTAAGAAAGACCGTGCGGCGGTGGACTATGTCTTCTTCCTCAGAATCAGCAAGATCATCCGGATCATGGTGCCTCGATGGTTCTGCAAAGAGGTGGGCCTTGTTGTTGTTGTTTACAGACCAATATTGTCACATATTGAGCAAAAAAAGAGTAGTTCCCAGTGGCATTTTATAAGTCTGTTATTATGTAATGTGAATAATATTATTAAAGGGGAAGTTCCCCTATTTTTACATGTGGCCTTATTTTCATTCTGTGCTTGTAGCAGATACCCCCCCACCCATTTTTTAAATTTTTTTATATATGTTTTGTTACATCGGAAATTGGTTGTCACATTTTGCTGAGTCATCAGTTGCGATTGACTACAATGCATTATGAAAATGTGTCTAAGCGTCTTATAAAACACTTAAAACCAACTCCTATTACATCAGAATCTCATTCTGGATAATGTCTCTGCACAAAATGTTAGACTTTTCTTTTTCTCCCCCTCCTGTGCCATAAATCCATGTTTGAATGATACTGTTTACAACAACAACAAAAAAATCTGGATTTATGAGACAGAGGAATTTTTTTTTCCAAGAATTGAGTGCAGAGACATTATCCAGAATGAGATTCTGTTGTAATATGAGTTGGTTTAGAGTGTTTTATAACATGCTTAGATACATTTTCATAATGCATTGTAGTCAATCGCAAGTGAGGACTCTAATAAAACAAAATATATTTATAAAATAATAACGGTTTGGGGATCAACTACATGCACAGAAAGAGTGCAAATAAGGCCACATGTAAAAATGGATGGACTTCCCTGGTAAGTAGATGCCGATAAGTTGTGTTCTGTAGCACCACATGATAAGCATTAAACCTTGAAGTAATTAGTCTCTGTGGTAATCGGCCATGGCCTTTGTGTTCCTTCATTGCGTCACTTTTATGGCCGCAACTTATCTCTTCCTCTATGCACGTGTGTGTGTGTGTCTCTCAACAGATATTTAGTTCGTTAAGTGTGATCATTGACAATTTTAATTTGCGAAGGTTGTTCTAGTTCACGTGTTCTATAATATTGCCTGAGCTTGTGTGTTGTATAAAAACAAAACCACCCTACAGAGCCCAAGCAGACCTGTCATACTGATCAGTTTGTTTGATAAGCCAAGGTCTCGGTGACATGAAGTCTGTTGGTGTATCAGAGTTCATCCTCTACTGAATTAACTCTAAAATGACTGAATTAACTCTAAAGTTGTTAGTTAAGGACAGGTCTATTCTACCGGTCATGTTGTTAGTTATTAAGGACAGGTCTATTCTACCGGTCATGTTGTTAGTTATTAAGGACAGGTCTATTCTACCGGTCATGTTGTTAGTTATTAAGGACAGGTCTATTCTACCGGTCATGTTGTTAGTTATTAAGGACAGGTCTATTCTACCGGTCATGTTGTTAGTTATTAAGGACAGGTCTATTCTACCGGTCATGTTGTTAGTTAAGGACAGGTCTATTCTACCGGTCATGTTGTTAGTTATTAAGGACAGGTCTATTCTACCGGTCATGTTGTTAGTTATTAAGGACAGGTCTATTCTACCGGTCATGTTGTTAGTTATTAAGGACAGGTCTATTCTACCGGTCATGTTGTTAGTTATTAAGGACAGGTCTATTCTACCGGTCATGTTGTTAGTTAAGGACAGGTCTATTCTACCGGTCATGTTGTTAGTTAAGGACAGGTCTATTCTACAGGTCATGTTGTTAGTTAAGGACAGGTCTATTCTACCGGTCATGTTGTTAGTTATTAAGGACAGGTCTATTCTACCGGTCATGTTGTTAGTTAAGGACAGGTCTATTCTACTTGTCATGTTGTTAGTTATTAAGGACAGGTCTATTCTACCTGTCATGTTGTTAGTGAAGGACAGGTCTATTCTACCGGTCATGTTGTTAGTTATTAAGGACAGGTCTATTCTACCGGTCATGTTGTTAGTTAAGGACAGGTCTATTCTACCGGGTCATGTTGTTAGTTATTAAGGACAGGTCTATTCTACTGGTCATGTTGTTAGTTATTAAGGACAGGTCTATTCTACCGGTCATGTTGTTAGTTATTAAGGACAGGTCTATTCTACCGGTCATGTCGTTAGTGAAGGACAGGTCTATTCTACCGGTCATGTTGTTAGTTATTAAGGACAGGTCTATTCTACCGGTCATGTTGTTAGTTAAGGACAGGTCTATTCTACTGGTCATGTTGTTAGTTAAGGACAGGTCTATTCTACCGGTCATGTTGTTAGTGAAGGACAGGTCTATTCTACCGGTCATGTTGTTAGTTATTAAGGACAGGTCTATTCTACCGGTCATGTTGTTAGTTAAGGACAGGTCTATTCTACCGGTCATGTTGTTAGTGAAGGACAGGTCTATTCTACCGGTCATGTTGTTAGTTATTAAGGACAGGTCTATTCTACCGGTCATGTTGTTAGTTAAGGACAGGTCTATTCTACCGGTCATGTTGTTAGTTAAGGACAGGTCTATTCTACTTGTCATGTTGTTAGTTATTAAGGACAGGTCTATTCTACTGGTCATGTTGTTATTTAAGAACAGGTCTATTCTACCGGTCATGTTGTTAGTTAAGGACAGGTCTATTGTACATTTGAACTGCCATGTATTAGTCATTCATCTAGTTTTACTCATATTATTTACAATACAACATGACATTGATTTGCTTAAGAACTGTCTATTGTATTGTTTAACCTGTGTATTTAATCTGCTAGATTTGCTCATCAGGTCTGTTCCACTTCTCTATTCCCTCCGTTGTCATCACAGACAGGATACCTTGTCCTCATAGCTGCCATGTTGGTGGCCAGGACATACTGTGATGTTTGGATGATCCAGAACGGAACCATGATTGAAAGGTGAGAATCACTGAGGTAGAAGACAGCGTTCCGATTCTGTGGTTAGAACAACTGACTTGCCATGTGACCTGTGATTCTTCACACTAGCTAGATGACCAATGAGTTTGGTGGTAGTGTTGACAGGGGGTTAAAATATGATGTTCAGGTTCCCCATACACAGATTCAGTCTAATACTGGACTAAGACACATGTTCAATGGAGATAATCATTTTAAAGTGTGTTTTAGTCCAGGATGAGGCTTATTCCAGGTCTGGGAAATCAGCCCCGTATCATATGTCTTTTCCTGCGCAGGAATTGATTGATGTCTTTCAATCTTCCACAGTGGTATCATTAGTAGAGATATCAATCTGTTCAAGAAGCACTTTTATTCCTACATTGCTGTCATATCTGGGGTAACTCTCCCCCCACGTGGTGGTTCACACAACTCAAACCCATATAATTCGTTTTTTAATGTTTCTGATCGTTTTAACATAGCACATGACTAGGCTCATCAGGCCATAACACTTACCCTGTATGGCTATTTGTGATTGGTTATTCCAATGGCGCAGCGGTCTAAGGCACTGCATCTCAGTGCTAGAGGCGTCACTACAGTCCCTGGATCGAATCCAGGCTGTGCCACATCCGGCCGTGATTGGGAGTACCATAGGGTGGCGCACAATTGGACCAGCGTCATTCGGGTTTAACCGGGGTAGGCCGTCATTGGGAATAAGAATTTGTTTTTAACTGACTTGCCTTTAGTATAATCAGAAATCGCTCATATCAGCACTCCTCTGCTTCCACACATCTCATGGCCAATATAGCAACACTAGGCTGTAAAGGGGAATAATCAAAGTCCTCTATCTAAATTTTTTTGATTTACTTTCTTCCCGCTCTCCATGACTGCTAGCCTGGTCACCTGCTATGTACAGTGCCAGTCAAAAGTTTGGACACACCTACTCATTCCAGGGTTTTTCTTTATTTTTACTATTTTCTACATTGTAGAATAATAGTGAAGACATCAAAACTATGAAATGACACATATGGAGGCATGTAGTAACCAAAAAAGTGTTAAACAATGTATTTTATATTTTATGTTCTTCAAAGTAGCCACCCTTTGCCTTGATAACAGCTTTGCACACTCTTGGCATTCTCTCAACCAGCTTCATGAGGAATGCTTTTCCAACAGTGTTGAAGGAGTTCCCAACATATGCTGAGCACTTGTTAGCTGCCAACTCATCCCAAACCATCTCAATTGGGTTGAGTTCGGGTGGTTGTGGAGGCCAGGTCATCTGATGCAGCACTCCATCACTCTCCTTCTTGGTCAAATAGCCCTTACACAGCCTAGAGGTGTGTTTTGGGTCATTGTCCTGTTGGAAAACAAATGATAGTCCCACTAAGTGTAAGCCATATGGGATGACGTATCTCTGCAGAATGCTGTGGTAGCCATGGTGGTTAAGTGTGCCTTGAATTCTAAATAAATCACAGACTGTGTCACCAACAAAGCAACCCCACACCACCTCCTCCATGCTTCACGGTGGGAACCACACATGAAGATCATCCGTTCACCTACTCTGCGTCTCACAGACACGGCGGTGACTCATCAGACCAAAGGACAGATTTCCACCGGTCTAATGTCCATTGCTCGTGTTTCTTGGCCCAAGCAAGTCTCTTTGCAGCAATTCGACCATAAAGGCGTTATTCATGCAGTATCCTCTGAACAGTTGATGTTGAGATGTGCCTGTAACTTTAACTCTGAAGCATTTATTTGGGCTGCAATATCTGAGGCTGGCAACTCTAATGAACTTATCCTCTGCAGCAGAGGTAACTCTGGGTCTTCCTTTCCTGTGGCGGTTCTCATGAGAGACAGTTTCATCATAGCGCTTGATGGTTTTTGCGACTGCACTTGAAGGAACTTTCAAAGTTCTTGAAATTTTCTGGATTGACTGACCTTCATGTCTTAAAATAATGATGGACTGTCATTTCTCTTTGCTTATTTGAGCTGTTGTTGACATAATATGGACTTGGTCTTTTACCAAATAGGACTATCTTCTGTATACCACCCCTACCTTGTCACAACACAACTGATTGGCTCAAACGCATTAAGTAGGAAAGAAATTCCACAAATTAACTTTTAACAAGGCACACCTGTTAAGTGAAATGCATTCCAGGTGACTACCTCATGAAGCTGGTTGAGAGAATGCCAAGCGTGTTCAAAGCTGTTATCAAGGCAAAGGGTGGCTATGTTGAAGAATCTCAAACATAAAGTATATTTTGATTTGTTTAACACTTTTTTTGGTTACTACATGATTCTATGTGTTATTTCATAGTTTTGATGTCTTCACTATTATTCTACAATGTCAAAAATAAAGAAAAACCCTGGAATGAGTAGGTGTGTCCAAACTTTTGACTGGTGCTGTATGTGCTTGAGTTGACGTGTTTTTCCATGACGATCATGGCAGAGGAGTTGGCTGAAGCATAGACAGATCTGACAGATGCTAGAACCTAGGCACTACCATTACAGGTGAAATTCATTAATCTGCCAATATCTTGCCTAGCTTTGTGTCCCATTCACTGACCAAGTTGGTTCGTTCTTGTGCATGTTTTGGTCTGCAGCGCAATTATCGGTCGTTCCAACACCGATTTCAAGAACTACTTGTTCAACTTTTGCAAAGTCATGCCGCTTGTAAGTGTGTTTTTGGTATTTCATTGCATCCAATATTGACTCGTTTTATAGATGTCTGTTGATTTTTATTTGCCTCCTGATTATAAATGTCATACTACAGTAGTTGGTTGGTTGTACAGCGAAGACTACAGTAGCCTTCCTAATTTCTCTTTTGTTGTAAATTCTCAGAGGAGATCTGATATTATTAGCATGATAATATTGACTGAATATTATTCGTAACGACCCTTTACACTGTAACTCATCACTTCCCAATATAATTTTGCAATAACCACATAACACGATCGTACATTGCCTGGAAAACTGGAGAATATTATGTTTATATGTACATTTTTACAGAATGTATCTTATCCTCTAGACAATTGGTATTTAATTTTCTCTGCATGCTTTGTATTAAACCGTCCTTTTGCTCATGGATTGAACAAATCCAGATTTCATCTGTGTTTGGACAGTAGACTAAGCTTGTAGGTTGTGATTTGATGAAGAGCTGATTTGTGTATGTTTTGTGACTGACAGATTGCATTGGTGAATAACTTCTTGAAGCTGGGTCTGAATGAGCTGAAGCTGAGGTTCAGAGTGAGGCTGACCAAACACCTCTACGACGAGTACCTCAAGTAAGCGCTGTCTACCGCACTGTCTGCCGCGCTGTCTGCTGTCTACCGCACTGTCTACTGTCTACCGCGCTGTCTACCGCACTGTCTACCGCGCTGTCTGCTGTCTACCGCACTGTCTACCGCGCTGTCTGCTGTCTACCGCACTGTCTGCCGCGCTGTCTGCTGTCTACCGCACTGTCTACTGTCTGCCGCGCTGTCTGCTGTCTACCGCACTGTCTACTGTCTACCGCGCTGTCTACCGCACTGTCTGCCGTGCTGTCTGCCGTGCTGTCTGCCGTGCTGTCTGCCGTGCTGTCTGCCGTGCTGTCTGCCGCGCTGTCTGCCGTGCTGTCTGCCGCGCTGTCTGCCGCGCTGTCTACTGTCTACCGCACTGTCTACCGCGCTGTCTACCGTCTACCGCGCTGTCTACCGCGCTGTCTACCGCACTGTCTACCGCACTGTCTACCGCGCTGTCTACCGCGCTGTCTACCGTCTACCGCACTGTCTACCGCGCTGTCTGCTGTCTACCGCACTGTCTACCGCGCTGTCTGCTGTCTACCGCACTGTCTGCCGCGCTGTCTGCTGTCTACCGCACTGTCTACTGTCTGCCGCGCTGTCTGCTGTCTACCGCACTGTCTACTGTCTACCGCGCTGTCTACCGCACTGTCTGCCGTGCTGTCTGCCGTGCTGTCTGCCGTGCTGTCTGCCGTGCTGTCTGCCGTGCTGTCTGCCGCGCTGTCTGCCGCGCTGTCTGCCGCGCTGTCTGCCGCGCTGTCTACTGTCTACCGCACTGTCTACCGCGCTGTCTACCGTCTACCGCGCTGTCTACCGCGCTGTCTACCGCACTGTCTACCGCACTGTCTACCGCGCTGTCTACCGCGCTGTCTACCGTCTACCGCACTGTCTACCGCACTGTCTGCTGTCTACCGCGCTGTCTGCCGCGCTGTCTGCTGTCTACCGCGCTGTCTGCCGCGCTGTCTGCCGCGCTGTCTGCCGCGCTGTCTGCCGCGCTGTCTGCCGCGCTGTCTGCCGCGCTGTCTGCCGTCTACCGCGCCGTCTGCCGCGCCGTCTGCCGCGCCGTCTGCCGCGCCGTCTACCGCACTATCTACTGTCTACCGCGCCGTCTACCGCGCCGTCTACCGCGCCGTCTACCGCACTGTCTCTACTGTCTACCGCACTGTCTACCGCGCTGTCTACCGCACTGTCTCTACTGTCTACCGCACTGTCTACCGCACTGTCTACCGCACTGTCTACCGCGCTGTCTACCGCGCTGTCTACCGCGCTGTCTACCGCACTGTCTACCGCACTGTCTACCGCACTGTCTGCTGTCTACCGCGCTGTCTACCGCGCTGTCTACCGCACTGTCTACCGCACTGTCTACCGCACTGTCTGCTGTCTACCGCGCTGTCTACCGCGCTGTCTACCGTCTACCGCACTGTCTACCGCACTGTCTACCGCACTGTCTGCTGTCTACCGCGCTGTCTACCGCGCTGTCTGCCGCACTGTCTGCCGCGCTGTCTGCCGCGCTGTCTGCTGTCTACCGCGCCGTCTGCCGCGCTGTCTGCTGTCTACCGCGCCGTCTGCCGCGCTGTCTGCCGCACTGTCTGCCGCGCTGTCTGCCGCGCTGTCTGCCGCGCTGTCTGCCGCGCTGTCTGCCGCGCTGTCTGCCGCGCTGTCTACCGCGCTGTCTACCGCGCTGTCTACTGTCTACCGCGCCGTCTACCGCGCTGTCTCTACTGTCTACCGCACTGTCTCTACTGTCTACCGCACTGTCTACCGCGCTGTCTACCGCACTGTCTCTACTGTCTACCGCACTGTCTACCGCACTGTCTACCGCACTGTCTCTACTGTCTACCGCGCTGTCTACCGCACTGTCTCTACTGTCTACCGCACTGTCTACCGCACTGTCTCTACTGTCTACCGCGCTGTCTACCGCGCTGTCTACCGCGCTGTCTACCGCGCTGTCTACCGCGCTGTCTACCGCGCTGTCTACCGCGCTGTCTACCGTCTACCGCGCTGTCTACCGCGCTGTCTACCGCACTGTCTACTTTCTACCGCACTGTCTCTACTGTCTACCGCACTGTCTACCGCACTGTCTACTTTCTACCGCACTGTCTCTACTGTCTACCGCACTGTCTACCGCACTGTCTACCGCACTGTCTACCGCACTGTCTCTACTGTCTACCGCGCTGTCTACCGCGCTGTCTACCGCGCTGTCTACCGCGCTGTCTACCGCACTGTCTACTGTCTACTGCGCTGTCTACCGCACTGTCTACCGCACTGTCTCTACTGTCTACTGTCTACCGCACTGTCTACCGCGCTGTCTCTACTGTCTACCGTACTGTCTCTACTGTCTACCGCGCTGTCTACCGCACTGCCTACTGTCTACCGCACTGTCTACTGCACTGTCTACTGTCTACCGCACTGCCTACCGCACTGCCCACTGTCTACCGCACTGCCTACCGCACTGCCTACTGTCTACCGCACTGCCTACCGTCTACCGCACTGCCTACTGTCTACCGCGCTGCCTACCGCACTGCCTACTGTCTACCGTCTACCGCACTGCCTACTGTCTACCGCACTGCCTACTGTCTACTGCACTGTCTACCGTCTACCGCACTCCCTACTGTCTACCGCGCTGCCTACTGTCTACCGTCTACCGCACTGCCTACTGCCTACCGCGCTGCCTACCGCGCTGCCTACCGCGCTATCTACCGCACTGCCTACTGTCTACCGCACTGCCTACCGCACTGCCTACTGTCTACCGCACTGCCTACCGTCTACCGCACTGCCTACTGTCTACCGCGCTGCCTACCGCACTGCCTACTGTCTACCGTCTACCGCACTGCCTACTGTCTACCGCACTGCCTACCGCACTGCCCACTGTCTACCGCACTGCCTACCGCACTGCCTACTGTCTACCGCACTGCCTACCGTCTACCGCACTGCCTACTGTCTACCGCGCTGCCTACCGCACTGCCTACTGTCTACCGTCTACCGCACTGCCTACTGTCTACCGCACTGCCTACTGTCTACTGCACTGCCTACTGTCTACCGTCTACCGCACTCCCTACTGTCTACCGCGCTGCCTACTGTCTACCGTCTACCGCACTGCCTACTGCCTACCGCGCTGCCTACCGCGCTGCCTACCGCGCTGCCTACCGCGCTATCTACCGCACTGCCTACTGTCTACCGCGCTGCCTACCGCGCTGCCTACCGCGCTGTCTACCGCACTGCCTACTGTCTACTGCGCTGTCTACCGCGCTGCCTACTGCACTGCCTACTGTCTACTGCACTGTCTACCGCGCTGCCTACCGCGCTGTCTACCGCGCTGTCTACTGCACTGTCTACTGTCTACCGCGCTGCCTACCGCGCTGTCTACCGCGCTGTCTACCGCACTGTCTACTGTCTACTGCACTGTCTACTGTCTACCGTGCTGTCTACCGCGCTGTCTACCGCACTGTCTACTGCACTGCCTACTGTCTACTGCACTGTCTACTGCGCTGTCTACCGCGCTGCCTACCGCGCTGCCTACCGCGCTGCCTACCGCGCTGCCTACCGCGCTGCCTACCGCGCTGCCTACCGCGCTGTCTACTGCACTGTCTACTGTCTACCGCGCTGTCTACCACGCTGTCTACTGCACTGTCTACTGTCTACTGCACTGTCTACTGTCTACCGCGCTGTCTACCGCACTGTCTACTGCACTGTCTACTGTCTACTGCACTGTCTACTGTCTACCGCGCTGTCTACCGCGCTGTCTACCGCGCTGTCTACCGCGCTGTCTACCGCACTGTCTACCGCACTGTCTACCGCACTGTCTACTGTCTACCGCACTGTCTACTGCACTGTCTACTGTCTACCGCACTGTCTACCGCACTGTCTATCGCGCTGTCTACCGTCTACCGCGCTGTCTACCGCGCTGTCTACCGCACTGTCTACCGCACTGTCTCTACTGTCTACCGCACTGTCTACCGCACTGTCTACCGCACTGTCTACCGCACTGTCTCTACTGTCTACCGCGCTGTCTACCGCACTGTCTACCGCGCTGTCTACCGCGCTGTCTACCGCGCTGTCTACCGCACTGTCTACCGCACTGTCTCTACTGTCTACCGTACTGTATCTACTGTCTACCGCGCTGTCTACCGCGCTGTCTACCGCGCTGTCTACCGCACTGTCTACCGCACTGCCTACTGTCTACCGCGCTGTCTACCGCACTGCCTACTGTCTACCGCACTGTCTACTGCACTGTCTACTGTCTACCGCACTGCCTACCGCACTGCCCACTGTCTACCGCACTGCCTACCGCACTGCCTACTGTCTACCGCACTGCCTACTGTCTACCGCACTGCCTACTGTCTACCGCGCTGCCTACCGCACTGCCTACTGTCTACCGTCTACCGCACTCCCTACCGTCTACCGCGCTGCCTACTGTCTACCGTCTACCGCACTGCCTACTGTCTACCGCGCTGCCTACCGCGCTGCCTACCGCGCTGTCTACCGCACTGCCTACTGTCTACCGCGTTGCCTACCGCGCTGCCTACCGCGCTGTCTACCGCGCTGTCTACCGCACTGCCTACTGTCTACTGCGCTGTCTACCGCGCTGCCTACTGTCTACTGCACTGTCTACCGCGCTGCCTACCGCGCTGTCTACCGCACTGTCTACTGTCTACCGCACTGTCTACTGTCTACCGCGCTGCCTACCGCGCTGTCTACCGCGCTGTCTACCGCGCTGTCTACTGCACTGTCTACTGTCTACTGCACTGTCTACTGTCTACCGCGCTGTCTACCGCACTGTCTACTGCACTGTCTACTGTCTACTGCACTGTCTACTGTCTACCGCGCTGTCTACCGCGCTGTCTACCGCGCTGTCTACTGTCTACCGCACTGTCTACCGCACTGTCTACCGCACTGTCTACCGCACTGTCTACCGCACTGTCTACCGCACTGTCTACTGCGCTGTCTACCGTCTACCGCGCTGTCTACCGCGCTGTCTACCGCACTGTCTCTACTGTCTACCGCACTGTCTACCGCACTGTCTACCGCACTGTCTCTACTGTCTACCGCGCTGTCTACCGCGCTGTCTACCGCACTGTCTACCGCGCTGTCTACCGCACTGTCTACTGTCTACCGCGCTGTCTACCGCACTGTCTACCGCGCTGTCTATCGCACTGTCTACCGCACTGTCTCTACTGTCTACTGTCTACCGCACTGTCTACCGCGCTGTCTCTACTGTCTACCGTACTGTATCTACTGTCTACCGCGCTGTCTACCGCGCTGTCTACCGCGCTGTCTACCGCGCTGTCTACCGCACTGTCTACCGCACTGCCTACTGTCTACCGCGCTGTCTACCGCACTGCCTACTGTCTACCGCACTGTCTACTGCACTGTCTACTGTCTACCGCACTGCCTACCGCACTGCCCACTGTCTACCGCACTGCCTACCGCACTGCCTACTGTCTACCGCACTGCCTACTGTCTACCGCGCTGCCTACCGCACTGCCTACTGTCTACCGTCTACCGCTCTCCCTATTGTCTACCGCGCTGCCTACTGTCTACCGTCTACCGCACTGCCTACTGTCTACCGCGCTGCCTACCGCGCTGTCTACCGCACTGCCTACTGTCTACCGCGTTGCCTACCGCGCTGCCTACCGCGCTGTCTACCGCGCTGTCTACCGCACTGCCTACTGTCTACTGCGCTGTCTACCGCGCTGCCTACTGCACTGCCTACTGTCTACTGCACTGTCTACCGCGCTGCCTACCGCGCTGTCTACCGCACTGTCTACTGTCTACCGCACTGTCTACTGTCTACCGTGCTGTCTACCGCGCTGTCTACCGCACTGTCTACTGCACTGCCTACTGTCTACTGCACTGTCTACCGCGCTGCCTACCGCGCTGCCTACCGCGCTGTCTACCGCGCTGCCTACCGCGCTGCCTACCGCGCTGCCTACCGCGCTGCCTACTGTCTACTGCACTGTCTACTGTCTACCGCGCTGTCTACCGCGCTGTCTACCGCGCTGTCTACCGCGCTGTCTACTGCACTGTCTACTGTCTACTGCACTGTCTACAGTCTACCGCGCTGTCTACCGCACTGTCTACTGCACTGTCTACTGTCTACTGCACTGTCTACTGTCTACCGCGCTGTCTACCGCGCTGTCTACCGCACTGTCTACCGCACTGTCTACCGCACTGTCTACCGCACTGTCTACCGCACTGTCTACCGCACTGTCTACCGCGCTGTCTACTGTCTGCCGCGCTGTCTACCGTCTGCCGCGCCGTCTACTGTCTACTGTCTGCCGCGCTGTCTGCCGCGCTGTCTACCGTCTGCCGCGCTGTCTGCCGCGCTGTCTGCCGCGCTGTCTGCCGCGCTGTCTGCAGCGCTGTCTACTGTCTGCCGCGCTGTCTGCCGCGCTGTCTACTGTCTGCCGCGCTGTCTGCCGCGCTGTCTACTGTCTACCGCGCCGTCTACCGTCTACGGCCTCTTCTCATAACCTTACATTCCCATAGTCAGTCTGTCTGTAAATGAACTCAGTCAAAATGTCTGTCATCCCCAGAGGATACACGTACTACAAAATGGGCAATCTGGATAACCGCATCGCTAACGCTGACCAGCTGCTGACTCAGGATGTGGAGAGGTTCTGTAACAGCGTGGTGGACCTCTACTCCAACCTCAGCAAGGTACTTTAGCGAAAAACCTAAACGATCATGCTGACTACTGTTTGTTTAAGACCAAAGTATACATTCTTGTCTATAGCTTCGTGTGTGTGTGTGTGGTTCCAAGGTGTCCGTTAGGAATTTGTATGGTTGTTGTAGTACACCTTAGTCGATCATTAACTTGTTGTGTAAATCATGATATTGCTGAAAGCTGCTATTTGTATTTATTATTGATCCCCATTGGTTCCTGCCAAGGCAGCAGCAACTCCTCCTGGAATCCAGCAAAATGAAGGCAGTTTATATAATTTGACAATATATTGACAGATTTCACAACACACTGTGTGCCCTCAGGCCCCTACTCCACCAGGGAGGTCTACATAGTATCACATGTTAACGCTACTGCATATCCCCTTTAGCCTCTCTTGGACATTGGACTGTACATCTTCAAGCTGACGTCTGCCATCGGTGCCCAGGTAAATACGAATTCAGATTCCAGAAGCAACCAATAGATTCCATTCAGGTTTTAGAATGTTCTGAAATTCTATCTCTCTCTCTATCTCTCTCTCTATCTCTCTCTCTATCTCTCTCTCTATCTCTCTCTCTATCTCTCTATCTATCTCTCTATCTATCTCTCTATCTATCTCTATCTATCTCTCTCTATCTCTCTCCGCATTGGCATTAACAGGATGTGATGCCACTGTTTCCCCTCAGGGCCCAGCGAGTATGATGGCCTACCTGCTGGTCTCAGGCCTGTTCCTGACCAGACTGCGGCGGCCCATCGGTAAAATGACGGTGACAGAGCAGCGCTACGAGGGAGAGTACCGATATGTCAACTCACGACTCATCACCAACAGGTGTGAAGGCCTGGATCTGAGTACATCATGGGCTTGGCAATACAGTGCTTTTTGATTTTGACGTTAAGACTTGTTAAATCCCCCCTGTCATGGTGTTTAAAAAGACAACTGAATGATGTTTAACATGTTATGTCTTAGTGAGGAGATTGCCTTCTACAACGGGAACATGAGAGAAAAACAGACGATTCACTCGACATTTAAGAAACTAGTGAGTGCTGTTTGTTAGTCCAAGGTACATTTAAAGATCCGTGTTCACTTCTGTCTACACGGACAAACTGCTGATTTGTGAGTTTAAAAGTGTTTATTAATGTTGTGATACCTTCTGTCTTCTCAGGTCGACCATTTGCACAAGTTTATCTTCTTCCGGTTCTCCATGGGTTTCGTGGACAGCCTGATCGCCAAGTGTAAAATCTGATGTTTTAACCCTACAGATTAATATGGTGATATCATCAGTTACATAGCCAGAGATCTGATGTTTTAACCCTACAGATTAATATGGTGATATCATCAGTTACATAGCCAGAGATCTGATGTTTTAATCCTACAGATTAATAGGGTGATATCATCAGTTACATAGCCAGAGATGTGATGTTTTAACCCTACAGATTAATAGGGTGATATCAGTTACATAGCCAGAGATGTGATGTTTTAACCCTACAGATTAATAGGGTGATATCAGTTACATAGCCAGAGATCTGATGTTTTAACCCTACAGATTAATAGGGTGATATCAGTTACATAGCCAGAGATCTGATGTTTTAACCCTACAGATTAATATGGTGATATCATCAGTTACATAGCCAGAGATCTGATGTTTTAACCCTACAGATTAATAGGGTGATATCATCAGTTACATAGCCAGAGATCTGATGTTTTAACCCTATAGAATCATCAGTTACATAGCCAGAGAGAGATCTGTAAATGGTGGCCAGTTTAGTTTCTGCACTTCTCCAACTTGCCACTGTGTCCAGCCGCCACATTTTATTGTTGCTTGGCCAGGCGAACATAATGACATTTGTTCAATGTATCACCTCTATACTTAACCCAGTGCTTGGGTCTCTTCCTTCCCTCAGACATAGCCACTGTGGTGGGCTACCTGGTGGTGAGTCGACCGTTCCTCAACCTAGCCGACCCTCGCCACATGAACAGCAGCCAACCTGAGCTGCTGGAAGACTACTACCAGAGTGGCAGGATGCTGCTGAGAATGTCCCAGGCTCTGGGAAGGATCGTACTAGCTGGTAGAGAGATGACCAGGCTCTCTGGGTGAGACTTCTCTCTTCCCAAAACACTTTATGTTCCCATCACATATTCAATTGAATTTTTATTCAATTCCATTTATAATTCAAAGTAGTAGCCTGCTTTAGCCATAGATTACAAAACTCCCTCAAACTCTTTCTATGACCACTTCATTCTTCCATCAGCGCTGTCCATGCTTTCCCTCCGTAGTGCTTTGGGTAGGAGGTGTTCTGAGCTAGGCTTTGTCTCCCGTTCTTCTCCCAGGTTCACCATGCGTATCACTGAACTCATGAAGGTCCTGAAAGAACTGAACTCTGGGAAGTACGAGCGCACCATGGTCTCTCATCAGGACAAGGAATCAGAAGCCGTAGAAAGAGTCCCGCTGGTTCCGGGCGGCGGACAGATCATCAACGTTGACCACATCATCAAGTATGTGTGACAAGCCTCAGGTCATTTCTGTACATAATATTGGCTGCATATAATCTCTTTTAATATGTTTACCTCACTGAAGTTGTCCACGGTCAAACCGCCAAGGGGTCAGTAAGAGAAGTAAGTGGTCAGTAAGAGAAGTGTCTTGACTGTTTTGGTGCTGCAGGTTTGAACACACACCACTAGCAACACCCAACGGAGATATTCTGATCAAGGACCTGACCTTTGAAGTAGGCATCTCTTTTCTTTTCTTTATCCTAGTTAGTCTCACTGAGAACATCTGGTTAGCAAAATAAACGTGTGTGTGTGTGTGTGTGTGTGTGTGTTACCCAGATAGTTTTAACTAACATAACAGTGGAGTCCCTCTCTAATGAATGTGTGCCACTAGTTTAGTCATTCAGTCAGTTTGACATTTTAAGAACATTTTGTATTTTAAAGTCGGGAATGTTCACACCACTTTGATTTTAATGATTATGTTGACGTTCAAAGTTTGAAGGGTCACACCGGATGTTACAATGAGGTTATTCTTTCTCTCTCTCTCTCTCTCTCTCTCTCTCTCTTTCTCTGTCTCTCTCTCTTTCTCTCTCTCTCTTTTTTTTTTACCCCCCATCCCAGGTGAGGTCTGGTACCAACGTGTTAGTGTGTGGGCCCAATGGCTGTGGCAAGAGTTCACTCTTCAGAGTCCTGGGAGAGGTGAAGAGTGTTCCGTTTTATGTTCTATTGATATGACTGTGCCTGTGGGAATGGAAGTACTGCAACAAAATCAATTATTTTGGTTTTAGTAACTTAAGAGTAAACCCTGGAGATAACATTGTGTGTTTCTCTATAGCTCTGGCCTCTGTTTGGAGGACAGCTGACCAAGCCTGAGAGAGGGAAGCTTTTCTATGTTCCTCAGGTAACTAAATGGACACCTTGAGTATTTTATATTACCAATAAACCGTTTGGTATGGAACCTCGGTTTGGTCCGCACTGTAAACCCAACTGTGTCGTAGGCCTATGCCTGTTGAGTAAAACCGAGCTGGGAATTTTTTTTTTTTCGAACTTTACCGTTAAAACAACTAGAGCCTATGCACACGTTATCAAAATTCAAATATCAACTGGCACATTTCAAACTGCCGGGAAGTAGTTCTGTACGATGAGTGGTGGGGTCGATCCTCAATCTTCGTTTAAATTTCCAATTTAGGAACATTTTGTCTTCCCAGTAGATTACAACCGCGATGGAAAGAGAGTGGTGGATGAATGATGCCCAGTACACCAGAGCAAGACGGAAACGCAAAGAAACAACAACACAGCATGGTCTCCCTCTGCATTCAAGCAGCCCTTGGAAGCTGATTCTGACCGGCCCAAAGAAATTACAAGAGTGATAGGCTATGTTTTTATATTTTTTTACAGTCTTTGGGTTTATAGCCGCGAATATACACCCATTCTCGGTGGTTGAGAATACGGGATTTTCAGCACCTCGTGAAAGAGACGCACTCATTTCAGTAAAACGGGTCGTACCCGCTCTATATAAGCAACCCAAAGTCAAAGTTTTCAATGAATTGGCTAATGCACCCTGTGTTACACTTACTTAAGTGACAGCCCGTCACATGACCCCGGAGTGGGGGATTTACCGTGCTACAGACACGCCCCGTTTATGAGAGTCACAAGTGTGAATCTGGCACTGAAGAAGGTAGTGTCATGGTGCGTTTTAACCAAGTGGGAATTTACCACATGCTACTGGGAAAAGTCCACTTGAACGGCCCTCCAACTGGTAGTTACTAGTGGGGAAACTCGTCCATCATGCAGAGCACGCACTCCTCCACACATGGTGACCTCTGACATCACCTACTAAGGAAATGGTCCCTATAACAGCATTTTCGGCAGTTTAAATGCAACAACACATTATTTATAAAAAGCAATCTATTAAATACATTTTTGAACTTGAGCTTGACAGCTGTACTGTTAGTTTACGGTTGACACAGCTTGTTGGCCATTAGCCAATCGGCGTTTCTCAACTAGTTCAATCACATGAATGCGTCCAACTAGTATTTACGACTTCAAAACTGGTAAATTCCCACCTCCCACATAGTTACAAACGCAGCATCAGAGTGAAAACTTGAGAAGCCCAAAATGACAATCCTGTCACAACAGACGATGGAAGGAACGCTGAACGTTGTGAACGCTGAACGTTGTGAACGCTGAACGTTGCGAACGCTGAACGTTGCGAACGCTGAACGTTGCGAACGCTGAACGTTGTGAATGGCATTTAATTTCCCTGCTGTACTGAAACCAAACCGTTACACCCCTATTACCGTATTCTATTCCATGTTTTGGCAAATTGTGAATTGGCAGCCAACTCTAGTCTGTCTGTTACATCTCATTGTAGAGACCCTCCATGACCCCTGACCTCTTCCATCTTATTGCACAGACCCTACATGACCTTTGACTTATTGAATCCTATTATAGAGACCGTACATGACCCTTGGCACGCTGAGGGATCAGGTGATTTACCCTGACACCTATGAGGAACAGAAGAGAAAAGGAATCTCTGACCAGGTGTTGAAAGAGTACCTGGACAATGTCCAGCTGGGTCACATCCTGGACAGGGAGGGGACCTGGGACACTGTACAGGACTGGATGGACGTCCTCAGTGGAGGAGAAAAGCAGAGGATGGCGGTAAGATGGATGAGAGGAATATTCCTGAATGGAATAGTTTTCTTTGTTTTATTTGAAATAAAAAAAAGTAAAAAATTACAATCAAAATGGTTTCTCATACCTCATTGGAGATACTTTACCATCTATTATTATTACACGCTCCTATCACCATGTTATCACAGAGTGACGCCCATACTGGCCTTCTAAATAGTAGGCATTTAGGGTATATGAACAGAACGTTTTATAGGATGTGACATTTCGAAAATGTAGGAGGAGCCTAGTATGTGTTGCTTATTGCGTTAAGATTAAACTAAATAGTACCATTAGTACTAAGTATGTACACTGAACAAAAATATAAACGCAACATGTAAAGTGTTGGTTTCATGACTAGAAATTTTCCATACGCACAAAAAAAGCTTATTTTTCACAAAATTTGGCCACAAATTTGTTTACGTCCCTGTTAGTGAGCATTTCTCCTTTGCCAAGATAATCCATCCACCTGACAGGTGTGGCATATCAAGAAGCTGATTAAACAGCATGATCATTACACATGTGCACCTTGTGCTGGGGGTACAATAAAAGGCCACTCTAGAATGTGCAGTTTTGTCACACAACACAATGCCACAGATGTCACCAAGTTTTGAAGGAGCGTGTAATTGGCATGCTGACTGCAGGAATGTTCACCAGAGCTGTTGCCAGATAATTGAATGTTCATTTCTCTACCATAAGCCGCCTCCAACGTTATTTTAGAGAATTTGGCCGTACATCCAACCGGCCTCAACCACGTGTATGACGCCGTGTGGGCGAGCGGTTTGCTGATGTCCTTGTTGTGAGCAGAGTGCCCCATGGTGGCAGTGGGGTTATGGTATGGGCAGGCATAAGCTACAGACAACGAACACAATTGCATTTTATCGATAGCAATTTGAATGCACAGAGATACCGTAACGAGATCCTGAGGCCCATTTATTAAATTGTTTTATGTATCTGTGACAGACGGATGCATGTCTGTATTCCCAGTCATGTGAAATCCATAGATTTAGGGCCTAATTTTTATTTATTTTTTTCATTTAAAAAAAAAAATTCAATTGAACAATTTCCTGATATGAACTGTAACTCAGTAAAATCTTTGAAATTGTTGCATGTTGCTTTTTATTTTTGTTCAGTGTAGTTTTAGTAAGTAGTAGGCAGGACAGATTTGGGACATAAACATTGACTTTGTTTAGTTTGCTTCACGTGTGTCTGTATATGACCATTGACTTTGTATGGTGTTATGTGAATTTAAGTTATCAATGTTCTTTAACCGAACTTCAATGAAACTACTCAGTCTGCCCCTCCAGAGGGTGTAAGATTCTGGTTAAATGACGCAGACGGAGAACCAGCCCAACAATGGTCAAAAGGTTTATTTAGGAGAGCTCTGCCCTCCTTACAATGTACAAAGCCTTTTATATTAACACACACACACACACACACACACACACACACACACACACACCAGTAGAGAACTCCACCCCGATTTAGGCGGCTGTATTTTTCCACAGTACACATACATTCCTTATCAACCTTGCTACCTGTCTTCTAATCTCCTGCCAACTAGTCGTTCCCAGGCCGTTGTTACTCTCCCTAACTTAGGGAGGCCTCTTCTGTTTCTTTCCCAAGGTCGTCTTATCAACTCTGCCCTGCTCATTTTAACAGTGTCTTATTCACACACAGCATTACAATATAGTTTTTAACCCATTATTATAGCCTTATTTCCAATACATTTCAACAGGTTATAAGGTTTCTGAGTGAAATCATTTAGTCAAACCTTTAATCATATAATTTCCATTACATTTGGTCTGCTTCATTTGTGTCTAGATGGCCATTGACTTTGTTTGGTCTGGTTCACGTGTGTCTGTAGATGGCCCGGTTGTTCTACCACAAGCCCCAGTTTGCCATCCTGGATGAGTGCACCAGTGCTGTAAGCGTTGATGTGGAGGACTTCATCTACAGCCACTGCAGAACGGTACGGACACCACTCCAGCCTTTAGCCTGGACTCGTAGCATATACTGCTATATGCCTGAGTGTTTACTTCTAAATCCGTCTTTCTAATTCTCCAGTTTTAATAAATAATAATACAGGTTACGTACAAGTTGTCTGAAGCTGTTTGGTGTGGTTGTCTAGCTGCTTATGCCTGGTCTGTTTTCAATAGGTTGGCATCAGTCTGTTCACTGTCTCTCACAGAAAGTCTTTGTGGAAACACCATGAGGTAAGATCGCAACCTTTTTCTGGAAACACTTTGACATGGGGAATTGTGTCTATTGATGTGTCCGTATACTGTTGGGAGTGCTCTGGGAGATTATTGTGGGGAAACTCCTTCTGGCAGTTTAAAAAAAATATGTATCTTTTTGTTGAATTTGTGGCATGTAAGCAATGGTTTATTAAAGTTCCCATGGTGCAGCTGCACTTTGTACAGAATGTGCTTCTTTTTTTTACTTATTGTTGCACGTGATTAACAATTCAAGAAGTGAATCCTGTTTGGCTGAAATGAGACTGAGCTTTTATTTTTTATTTTTTTCCAGTACTACCTTCACATGGACGGGAGAGGGAACTACGACTTCAAACCCATCACCGAGGAGACCATTGAGTTTGGCTCCTAGACGAACAACACACACACACACACTATCATTTGGCCTAGAGAAAGTTGCTCACTAATTCTGCACTTAAAACAAGTTTTTGAAATAACCCTCTTTTTGTTATTTTAAATACAGCTTTGTCAAAAAGAAAACTATCTTGTTAGTCTGATCGAGAAAGCATTTGTCCACGGTGATTGTATATAACTTGTCATTTATGGTCCAAATTGGTCCAAACTCAATCAGATTACAGAATGGGCTAATCCAATCCAGATGAATTATGTTTGTTATACAACTGTGAACTGAATCATGCTTCATAATGATTAAGATGAGTTAGCCCCTACAGAGGACTCTTATGTGATGAATTAAAACAGGGAGGTAGAGCCCAGGTGATGAGTGGTCTCTTAGACAAGTCACTGAGGGCAGGTAACAGTATAACTGCTATCTTGTCTTTCTTTTAAGGTATATGTGTAATATGCAAATGAAGCTGCTGGTTTCCTCTGTTGGGGTGAAATCCTTCCATGTGCTTTCCTAGTCTGGTCCCAGCGTTGACCAGGATCTGTCTAGGACCTGGCTAGTACATCTAGGCCTTTCCTAGTCTGGTCCCAGCGTTGACCAGGATCTGTCTAGGACCTGGCTAGTACATCTAGGCCTTTCCTAGTCTGGTCCCAGCGTTGACAGCGTTGACCAGGATCTGTCTAGGACCTGGCTAGTACATCTAGGCCTTTTGTATTCTGGTCCCTGATCTGTTTATACTGTCTAGGACCAGGCTAGTCCACCTAGGCCTTTCGTATCAACGTCCCTGATCTGTTTGTACTGTCTAGGACCAGGCTAGTCCATCTAGGCCTTTCCTAGCCTGGTTCCTGATCTGTTTATACTGTCTAGGACCAGGCTAGTCCATCTAGGCCTTTCGTATCAACGTCCCTGATCTGTTTGTACTGTCTAGGACCAGGCTAGTCCATCTAGGCCTTTCCTAGCCTGGTTCCTGATCTGTTTATACTGTCTAGGACCAGGCTAGTCCATCTAGGCCTTTCGTATCCTGGTCCCTGATATGTTTGTACTGTCGGGACCAGGCTAGTACTATGCCTTTCATAGCCTGGTCCCATGATCCGATTGTACTGTCTAGGACCAGGCTAGTCCTCCTAGGCCTTGGGTTATGAAGCCTGACCTACTGTAGAGTAAAGAGGAAGTGTTGCCTGAAGCTGGAGAATCCCTGTCCCCAGGTGCTTCCTCTGTGGCTTTTTCTCAGTTTGTCTTTTCAGCGTGTCCTCTCCTCACCTCCCTCTGAAAACGCATTGAAAGAGAAGGTCTGAGGAGAGGGTCCTTGGATCTTCTCCAATGCAGTTTGAGAAAAGAGATGAGGAAAGGGCCAATGAGAGGAGCCCGGTGTGTTCGAGGAAGGGATCCAGCAAGGCTCTGATTTCCCTCATTTACAAATCATCTATCACAAATAAGTATCTGCACAGCACTTGGTGGAATCCCCTGGACCAGGTCTCCTGTCTTAAGCATTACATAAATAATCAGTCATTCTCCAGCTGCTTATAGCAGTATGTGGATTTGGCACTAAATAACTGATCATTTGATGTATGAAATGTGACATGTGTTGCTCTTCCTTGGATCAGGGTGGTGCAGTTGCTCTGCAGACACCAGAAGGCTTCCTTCTTTTATCACAGCAGTAACTACTGCTATAATATACTGACTGTAGCAATGGTGTCCGTCTGTTGTTGTTTTAAAAACTGAACTGTAAAGAACAGGCTCTGTAGAACTGGTTATATAGGAGAGAGAATGTAATATAGTGATTTGACTCTAAAAAGTGCATGCACCTACAATAAACTGTATCAACAATGCATTTTAATAAAACAGAGCGACTGCAGTGTGTTATTACCACAGGGTTACCTGTGGGGAACAGGGACTCTTTCAGTTGTTGAATGTTGCAGGTGGAAATGCTGTGAACAGAGACAACGTAATTCCTCGTTCTAGCTGTCGGATAGGCATGTTTGTTCTACATAACATTTTGGAACATTCCAGATAACATATTTCTATGTTCTGCTAACAGTGTTTAGGGGGCTTCTGGTTTATGTCCTTTAAAATCCCTAAAGGATTCAGTATCAAATAGAAAAGGGTAGGTAGGTAACACTGAGGGAGGGAGAGAGGTAACTGAGGTAAGTAGCTAACATGAGGTAGGTGGGTAGGTAACACTAGTGGGTACAGTTGAAGTCAGTAGTTTACATGCACTTAGGTTGGAGTCATTAAAACTCGTTTTTCAACCTCTCAACAAATTTCTTGTTAACAAACTATAGTTTGGGGCAAGTCGGTTAGGACATCTACTTTGTGCATGACACAAGTAATTTTTCCAACAATTGTTTACAGACAGATTACTTCACTTATAATTCACTGTATCACAATTCAAGTGGGTCAGAAGTTTACATACACCAAGTTGACTGTGCCTTTTAACAGCTTGGAAAATTCCAGAAAATTGTCATGCGTTTAGCAGCTTCTGATAGGCTAATTAACATCATTCAATTGGAGGTGTACCTGCGGATGTATTTCAAGGCCTACCTTCGAACTCAGTGCCTCTTTGCTTGACATCATGGGAAAATCAAAACAAATCAGCCAAGACCTCTGACAAAATTGTAGACCTTCACAAGTCTGGTTCATCCTTGGGAGGAATTTCCAAAGACCTAAAGGTACTACGTTAATCTGTACAAACAATAGTACGCAAGTATAAACACCATGGGACCACGCAGCCGTGATACCACTCAGGAAGGAGACGCGTTCTGTCTCCTAGAGATGAACATACTTTGGTGCGGAAAGTGCAAATCAATCCCAGAACAACAGCAAAGGACTTTGTGAAGATGCTGGAGGAAACAGGTACAAAAGTATTTATATCCACAGTAAATCGAGTCCTATATCGACATAACCTGAAAGGACGCTCAGCAAGGAAGAAGCCACTGCTCCAAAACCGCCATAAAAAAGCCAGACTACGGTTTGCAACTGCACATGGGGACAAAGATCGTACTTTTTGGAGAAATGTCCTCTGGTCTGATGAAATAAAAATAGAACTGTTTGGCCATAATGACCATCGTTATGTTTGGAGGAAAAAGGGGGAGGCTTGCAAGCCGAAGAACAACATCCTAACTGTGAAGCACGGGGGTGGCAGCATCATGTTGTGGGGGTGCTTTGCTGCAGGAGGGACTGGTGCAATTCACAAAATAGATGGCATCGTGAGGTAGGAAAATTATGTGGAAATATTGAAGCAACATCTCAAGACATCAGTCAGGAAGTTAAAGCTTGGTCGCAAATGGGTCTTCCAAATGGACAATGACTCCAAGCATACTTCCAAAGTTGTGGCAAAATGGCTTAAGGACAACAACGTCAAGGTATTGGAGTGGCCGTCACAAAGCCCTGACCTCAATCCTATAGAAAATTTGTGGGCAGAACTGAAAAAGTGTGTGCGAGCAAGGAGGCCTACAAAACTGACTCAGTTACACCAGGTCTGTCAGGAGAAATGGGCCAAAATTCACCCAACTTATTGTGGGAAGCTTGTGGAAGGCTACCCAAAACGTTTGACCCAAGTTAAACAATTTAAAGGCAATGCTACCAAATACTAATTGACTGTATGTAAACTTCTTACCCACTGGGAATGTGATGAAAGAAATAAAAGCTGAAATAAATCATTCTCTCTACTATTATTCAGACATTTCATATTCTTAAAATAAAGTGGTGATCCTAACTGACCTAAGACAGGACATTTTTACTAGGATTAAATATCAGGAATTGTGAAAAACTGAGTTTAAATGTATTTGGCTAAGGTGTATGTAAACTTCCGACTTCAACTGTAGGTAGGTAGATAGCACTATGGTAAGTATAGGTAGTTGTAATTGAACCCTGAGCTTGGGTCACATGATGGGAGGACAGAAACACACCTCCCTGAAGAATGATTGGATATTGAGCTTGACGCCCCCTGAGTAATGATTAGATATTGAGCATGACACCTCACTGAATAATGATTCGATTTTGAGGATGACGCCTCCCTGAATGATGATTAGATATTGAGCATGACACCTCCCTGAAGGGTAAAGGTTAAAAATGCACCTCTTCTAACAATACCTGTGTTCTGTCCTCTGTGACATGTCACCGCTCTGAATGAACTCCATAGACTTTGTCTGTTATCCTTCATAGATTTAGCTTGATGAGAGCTGTGACTTCACAGTATATATTTGCTTTATGAGGACACTTGAGTAGCTCATAGATTTGTTTCATACAGGGACATAATGTAATGTAGCTAAGGACTTTGCAGCAAGGACTTTTCTAATTCCAAATTTGAACCTTGGTGCAGAGTCATAAAGAAAAAGTAACCTGAGCCGTAAAAATGTTTGTTTTTTGTTGCCTTGAACACGCCCTTTCTTGGTCTTACTGGGTGAAAGGTCATTGATATCCACTACAGACTTTTGGGGCGTAGAACTAAAGTACACACATGATGTGGCCTGACCATTCTTTCCATCAAAATCATTAGATCAAGAGACATACTGAGTGAACCTTTATAGTCAGGCTATAGATTAAGTCAGGTGTTAAAGTTCAGGTGAAAAAAAAAATCTGTTTTTAATTTATTTATGTACAAAATTTATTGTTTTCATGTAATTGTATTCATTCCAGGGCTTTCCTTTATTTGTACTATTTTCTACATTGTAGAATAATAGTGAAGACATCAAAACTATGAAATAACACATATGGAATCATATAGTAACCAAAACAGTGTTAAACAAATTAAAATATATTTTCTATTTGTTATTCTTCAAAGTAGCCACCCTTTGCCTTGATGACAGCTTTGCACACTCTTAGCATTCTCTCAACCAGCTTCACCTGGAATGCTTTTCCAACCTATGCTGAGCACTTGTTTGTAGCTCATTTATTTACACTCCAAATATACTATTGCATTCTTATACACCCCCATTGTATGCTACTTTGATCACTTAAATTGATTGTCTATACTGGTCGGCATTGGTTTCTAGTTTTAAAGGTAACTCAAAGTTCCTGTTTGCAGAGTAGATCGACATTGCTTAGCCAATCAGCTGTTGTTCTGAGTCTTTTCTTCTCAGATGGCTCAATGCAGGAAGTTATTCTGAAACCACAATACTGCTTCCTCTTTATAAACAGTTCTAAAGAGAACCATAAAGAAAGTTGTTTCTGTTACAGCGTGTGACACTTTGACTGACTGCTCAGCCGAATCATAGTCTTTGTTGGTATGTCTACACGTCTCCATACTGGTGGAATGGATTGTCTTCAGCTGCTGCCTCTGCTGTGCCTACTTTCATTCTGGCCACACTGCCAGCCACTGGAACAAGGTATACTTTTCTATCTTACCAGATCTCAAAATCAACTTCATTACTTTATTACTGTGTGGTTGTTTCCTGATATCCATTTAAATTCAGACCGTAATGTAATTATACCAAAGATTGTCTTTCGTTCAAGCACATGAGATGGTATGAAATAGAAAAGAAAATAAGAATTGAGATTTTGGTTCTGCTGTGTATATATATATGTGTCACCTGTCCTTTAGCATCGCTGCGGTTTGCTGGGCTGGGAGACTGGGGAGGCATTCCGTTATTCCCCTACTACACCCCTCACGAGCAGGCCATCGCTAAAGAGCTCTCCTGGACGGCCCAGACTCTGGGATTGGACTTTATCCTCAGTCTGGGAGATCATTTCTACTACCATGGAGTGAAGGACGTGAATGACCACCGCTTCAAGGTCACTTCACATTACAGTTTGCAATACAGTCGCTCTGCAACACTGTTCACACTGCAACACATAGGCTGTGTTTACACAGGCAGCCCAGATCTGATTTGTTTGCTCAAAATACCAATTATTGGCAAAAAAAAATCAGAAATGTACTACCTGTGTAAACGCAGCCATAGGCGTGGGTTGAAACGCCACACGACAGCAAACATTATTGTGATGACAAACTCATCAACTGTTGTGACAACAGCTAGTAAACATATCTTACCATAGGCAGTTAGATTGTAACTTAACATCTCAACATATCTAACCTATCCGTCGTGTGTGGCATTGTGAAGAAAACACATACAACAGTCATACTGAAGGACTTTGAAAATGGCAAGAAAGCAAACTAAATATCTAATGCTCCAGACTGTGAAATATGCGGTGAGATAAGAAGTGTTGCATCACAGTTGTTCCCTGTTTCTAGGCAGCTAGCCAACTTTGTGAGAGAGAGAATGTGTTTTTAAAAAAAACCCCTAGGCAAGTCAGTTAAGAACAAATTCTTATTTACAATGGCGGTCTACCCAGGCTAAACCCTAACCCAGAAGACTCTGGGCCAATTGTGCGTCGCGCTATGGGACTCCCAATAACGGCCGGTTGTGATACAGCCTGCAATCGAACCCAGGGTCTGTAGTGACGCCTCTTGTTAGTTGAAGGACAAAGTGATGTAACACAAACTGACAGATGGAGCTGTGTTCAGATCACCCATGTTCTTGTATAGTGAAGAGGACACTTTCTTTTCTTACTCCTAGAGCATGGGATTCTCATTTTCTTTCTGAAATAAAGTGAAGCATTATGCCCTCTTGTGGTAGAATATTGTGGATCAACTGTTTCTTCAGAGCATTCAGAATGTATCAGTGTTGCAGCACACAGAATGTTATGCATTATAACATGACCATTGATATGTTATATATCAGTTATATATAATATCGCTCTAGTTTTTCATCCTTCAGTCATTTTCCTGGGTTGGTAATTATCTTTTTCTTTTCTTTCTCCTGCAGTGTACCTTTGAGGGTGTCTTCTCTCAAGCCTCACTGGTTGACATCCCTTGGTACTTGGTGGCGGGGAATCATGACCACCTTAGCAACGTTTCCGCTCAGATCGCTTACTCCAGCAGATCGAAGAGATGGTGAGCATCTTAGTAAAGATCTTTTATCTATGCGTTTTAATTGTTCACGCCACGCATCCTGAATACAACATTCATACGCCAATTAGGCAGATGCTTTCATTCAAATAGTGTATATACATTTAGAGTATGTGATCTCTGTTGGAATTCAACCCACAACCTTCTTGTTGTTGCTAGCGACACGCTCTTACCAACTGAGCCACACAAAACAGGACCTTCTGGTGTTGTTCTCTCCTCTCGTTACCTCAGGAGGTTCCCGGAGTTATACTATGAGCTCCAGTTCAAGATTCCCCAGAGTAACGTGTCGATGACCGTCCTGATGCTTGACACCATAGTGCTATGTGGGAACACCTATGAGGGGACCCAGCCCAAAGGAGAGGAAGACCTGGAGGCTTCTGCCAAGCAGTTAGACTGGATCAACTCCAGACTGGCAAACAGCAAGTACGTCCATATGGTCCGAGTTTCCTGGAACCAGATTAAGCATAGATAGTCTAGGACTATGCTTAATCTGGGTTTGAGAAACTGGCCCTGAAAGACAACAGGTCAAACACAGCCTCTCATTAAGTATACACTGTTCAAGCACATCGGTCAAACATCAGACAACTTGTTCTGTGAGTAAATAATGGCTTGGATGGATTAAATGTTTTTCAAGGTTGAGGAAAATAAAATTATTTGATCTAATAAGTTGTCGTTTGAGCCTTGAAAAAAGAATGCGAAGATTTCAGACCATGAAGAGATCCCTGACTAACCACAACCCTCTTTTAGAGATCCCTGACTGACCACACCCCTCTTTTAGAGATCCCTGACTGACCACACCCCTCTTTTAGAGATCCCTGAGTGGCCACACCCCTCTTTTAGAGATCCCTGACTGGCCACACCCCTCTTTTGGAGATCCCTGACTGGCCACACCCCTCTTTTGGAGATCCCTGACTGGCCACACCCCTCTTTTAGAGATCCCTGACTGACCACACCCCTCTTTTAGAGATCCCTGACTGGCCACACCCCTCTTTTAGAGATCCCTGACTGACCACACCCCTCTTTTGGAGATCCCTGACTGACCACACCACTCTTTTAGAGATCCCTGACTGACCACACCCCTCTTTTAGAGATCCCTGACTGACCACACCCCTCTTTTGGAGATCCCTGACTGACCACACCACTCTTTTAGAGATCCCTGACTGACCACACCCCTCTTTTAGAGATCCCTGACTGACCACACCACTCTTTTAGAGATCCCTGACTGACCACACCCCTCTTTTAGAGATCCCTGACTGACTACACCCCTCTTAGAGATCCCTGACTGGCCACACCCCTCTTTTAGAGATCCCTGACTGACCACACCCCTCTTTTAGAGATCCCTGACTGACCACACCCCTCTTTTAGAGATCCCTGACTGACCACACCCCTCTTTTAGAGATCCCTGACTGACCACACCCCTCTTTTAGAGATCCCTGACTGACCACACCACTCTTTTGGAGATCCCTGACTGGCCACACCCCTCTTTTAGAGATCCCTGACTGACCACACCCCTCTTTTAGAGATCCCTGACTGACCACACCCCTCTTTTGGAGATCCCTGACTGACCACACCCCTCTTTTAGAGATCCCTGACTGGCCACACCCCTCTTTTAGAGATCCCTGACTGACCACACCCCTCTTTTAGAGATCCCTGACTGACCACACCCCTCTTTTAGAGATCCCTGACTGACCACACCCCTCTTTTGGAGATCCCTGACTGACCACACCCCTCTTAGAGATCCCTGACTGGCCACACCCCTCTTTTAGAGATCCCTGACTGACCACACCCCTTTTTTAGAGATCCCTGACTGACCACACCCCTCTTTTAGAGATCCCTGACTGACCACACCCCTCTTTTAGAGATCCCTGACTGACCACACCCCTCTTTTAGAGATCCCTGACTGACCACACCCCTCTTTTAGAGATCCCTGACTGACCACACCCCTCTTTTAGAAATCCCTGACTGACCACACCCCTCTTTTAGAAATCCCTGACTGACCACACCCCTCTTTTAGAAATCCCTGACTGACCACACCCCTCTTTAAGAGATCCCTGACTGACCACACCCCTCTTTAAGAGATCCCTGACTGACCACACCCCTCTTTTAGAAATCCCTGACTGGCCACACCCCTCTTTTAGAGATCCCTGACTGACCACACCCCTCTTTAAGAGATCCCTGACTGACCACACCCCTCTTTTAGAGATCCCTGACTGACCACACCCCTCTTTAAGAGATCCCTGACTGACCACACCCCTCTTTTAGAGATCCCTGACTGACCACACCCCTCTTTTAGAGATCCCTGACTGACCACACCCCTCTTTAAGAGATCCCTGACTGACCACACCCCTCTTTTAGAAATCCCTGACTGACCACACCCCTCTTTAAGAGATCCCTGACTGACCACACCCCTCTTTTAGACTCCTCCACTCTCATCACTATTTGAATCAAGAAATACCTTCACACTGCTACACACACATTCCTCAACTGTTACTGAATGTGGAATGAAAACTCCTGTAACAGAGTTGGTTTGATGAACCACACGAGCATGATGAGTAAACTTGCCTGAGACATGAAGACTTGTGCTAGCTTCCAGAAGATAATACCTCTGCTTTAGCTCAGGTGGCTAACACAGTCTTGTATCTGTCCTTCTCTCCCAGGTCAGAGTTCATTGTGGTGGCTGGTCACTATCCTGTGTGGTCCATTGGTCATCATGGCCCTACAAAGTGTCTTGTGCGTAGACTACGGCCTCTGCTGAAGAAGTATGACGTCACAGTCTACCTGAGTGGCCATGACCACAGCATACAGGTGGTTATTACACATGTTATGACCATACATATACATACAATAACAAAGTGACCGTTTGAATAGACAAATGTTACCTTTTTTACAGTCACTTATATGAACAACTGATGTTGACCTGACTCTCTGTACTCTCACCAGTTTATCAGAGAGGGCGATGGGAGTTCCTACGTGGTCAGCGGGAGCGGGAACTTTGAAGACATATCCACCAAAAACGCCAAGACCTTCCCGTCGTCATGGCAACGGTTCTCCAACGCTGTCAACCGTACGTACGGAGGATTCGCTTACTTTGTAGTCACAGAGCACAGTATGACTATCAGCTACATTCAGACTGATGGGAAATGTGTTTACCAAACAGCACTGGCAAAACGCAAGGTCTGACACACACAGGGGCATCGCCAGATAGTCAACAATGAACTGCTATAGGTCTAATATGCTGTCTGTTTTTAACCTCTTACACTCTGACATTGTTGACCAAACGAACGCATAATGTTGTATACTACCTTCATAAAGTACATTTCAGTTTCAGAACTGTAAGTCCTACAAAACACATGCTTAGTACTGTTAGAAAGGTAGTAACTGATAAAGGTGTCAGAAACTGTGACTACAACAGAGCCTGAGGTGCAGCAGGCCAAAACAACTGAAATTCATATTCCTATTAAAAAAAAATTCAGGGAGTGGGGGGGGTCCCCCAATTGTCCCCATGTTAGTGCATAAGAGACTTAAAATGTCTAAGTTTCAAATAAAATACGTCACCAATTACTGGTCTAAAAGGATAACAATTTTTTTTATTCAATATTTTACCTAATGGTGGCCCTTTACACATTTACGAATACCCATTTGAACACAGCCATTGTTTTTCAACTTGCCAAGCTGAAGTCTATTTATCCATTGATTTAGATGTATATATCCCTTGTCTGATAGCCAGTTTATCCCCTAGATGGAAGTAAGAGACCACATGACGCCACTTGGAAACCACTTGGTTTGGGTAGTGAGTCACTGTACCAAAATGGTTTACAGTTTCTCGATTGTTTACACACATTTTCTGAAAGCATGCCTCATATTCTCAGAACTCTACAGACAAATCAAAAAACACACACACAATGGGCAAAACCCCTCAATTCTCCAGCAAAATGAAACTTTATATTCAAAACAATGTTATTTCTTATCAAAATGGTATTTTGTTTTCAAATGACACACACAAACCATCATATGAATAGACATTTATAAGAACCAGTTGAACACTGATGTGCTCAATGTAAAACTCTATGATAAATGGAAAACATTTCTTCTCCATTCATCATAATGACTTGGGCCTTTTTTTGGTTCAGTGTTGCCATTACTACAGACAGTACATAAGTGTGTTGTAAAATATTTGAGAATATTGTTTTTATACTCAGAACACACAAATACACGGTAACAAATATATTTTATTTTTCCCACAAAAACAATGTACACAGTGTACATCCCATTCCCAACCAACACAAAGTTGCACATACAGTGGTCTACATACAAAACAGAATAATTTAATGTATACAGTTACAGTAAAAAAAAAGAAAAATATGCTGCATCCTCTGTTCTGTTGCGGTCTGGCCACAGCACCTCATCCACATCACAAGCAATGTTTTCCCTGGCCAAGCAGCGGGGGAAATATCGCCTAGCATGGCGATTCCAGCCATGAAAAGCATCAGCTGCTATATCTCCACATGCGTCTTCCATAGCTTGGAGAAGAGGTATACGCGTTTGTGGATTTCGGTCATACACTTTCCATCTCCAGGCAGAAAAAAAAATTCCTCAATAGGATTGAGAAATGGAGAATATGGAGGGAGATAAACAACTAAAAAGCGTGGGTGGGCAGTGAACCAGTTACGAACCAGAGCAGCCCTGTGGAAACTTACGTTGTCCCAAATGACAACGTACCTGAGCTGCTCTGGGCCATCTACCTGATCTGGTGGAATGAGTGTGTTGTGTAGGGTGTCCAGGAATGTGATCAGATGGGCGGTGTTGTAGGGGCCAAGGGTAGCATGGCGATGGATGATGCCGTGGTGGGTAATCACTGCACACATTGTGATGTTCCCTCCGTGCTGGCCAGGGACTTGAACAATGGCACGCTGGCCGATGATATTCCTTCCCGTCTCTGGTGTTTTTGTGAGGTTGAAGCCAACCTCATCAATGAAGATGAACTGGTGCTCCACTGCAGCCACCTCTAGCTCAAGGACTCTCTGAAACACACATGACAATATCAGAAATAGACATGGAGTGGCCACTATTGTGAAGCACAATCATTATGATTACAATACTGAAATATGTATAATTTATACAGTGTTGAGAGTATGCATCAATTGTGGGATTGTATAGGACTCACTTGCACATAGTTATATCGCAATTCTTTGACTCTTTCTGAATTGCGTTCAAATGGCACCCTGTAGACCTGCATCATCCTGAGATTATTTCTGCGCAAGACACGGTCCAGTGTTGATAAGCTTACCCTATCAATATTTTGAAATATCTCATTGTTTTCTATTATTTTTCTTTGTATTTGCCGTAATGTTATGGCGTTATTTTCTAGGACCATGTTCATGATTTCAGTTTCCTGTTCAGGAGACAGAACACGTTCCCGACCACCTTGTGTTGGTAATCTTTCAGCTCTGCCAAACAAATAGTAAAATACTGTAAATACAAAGTAGGAATACATTTCCCAAATACTTGAAACATACTTTATTTTTACAGTCCTACAGAACAGTCCACAGGCAATACTGTACTACTGTACTCGTTGAGTACTGTATTGATATGCAGTACTGCAATTTTCTAGTGCGAGTAGATTTCTTACCTATTCTCATTTCGGAATGTCCGGATGATCAAATCAAATTTATTTATATAGCCCTTCGTACATCAGCTGATATCTCAAAGTGCTGTACAGAAACCCAGCCTAAAACCCCAAACAGCAAGCAATGCAGGTGAAAGAAGCACGGTGGCTAGGAAAAACTCCCTAGGAAAAACTCCCTAGAAAGGCAAAAACCTAGGAAGAAACCTAGAGGAACCAGGCTATGAGGGGTGGCCAGTCCTCTTCTGGCTGTGCAGGGTGGATATTATAACAGAACATGGTCAAGATGTTAAAATGTTCATAAATGACCAGCATGGTCAAATAATAATAATCATAGTAATTGTCGAGGGTGCAACAAGCACGTCCGGTGAACAGGTCAGGGTTCCATAGCCGCAGGCAGAACAGTTGAAACTGGAGCAGCAGCACGTCCAGGTGGACTGGGGACAGCAAGGAGTCATCATGCCAGGTAGTCCTGAGGCATGGTCCTCGGGCTGATGGATGCTATGATGGATGCTACAGTGTACCTGCTCAAATTTGGCTGTACTCTTTGCCCAGCCTCCCTCATTGTTAGACCATGGTTGACCACATGATCAACCAAAGTGGCTCGGATCTCATCAGAGATTACGGTCCTTGGCCTTCCTCGTCCTCGTCCTTGTCCTTGTCCTCCCCGTCCTCCTCCTCTTACTCTCACTCCTCTGGCTCTGCCTCTGTTTCCAATGTTGGCATCCATTGCTCCAAAACAGAAGAGCTCACCTGTTGCCCTTTTATGCTAAAGCTCTGATTGCTAATTGTAAAACTGTGTGACGGGTGTTTGCCCATGTGATGAGTCAGTGTGCATATTTGAATGGCAATGTGTTCATTGTGAAAACAAAAGATTTTCTGCATGAAAATTGTGCCAAATGCAAAGAATTGTGTGTAGTGTTTTGAAAAAAGTGTGTTTTAGAACTGCAATTTGAGTGTAAAGCAGGAATTGTGCTTGTAGTTTAGCAGAATTGGTTCAGGGGGGTGGTGCATGAGTTACATGTTGTGGTCATTGTGTCTCAAGTACCAGTATTTGTGTGTAAACAATTGAGAAAAACTGTAATGCATTTTCAAGCCTGACATCTTAAAATGAACCTAGCAATCAGGCCTTTCATGTTATATAGTTTATTTATTGAAGTAAAACACAGACAGATGAGGAAACTTCAAATGTAAACGAGTGAGCTATCTAAATGGAGCATACAAAGTCATTTGGAAGTAAATGCAGTGTTTTACAATGACCATCAGGATGTACCCTTTCCAAGCATACTACATGTTTGCAATTTTGGTGACTTGACCTACATTGCATACTCTATGAATTTGACCATAGTGTATGATTTATGGCTTTTACTTTTAAGTATTTGCCTAACTGTTTGTTATAAATATATATTAAATCTCCAGACAATACTATTTACTGATCACTCAAACCTCTAAACCAGGGTTCCCCAACTGGTGGCACGCGGGCCGAATTTGGCCTGTGGGTGTTTTTCTGAGCAAAAGAACAAATAAAAAAATTCTTTTATTTTGTGGACATAATAGACTGTAAAAACACCAGGAAATCAGCTCCTAGTGATTTTAATTTAAGAAATCTGTTCCCAACTATTCCCACGCATAATAGAGAGAAACGTGATCTTATACCAATGTAAGCAAGGTTTGAAATGACTATCTGTTTGGGCTTGTTGTGGTCAATTTACAGTCTTCAAATTATTTGTAATTATGTTCCGACCATCCACTCAAGAAAAGAAATCAGCCCGCGGCTGAATCTAGTTGTTGATCCCTGCTCTACAACATAAATATATATTAAAATGACCTAATGAACAAATAGTACTTCCAGAATGACTACACATAATACATTAGGGATCTTCATAAAAAATTATATATCCTACTAATCATCATTTCCCATATAATTTCGTTTTCAGCCGTCTCCCAAAATCAAGATATATTTTCCCAAAGATAATATCAAGTTAAAAAACGATATAAAACACAATAAAATACGTTGGTAGTGGTAGTGTTATTGGTAGTGGTAGTGTTATTGGTAGTGGTATTGGTAGTGTTATTGGTAGTGGTATTGGTAGTGTTATTGGTAGTGGTATTGGTAGTGGTATTGGTAGTGTTATTGGTAGTGTTAGTGGTATTGGTAGTGGTAGTGTTATTGGTAGTGGTATTGGTAGTGGTATTGGTAGTGTTATTGGTAGTGTTAGTGGTATTGGTAGTGTTGTTGGTAGTGCTATTGGTAGTGGTAGTGCTATTGGTAGTGGTAGTGTTATTGGTAGTGTTATTGGTAGTGGTATTGGTAGTGGTATTGGTAGTGGTATTGGTAGTGTTATTGGTAGTGGTATTGGTAGTGGTATTGGTAGTGTTATTGGTAGTGGTAGTGGTAGTGGTATTGGTAGTGTTGTTGGTAGTGTTATTGGTAGTGGTAGTGGTATTGGTAGTGGTAGTGTTATTGGTAGTGGTAGTGTTATTGGTAGTGTTATTGGTAGTGTTATTGGTAGTGGTATTGGTAGTGTTATTGGTAGTGGTATTGGTAGTGGTATTGTTATTGGTAGTGTTATTGGTAGTGGTAGTGGTATTGGTAGTGGTATTGGTAGTGTTAGTGGTATTGGTAGTGGTATTGGTAGTGGTATTGGTAGTGTTATTGGTAGTGTTAGTGGTATTGGTAGTGTTGTTGGTAGTGCTATTGGTAGTGGTAGTGCTATTGGTAGTGGTAGTGTTATTGGTAGTGTTATTGGTAGTGGTATTGGTAGTGGTATTGGTAGTGTTATTGGTAGTGGTATTGGTAGTGGTAGTGGTATTGGTAGTGTTATTGGTAGTGGTAGTGGTAGTGGTATTGGTAGTGTTGTTGGTAGTGTTATTGGTAGTGGTATTGGTAGTGGTAGTGTTATTGGTAGTGTTATTGGTAGTGGTATTGGTAGTGTTATTGGTAGTGTTATTGGTAGTGGTAGTGTTATTGGTAGTGTTATTGGTAGTGGTATTGGTAGTGTTATTGGTAGTGGTAGTGTTATTGGTAGTGGTATTGGTAGTGGTATTGTTATTGGTAGTGGTATTGGTAGTGGTATTGGTAGTGTTATTGGTAGTGTTATTGGTAGTGGTATTGGTAGTGGTAGTGTTATTGGTAGTGGTATTGGTAGTGGTATTGGTAGTGTTATTGGTAGTGGTATTGGTAGTGGTATTGGTAGTGTTATTGGTAGTGGTATTGGTAGTGGTATTGGTAGTGTTATTGGTAGTGGTAGTGTTATTGGTAGTGTTATTGGTAGTGGTAGTGGTATTGGTAGTGGTATTGGTAGTGGTATTGGTAGTGTTAGTGGTAGTGGTATTGGTAGTGGTATTGGTGGGGTTATTGGTAGTGTTATTGGTAGTGGTAGTGTTATTGGTAGTGTTATTGGTAGTGGTATTGGTAGTGGTAGTGGTAGTGTTATTGGTAGTGGTAGTGGTATTGGTAGTGGTATTGGTAGTGTTATTGGTAGTGGTAGTGGTAGTGGTATTGGTAGTGGTAGTGGTAGTGTTATTGGTAGTGTTATTGGTAGTGGTAGTGTTATTGGTAGTGGTATTGGTATTGGTAGTGTTATTGGTATTGGTATTGGTAGTGTTATTGGTAGTGGTAGTGTTATTGGTAGTGGTATTGGTATTGGTAGTGTTATTGGTATTGGTATTGGTAGTGGTAGTGGTAGTGGTATTGTTATTGGTAGTGGTAGTGGTATTGGTATTGGTAGTGGTAGTGGTATTGGTAGTGGTAGTGGTATTGTTATTGGTAGTGGTAGTGGTATTGGTAGTGGTAGTGTTATTGGTAGTGTTATTGGTAGTGGTAGTGTTATTGGTAGTGTTAGTGGTATTGGTAGTGTTGTTGGTAGTGCTATTGGTAGTGGTAGTGCTATTGGTAGTGGTAGTGTTATTGGTAGTGTTATTGGTAGTGGTATTGGTAGTGGTATTGGTAGTGGTATTGGTAGTGGTATTGGTAGTGTTATTGGTAGTGGTAGTGGTATTGGTAGTGTTATTGGTAGTGGTAGTGGTAGTGGTATTGGTAGTGTTGTTGGTAGTGTTATTGGTAGTGGTAGTGGTATTGGTAGTGGTAGTGTTATTGGTAGTGGTAGTGTTATTGGTAGTGTTATTGGTAGTGGTATTGGTAGTGGTATTGTTATTGGTAGTGTTATTGGTAGTGGTAGTGGTAGTGGTATTGGTAGTGTTAGTGGTATTGGTAGTGGTATTGGTAGTGGTATTGGTAGTGTTATTGGTAGTGTTAGTGGTATTGGTAGTGTTGTTGGTAGTGCTATTGGTAGTGGTAGTGCTATTGGTAGTGTTATTGGTAGTGTTATTGGTAGTGTTATTGGTAGTGGTATTGGTAGTGGTATTGGTAGTGGTATTGGTAGTGTTATTGGTAGTGGTATTGGTAGTGGTAGTGGTATTGGTAGTGGTATTGGTAGTGTTATTGGTAGTGGTATTGGTAGTGTTATTGGTAGTGTTATTGGTAGTGGTAGTGGTATTGGTAGTGGTATTGGTAGTGTTATTGGTAGTGGTAGTGTTATTGGTATTGGTAGTGGTATTGGTAGTGTTATTGGTAGTGTTATTGGTAGTGGTATTGGTAGTGGTAGTGTTATTGGTAGTGTTATTGGTAGTGGTAGTGGTATTGGTAGTGGTAGTGTTATTGGTAGTGGTATTGGTAGTGTTATTGGTAGTGGTATTGGTATTGGTATTGGTAGTGTTATTGGTAGTGGTATTGGTAGTGTTATTGGTAGTGTTATTGGTAGTGGTATTGGTATTGGTATTGGTAGTGGTAGTGGTATTGGTAGTGGTAGTGGTATTGGTAGTGGTATTGGTAGTGTTATTGGTAGTGGTATTGGTAGTGGTAGTGTTATTGGTAGTGTTATTGGTAGTGGTAGTGGTATTGGTAGTGGTATTGGTAGTGGTAGTGTTATTGGTAGTGGTATTGGTAGTGGTAGTGGTAGTGGTAGTGTTATTGGTAGTGTTATTGGTAGTGGTAGTGTTATTGGTAGTGGTAGTGTTATTGGTAGTGGTATTGGTAGTGGTAGTGGTAGTGGTAGTGTTATTGGTAGTGGTATTGGTAGTGTTATTGGTAGTGTTATTGGTATTGGTAGTGGTAGTGTTATTGGTAGTGTTATTGGTAGTGTTATTGGTAGTGGTATTGTTATTGGTAGTGGTAGTGGTATTGTTATTGGTAGTGGTAGTGGTATTGGTAGTGGTAGTGTTATTGGTAGTGTTATTGGTAGTGGTAGTGTTTCTGAAAGCTAATATTCACAGCAGTAGAAGTGCCACTCAACAAATAAAAAGGGAAATATTTGCAGCATTGCACGGAAACAAAATATACACTCCAGTATGTGTAACATATTCCCTGTGCGATTTCACAGCAGAATGTTGACCTGCAGCCTCCATTTCAAAGTCCAGTTTAGCTGTACATAGTGTTCCCAATTGTGTGTCGACGATACATTTTTTACACACTTCTTAGTGGCACTCCTTCTTTCCCAGTTGTGTTGGCTTTCCTTGTGCGTTGGCAGCACACCACTGTGACTACGATAGCCACTACTATGATCGTAATGACGAGGAGGATGAACCCAGCGATAACACCGATTCCAAACTCTGGAGAGAAAACGGGATAGTGGAGTGTTATTGAGCTGCATGATGATTCACATATGCACACACACACAATCACACACGGGCGCACGCACACACACACACACGAGCGCACGTACACACACGAGCGCACACACGCACTCAGGAATTTTTGCAGTGTTGTGAGTCTAAACAAGAGTCAATAATATTTATTTCACCCTTTGCATCCCATACACATCGACTCACTATGACAAATGATAAGCACCTAAAACCCTCTTCTCCTCATCACTCACAGTGAGTAATTCTATATTTGTAATACCAGGTCTTGGCATTAGCTAAGTGTTTGATATTCTCAGTAGCACAGATGCATTTCAACTCCCTTCATTATAATGTCCAACATGAATTATGGAGTAACAGAATATATTAAAACAGGGCCGGATTTCCTTAATGAATGCAGTAACATGCTACTTAACAGATACAAAGCCACCTACAGTACAGTGACAGCACAGGAGGTTGGTGGAACCTTAATTGGGGAGGACGGGCTTGTCCAATGACGGGAGCGGTATAAATGGAATGGTATCATTCCATTTGCTCCGTTCCAGCCATTATTATGAGCTGTCCTCCCCTCACCAGCCACCTGTGAGTGACAGCATCCATTATTATAAGCATGTGATCCCTGTGGGACTTGAACCGATAACCTTGGCATTGCTAGTATACTTACCTTCAAAGAAGGACTTATTGGCACCCGGTGAACACTGTGTTTGACTGAGCTCTCCCAGCTGTTTGTCTGTGCTGCGGGAGGGGATGAAGGCCTGGACGTTGAAGCAGTAGCTCACCCCAGGATCTATATCCCTCCTGTCTAGCTCTATCTCACTGCTGGCAGACATCTTGGTTTTCTAGAGGGACGATTACATAAAGAAGGGCTTGTATTAGCTCTATCTCACTGCTGGCAGACATCTTGGTTTTCTAGAGGGACGATTACATAAAGAAGGGCTTGTATTAGCTCTATCTCACTGCTGGCAGACATCTTGGTTTTCTAGAGGGACGATTACATAAAGAAGGGCTTGTATTAGCTCTGTCTCACAGCTGGCAGAAATCTTGGTTTTCTAGAGGGACGATTACATAAAGAAGGGCTTGTATTATGTCTTCTTCTGTAGTTCAATTTCTATTACTTGTTCAATACTGTTGTAACGTCATTAAAATGGTATATATTAATGACACACATGGAGAGATTTCCCATGCAATATAATCAGAAGTTTCACGTTTGCCAAACTCATATCATCCACTGCATTTTATTTCATTACATTCATTGACTTGCTCCTTTTAAAGGAGCCTACACCATTGAGAAATGTCCTCTATCTCACTGGGTTCAGCCCCAGGCCCTAGAGTACTCTGAGGAACTGTAAATATTACTCTAGTGTAGGTCTGTCCTCCCGTTTGAGCTTACCTTGCCCGTGCTTGTTGCTTTCCCAAAGGTGACTTTGTACTGCAGCTCATCAGCGAAGACATCCCGCATGGTCTTTAGTTTGTTCTGCTCGTTGAACAGGGCTATGGGAGGGTCTTCTACATACAGAGTGATCTTCCTCTTATCTTTGCTCACCTCAATCTTGAACTCAGGTCTGCCTATAAGAGCTGGAAGGGAAATACCATGATACGTTGACATGCTTCCTTGTCACACCTGGCGCCCACTTAGTGACGCTGACATGCTGTTGAACTACAAAATAAAGTATTTTCCCAGTGATTTATAGAAGAACCCTCTTTTCCCAGTGATTTTAAAGAAGAACCAATATTTGACACTGGCATGTGTAAAATATGTCACTGTATGACTGTAGTCAGGTGGTTGTTACAGCTGGAGTACCTACTGTCTTGGTAAGGGGTAAACTCTTCCGAACTGGTGTGGGGGAAATCTGTGAGGTCAGAGTTTACTCTGTGTAGGGGTTCTGAGAGGACATCCGCTGAGTATGTGGCCTTCAGGTCAGTCAGAACGTTGGACAGGTCACACTCAGTCTCCATGGTCCGAATACAGTGTTGGTTCCACTCTCTTATCTGACCAACACTTAAATAGACGTAATGGTAGGGTTATCATTATCTTCAAACATGTTTGTTTTGTTGCATTAGGTCATTCATTGGGTCTGAATTAGCATCTCAAATCAAGTTGTATTCGCCACATGCTTCGTAACCAACAGATGTAAACTAACAGTTAAATGCTTAGTTGAACACTAAGAAAAGTACAAAATTGCAATCTTTCAACTTGAGTTAAAATCTTGATCTCATTGCACCACGTCACACACATTGTACTTCAATTAAACAGAAACTAGTATTCCTTCTCCCTCCTACTGCCCTCCAACACATCAACCTGACTCTTCAAGGTCAGAGACAGTCTCCAACATATCAACCTGACTCTTCAGAGACTGAGTCTCCAACACATCGACCTGACTCTTCAGAGACTGAGTCTCCAACACATCGACCTGACTCTTCAGAGACTGAGTCTCCAACACATCGACCTGACTCTTCAGAGACTGAGTCTCCAACACATCGACCTGACTCTTCAGAGACTGAGTCTCCAACACATCGACCTGACTCTTCAGAGACTGAGTCTCCAACACATCGACCTGACTCTTCAGAGACTGAGTCTCCAACACATCGACCTGACTCTTCAGAGACTGAGTCTCCAACACATTGACCTGACTCTTCAGAGACTGAGTCTGGGAAGAATAGATTAGTGCAGACCTCCCATGATCATGGGATTATTGGCACCGTCTTTTTTATATTTCATGGAGACATTTCATTTCATGAATAGTAGTAGGAAGTAATAAAAGCATTTGGTAATTACCTGATATGTAGGAAACTGAGTTTTTTCAATGTTTAGTTAATAATAATTGAAGTGGCAGATAAATACACTACTTGGCAATTGAATGAAATGATTGGAATTGTTCGGTCTTCCTATAAGTGCAAAACACTGTAATATCAGCATGTAAATGATTTACTTACACAGAATATTCAACAGTGTATGAATAGTTGAAAGGTTTAGGATCCCACATAAGCAGTGTTTTGAAGTTGATAGACAACCAGGAAACGTGCTGCGCCTTGGGATAGTTACCTACATGAAGAACAAGATCAGTTACCTACATGAAGAACAAGATCAGTTAACTACATGAAGAACAAGATCAGTTACCTACATGAAGAACAAGATCAGTTACCTACATGAACAACAAGATCAGTTACCTACATGAACAACAAGATCAGTTACCTACATGAAGAACAAGATCAGTTAACTACATGAACAACAAGATCAGTTACCTACATGAACAACAAGATCAGTTACCTACATGAAGAACAAGATCAGTTACCTACATGAACAACAAGATCAGTTCACTAACTACATGTAATGTTAGACAATGACAATGAGTGAAAGTGAAATAATTAGGACAGTGTGCCTTTGCTTAAGAGCGTCACACGGGACACTCCCTGTACTAAGCCAGCCTGATCCAAGAAGTTGCCAACAAAAAGTTAGGAAATTGTGGCTTTTAAATACAGTATGTGATTTATTCATATAGGCTGGTGTGTTGTTTAGCAACAAAACCAACAGGTGTGCAAAACAGACAGGATTGGCTTAGGTTGTGGACAACATGTAAACTATATTTAGTCTCCTATGTTTATTGAAAACATAAATACATTTGCACAATAAGCACTTGTCTCTCAAATACATCGTTACAGTTGTTGGTTAGCTAGCTAGCGAATTTTTTGACACATTAGCATAGATATGACATCAGTCAAAACACCTCAAAACAAGACATGGTATCAAGAACAACAAGATAAAACTATCTGAATTGAGACACCTGATTCTCCACAAGGCAGTTTCTTGTCATTGACCCGTTTACATGCACACCAATATACCATTATTATTATTATTATTCAGGATACTCAAGTATTCAGTTTCACATGTCATGTGTGTTGTGTGATGTCTCTGTCTGAATGTCAAACAAATTACTTCAAAAAGTAGGTTACCTGAGCATTTCAATCCTCCATAATAATTCCATAATAATGTTTGTTTTTTTGCTGATACTCTGTACTGGACATTGTAGCCTAACATTACTTGCCCCTAATTTAGACAAATTTCTGCTTATAATTTCCGACATTTGGTATGCCCTATTATAATTTCCCACATTTGGTATGCCCTATTATAATTTCCCACATTTGGTATGCCCTATTATAATTTCCCACATTTGGTATGCCCTATTATAATTTCAGACATTTGGTATGCCCTATTATAATTTCAGACATTTGGTATGCCCTATTATAATTTCAGACATTTGGTATGCCCTATTATAATTTCAGACATTTGGTATGCCCTATTATAATTTCAGACATTTGGTATGCCCTATTATAATTTCAGACATTTGGTAGGCCATTTGTTTGTCAGCTATAGTTAGATACATGCAGCTTCTCTTCTGTCATAACTTGTTGCCCCAGAAGATTAAATACAGTAGTGCTCACCAGAATAATGTCTTACATTGATAGAATGAATGCATTAGTAATCTATTTAACACTGCTAAAGTTGTCTGTTTCATTTAGGGACCGGGGGAAAAATGCAAGAACTCCAAAAACAGTGGAAAGATTGATCCTGTGCAAAATGTCCAAATGTCATCAGTTTGACCCGTTTTAAGGAAATTAAAAGCTGAGAAAACGATGAAACACATTTCTGATAAGACTTCAGTTCATCTTGGGTGCATATTTGATCTGGTTGAAATACTGTCTGCTTGCATAACAGTGTTAAAGATAACATGTTACACTCACATTCCTATTTTCTCAAGAGATGCTGAAAGAAAGAAATCATAAGTAGCTCTGGTTAAGAGTGTTTGTTAAATGACTAAAATGTAAAAAATATTTATCCGCTGCTGTTCCCGAGACAAAATTAACCTTTATTGTACCATTTCACTGCAAGAAATATATATTTCTGCAGGAGTTAATATTATATTATACATGTGAGAGGTTATAGGCCTACAGTCATTGTCCAGATTTCAGTTACTATTCCATGTAACCCATATGAATTTAAATTAGGAATTGTCTTGATTTATGGTACAGGGATACTCGTGAGAGGGATTTTAAAAGTGCATGTAAACAGTTTATCCCGAATAAAATCTTCAACGGGATATGAGCTACTATCCCGGATACTGTGCGCATGTAAACATGGTCATTGTTGCTAACCATTTGAACATCCAGAATCACAACAACACATGGACTTCTGCCCCATTGAAGCGTGAGTATCGTATTCGTCATGTAGTCAGCTAAACCCGTATATACTATTTGTCTAGTGTACAGCTTTTAGGTTTGTAGGCTAGTTTTATATTTTAATTGCACGTGATGTTTTTGACTCACCTGAAACACAGTTTGTAAAAAATAGTACAGTACACAATCTCCTACAAAAAGTTGTCCTTTCCATTTTCAACATGTTATATTCCAACAGGTCCGTGTGAAAACAGTAATCCAGTGGAGGTAGAAGTGAAAAGTGACTCGGGTCTCCGCCAGCTACAGTCTGTCAGTGCTTCAACCTGCTGCCTAAAAAAAGAAGAAAAAGACGCGTGTAACTTGCAAATAAGGTTGTGGTTTATTACCGGGTGGGAAGGGCTTCTGATACTAGTGTATGCAACTTGCTTAACTTTTGTGATGACAAAAAACATCGTAGCCTACTGTATTACGAACAAGCTGCTGTATAGCTTCCTGTAAGTAGCCTAGTAAAATGTGTCATTCATTTCAAAAAAGTTGTATGCACATATAGTCAAAGAATAAGTCAAAGAATAATATTACATTTGCGCACAAGCATACGACATCATGCGAGAAAAAAAAACAATTTTAGTGGCCCCCCTGTTGACAGCGGAGAGCAAATGTTATGTTTAAAGTTAATTTCCTGCAATTCTACACATTTCCCCCATGGGGTGTAGAGAAAATGTTGCAGTTTTAACACTAGAACCGCTAAAGAAGTAATTTTGACTGCCGATGAATGAATTCATCTGTCATTTGTTTTATCATGCCCACCTTCCGTACTTGAGTCTTCTTAAATAAGTCTATAAAACACATTAGAATCTTAATATCACATACAGAACTGGATTTATAACCAGGTTTAGGAGGGCATGTCATTTTTTGAATGGATTTCCCCCGTCGGCTCTTCTTCTCCCGACAGTTGAAAGTGCAGTGCCCCTAGCTGATAACCGAAACTAATTTCACACATATAACAACAGATGAGATAAATTAGGTAACGTATGATGGGGAGAAAGCATGCGAATGGGTGAGTTGATGAGTGAGGGGGAAGCGAAAGATGCATAATTAGGTAATCATTGTGAATGAAGAACAGTGCTGGTCTTTCTATTGTATTGATCGTTTCTAATTCCATGAACGCAACATGCAACAATTTCAAAGATATTACTGAGTTACAGTTCATATAAGGAAATCAGTCAATTTAAATAAATGATTTAAGGCCTAATCAATGGATTTCACATGACTGGGAATAAAGATATGCATCTGTTGGTCACAGATACAGGGTCAGTTATTACCATACTATATACAGGGTCAGTTAATACCATACTATATACAGGGTCAGTTAATACCATACTATATACAGGGTCAGTTAATACCATACTATATACAGTTAATACCATACTATATACAGGGTCAGTTATTACCATACTATATACAGGGTCAGTTAATACCATACTATACACAGGGTCAGTTAATACCATACTATATACAGTTAATACCATACTATATACAGGGTCAGTTAATACCATACTATATACAGGGTCAGTTAATACCATACTATATACAGGATCAGTTAATACCATACTATATACAGTTAATACCAGACTATATACAGGGTCAGTTAATACCATACTATATACAGGGTCAGTTAATACCATACTATATACAGGGTCAGTTCAATACCATACTATATACAGGGTCAGTTAATACCATACTATATACAGGGTCAGTTAATACCATACTATATACAGGATCAGTTAATAACATACTATATACAGGGTCAGTTAATACCATACTATATACAGGATCAGTTAATACCATACTATATACAGGATCAGATAATACCATACTATATACAGGGTCAGTTAATACCATACTATATACAGTTAATACCATACTATATACAGTTAATACCATACTATATACAGTTAATACCATACTATATACAGTTAATACCATACTATATACAGGATCAGATAATACCATACTATATACAGGGTCAGTTAATACCATACTATATACAGGATCAGTTAATAACATACTATATACAGGGTCAGTTAATACCATACTATATACAGGATCAGTTAATACCATACTATATACAGGGTCAGTTAATACCATACTATATACAGGATCAGTTAATACCATACTATATACAGGATCAGTTAATAACATACTATATACAGGGTCAGTTAATACCATACTATATACAGGGTCAGTTAATACCATACTATATACAGGGTCAGTTAATACCATACTATATACAGTTAATACCATACTATATACAGGATCAGTTAATACCATACTATATACAGGATCAGATAATACCATACTATATACAGGGTCAGTTAATACCATACTATATACAGTTAATACCATACTATATACAGTTAATACCATACTATATACAGGGTCAGTTAATACCATACTATATACAGGATCAGTTAATACCATACTATATACAGGATCAGTTAATACCATACTATACACAGGGTCAGTTAATACCATACTATATACAGTTAATACCATACTATATACAGTTAATACCATACTATATACAGTTAATACCATACTATATACAGGATCAGTTAATACCATACTATATACAGGGTCAGTTAATACCATACTATATACAGGGTCAGTTATTACCATACTATATACAGGGTCAGTTAATACCATACTATATACAGGGTCAGTTAATACCATACTATATACAGGATCAGTTAATACCATACTATATACAGTTAATACCATACTATATACAGGATCAGTTAATACCATACTATATACAGGGTCAGTTAATACCATACTATATACAGGGTCAGTTAATACCATACTATATACAGGGTCAGTTAATACCATACTATATACAGGATCAGTTAATACCATACTATATACAGGGTCAGTTAATACCATACTATATACAGTTAATACCATACTATATACAGGATCAGTTAATACCATACTATATACAGGGTCAGTTAATACCATACTATATACAGGATCAGTTAATACCATACTATATACAGGATCAGTTAATAACATACTATATACAGGGTCAGTTAATACCATACTATATACAGGATCAGTTAATACCATACTATATACAGTTAATACCATACTATATACAGGGTCAGTTCAATACCATACTATATACAGGGTCAGTTAATACCATACTATATACAGGGTCAGGTAATACCATACTATATACAGTTAATACCATACTATATACAGGATCAGTTAATACCATACTATATACAGGCTCAGTTCAGTACCATACTATATACAGGATCAGTTAATACCATACTATATACAGGATCAGTTAATACCATACTATATACAGGATCAGTTAATACCATACTATATACAGGCTCAGTTCAGTACCATACTATATACAGGATCAGTTAATACCATACTATATACAGGATCAGTTAATACCATACTATATACAGGGTCAGTTAATACCATACTATATACAGGATCAGTTAATACCATACTATATACAGGGTCAGTTAATACCATACTATATACAGGGTCAGTTAATACCATACTATATACAGGATCAGTTAATACCATACTATATACAGGGTCAGTTAATACCATACTATATACAGGGTCAGGTAATACCATACTATATACAGGGTCAGTTAATACCATACTATATACAGTTAATACCATACTATATACAGGATCAGTTAATACCATACTATATACAGGATCAGTTAATACCATACTATATACAGGGTCAGTTAATACCATACTATATACAGGATCAGTTAATACCATACTATATACAGGATCAGTTAATACCATACTATATACAGTTAATAATATACTATATACAGGGTCAGTTAATACCATACTATATACAGGGTCAGTTAATACCATACTATATACAGTTAATACCATACTATATACAGTTAATACCATACTATATACAGTTAATACCATACTATATACAGGATCAGTTAATACCATACTATATACAGGGTCAGTTAATACCATACTATATACAGTTAATACTATACTATATACAGGGTCAGTTAATACCATACTATATACAGTTAATACCATACTATATACAGGGTCAGTTAATACCATACTATATACAGTTAATACCATACTATATACAGTTAATACCATACTATATACAGTTAATACCATACTATATACAGGGTCAGTTAATACCATACTATATACAGGATCAGTTAATACCATACTATATACAGTTAATACCATACTATATACAGGGTCAGTTAATACCATACTATATACAGGGTCAGTTAATACCATACTATATACAGGGTCAGTTAATACCATACTATATACAGTTAATACTATACTATATACAGGGTCAGTTAATACCATACTATATACAGTTAATACCATACTATATACAGGGTCAGTTAATACCATACTATATACAGGATCAGTTAATACCATACTATATACAGGGTCAGGTAATACCATACTATATACAGGGTCAGGTAATACCATACTATATACAGTTAATACCATACTATATACAGGGTCAGTTAATACCATACTGACCCCATACTATATACAGGGTCAGTTAATACCACACTATATACAGGGTCAGTTAATACCATACTATATACAGTTAATACCATACTATATACAGGGTCAGTTAATACCATACTATATACAGGGTCAGTTAATACCATACTATATACAGGGTCAGTTAATACCATACTATATACAGGATCAGTTAATACCATACTATATACAGGGTCAGTTAATACCATACTATATACAGGGTCAGTTAATACCATACTATATACAGTTAATACCATACTATATACAGGGTCAGTTAATACCATACTATATACAGGATCAGTTAATACCATACTATATACAGGGTCAGTTAATACCATACTATATACAGGCTCAGTTAATACCATACTATATACAGGATCAGTTAATACCATACTATATACAGGGTCAGTTAATACCATACTATATACAGGGTCAGTTAATACCATACTATATACAGGGTCAGTTAATACCATACTATATACAGGGTCAGTTAATACCATACTATATACAGGGTCAGTACCATATTGACAATATGCAGGGATACTGGCGTGATGGAGGTAGATATGTATAGGGGGAAGGGGACAGGGATACTGGCGTGATGGAGGTAGATATGTATAGGGGGAAGGGGACAGGGATACTGGAGTGATGGAGGTAGATATGTATAGGGGGAAGGGGACAGGGATACTGGCGTGATGGCGGTAGATATGTATAGGGGGAAGGGGACAGGGATACTGGCGTGATGGAGGTAGATATGTATAGGGGGAAGGGGACAGGGATTCTGGCATGATGGAGGTAGATATGTATAGGGGGAAGGGGACAGGGATACTGGCGTGATGGAGGTAGATATGTATAGGGGGAAGGGGACAGGGATACTGGCGTGATGGAGGTAGATATGTATAGGGGGAAGGGGACAGGGATACTGGAGTGATGGAGGTAGATATGTATAGGGGGAAGGGGACAGGGATACTGGAGTGATGGAGGTAGATATGTATAGGGGGAAGGGGACAGGGATACTGGCGTGATGGAGGTAGATATGTATAGGGGGAAGGGGGACAGGGATACTGGAGTGATGGAGGTAGATATGTATAGGGGGAAGGGGACAGGGATACTGGAGTGATGGAGGTAGATATGTATAGGGGGAAGGGGACAGGGATACTGGAGTGATGGAGGTAGATATGTATAGGGGGAAGGGGACAGGGATACTGGAGTGATGGAGGTAGATATGTATAAGGGGAAGGGGACAGGGATACTGGAGTGATGGAGGTAGATATGTATAGGGGGAAGGTGACTATATACAGGATATAAAATAAACAGAGTAGCAGCAGCTTTTAAGTAAGTGTGTGTGTGTGTGTTTAGTAAAAGGTCAATAAAGATACAAGATTAACTCAGATAGTCCGTGTAGCTATTTTGGTAACTATATATCAGTCGCATTGCTTGGGGATAAAAGCTGTTCAAGAGCCTGTTAGTGTCAGACTTGATGCACCGGTACCGCCTGCTGTGTGAAAACAGAGAGAATAGTCCACGGCTTGGGTGGTTGGAGTCTTTAATGATTTTCCGGGCCTTCCTTCCACACCGCCTTATATTGATGTCCTGGATGGCAGGGAGCTCGGCCCCAGTGATGTACTGGGCTGTCCGCACCACCCTGTTTAGCACCATGCGATCGAGGGCGGTGCTATTGCCATACCAGGCAGTGATGCAGCCAGTCAAATGCTCTCAATGGTACAGCTGTAGAACTTTCTGAGGATTTGTGTGCCCATGACAAACTTTTTCAATCTCCTGAGGGGGAAGAGGTGCTGTTGCCCCTTCTTCACTACTGTGTGTGTGTGTTTGGACCATTTGGAGTCGTGTGTGTCCACGCAGTCGTGGGTGAACAGGGAGTACAGGAGGGGAATAAGCACACACCCTTGTGGAGCCCCTGTGTTGAGGGTCAGCGTTGGGGAGGTGATGTTGCCTACCCTCACCACCTGTGGTCAGCATGTCAGGAAGTCCAGGATCCAGTTGCAGAGGGAGGTGTTCAGACCCAGAGTCCTAAGCTTGGTGAAATGCTAACTTACAAGCCCTTAACCAACAATGCAGTTCAAGAAATATAGTAAAGAAAATGTTTACTAAATAAACTAAAGTAAAAAAGAAAATGTAATCAAAAAGTAACAAAAAAAAGAAAATTACATAACAATAACGAGGCTATATACTTGGGGTACCAAGTCAATGTGCTGGGGTACAGGTTAGTCGAGGCAATTTGTAAAATGACTATGCATAGATAATAAACAGCGAGTAGCAGCAGTGTAAAAACAAAGGGGAGAGGTGGGGGTGGTGTCAATATAAATAATCCTGGTGGCCATTTGATTAGCTATTCAGGAGTCTTATGGCTTTGGGGTAGAAGCCTTTTGGACCTAGACTTGGTGCTCCGGTACCGCTTGCTGTGCAGTAGGAGAGAGAACAGTCTATGAGTAGGGTGGCTGGAGTCTTTGGCAATATTTAGGGCCTTCCTCTGACACCGCCTGGTATAGAGGTCCTGGATGGCAGGAAGCTTGGCCTCAGTAATGTACTGGGTCATATGCACTACCCTCTGTAGTGCCTTGCGGTCGGACGCTGAGCAGTTGCCATACCAGGCGGTGATGCAACCAGTCCGGATGCTCTCGATGGTGCAGCTGTAGAACTTTTTGAGGATCTGAGGACCCATGCCAAATATTTCCAGTCTCCTGAGGGGGAATAGGCATTGTCATGGCCTCTTCACAACTGTCTTGTGTTTGGATCATGATAGTTTGTTGGTGATGTAGACACCAAGGAACTTGAAGCGCTCAACCTGCTCCACTACAGCCCCGTCGATGAGAATGGGAGCGGGCTCGGCCCTCCTTTTCCTGTAGTCCACAATCATCTCCTTTGTCTTGATCACGTTGAGGGAGAGGTTGCTATCCTGGTACCACACTGCCAGGTCTCTGACCTCCTCCCTATAGGTTGTCTCATCGTTGTCGGTTATCAGGCCTACCACTGTTGTGTCATCGGCAAACTTAATGATGATGTTGGAGTTGGGCTTGGACATGCAGTCATGGGTGAACAGGGAGTACAGGAGGGGACTGAGCATGCAGATGTGTTATTACCTCCCCTTACCACCTGGGGGTCATCCGTCAGGAAGTCCAGGATCCAGTTGCAGAGGGAGGTGTTTAGTCCCAGGGTCCTTAGCTTAGTGATGAGCTTTGAAGGCACTTCATGGCTACAGACATGAGTACTACAGGTCAGTAGTCATTTGGGCATGTTACCTTGGTGTTCTTTGGCACAGGGAATATGGTGGTCTGCTTGAAACATGCTGGTATTACGGACTCGGTCAGGGAGACGTTAAAAATGTCAGTGAAGACACTTGCCAGTTGGTCAGCGCATGCTCGGAGTACACGTCCTGGTAATCTGTCTGGCCCTGCGGCCTTGTGAATGTTGACCTGTTTAAAGTTCTTCCTCACATCGGCTACGGAGAGCTTGATCACACAGTCGTCTGAAACAGCTGGTGCTTTCATGCATGTTTCAGTGTTGCTTGCCTCAAAGTGTGCATAGAAGTCTTGTAGCTTGTCTGGTAGGCTCGTGTCACTGGGCAGCTCGCGGCTGTGCTTCCCTTTGTAGTCCATAATAGTTTGCAAGCCCTGCCACATCCGAAGAGCGTCGGAGCTGGTGTAGTAGGATTCAATCTTAGTCTTGTATTGACACTTTGCCTGTTTGATGGTTCGTCGGAGGGCATAGCGGGATTTCTTATAAGCGTCCGGGTTAGAGTCCTGCTCCTTGAAAGCGGCAGCTCAACCCATTAGCTCAGTGCGGATGTTGCCTGTAATCCATGACTTCTGGTTGGGGTATGTACGTACAGTTACTGTGGGGACGACGTCATTGATGGACTTATTGATGAAGCCAGTCACTGATGTGGTGTACTCCTCCATGAAATCAGAAGAATCCTGGAACATATTCAAGTCTGTGCTAGCAAAACAGTAGCTTAGAATCTGCATCATCTGACCACTTCCGTATTGAGCGAGTCACTGGTACTTCCTGCTTTAGTTTTTGCTTGTAAGCAGGAATCAGGAGGATCGAGTTATGGTCAGATTTGCCAAATGGAGGGCGAGGGAGAGCTTTGTACGCGTCTCTGTGTGTGGAGCAAAGGTGATCTAGAGGTTTTTTTCCTCTGGTTGCTCATGTAACATGCTGGTAGAAATTAGGAAAACAGATTTGAGTTTCCCTGCATTAAAGTCCCAGGTCACATGGAGCGCCAATCCTGGATGTGCATGTGGTCTTAGTGCCAGCATCGGTTTGGGGTGGTAAATAGACAGCTACGAAGAATATAGATGAAAACTCTTTTGGTAGATATTGTGGTCTACAGCTTATCATGAGAGACTCTACCTCAAGCGATCAAAACCTTGAGACTTCCTTAGTATTAGATTTTGTGCACCAGCTGTTATTTACAAATAGACACAGACCGCCACCCCTTGTCTTAACAAAGGCAGCTGTGCTGTCTTCCCGATGGACTGAAAACCCAGCCAGCTGTATGTTGGGGGGGGAAAAGTATTTGATTCCCTGCTGATATTGTATGTTTGCCCACTTACAAAGAAATGATCAGTCTATCATTTTAATGGTAGGTTTATATGAACAGTGAGAGACAGAATAACAACAACAAAATCCAGAAAAACGCATGTCAAAAATGTTATAGAATGATTTGCATTTTAATGAGGGAAATAAGTATTTGACCCCTCTGCAAAACATGACTTAGTACTTGGTGGCAAAACCCTTGTTGGCAATCACAGAGGTCAGACGTTTCTTGTAGTTGGCCACCAGGTTTGCACACATCTCAGGTTTCGAGGCTGACGTTTGGCAATTCAAACCTTCGGCTCCCTCCACAGATTTTCTATGGGATTAAGGTCTGGAGACTGGCTAGGCCACTCCAGGACCTTAATGTGCTTCTTCCTGAGCTACTCCTTTGTTGCCTTGGCCGTGTGTTTTGGGTCATTGTCATGCTGGAATACCCATCCACGACCCATTTTCAATGCCCTGGCTAAGGGAAGGAGGTTCTCACCCAAGATTTGACAGTACATGGCCCCGTCAAATGATGCGGTGACGTTGTCCTGTCCCCTTAGCAGAAAAACATCCCCAAAGCATAATGTTTCCACCTCCATCTCCACCATGTTTGACGGTGGAGATGGTGTTCTTGGGGTCATAGGCAGCATTCCTCCTCCTCCAAACACAGCGAGTTGAGTTGATGCCAAAGAGCTCCATTTTGGTCTCATCTGACCACAACACTTTCACCAGTTGTCCTCTGAATCATTCAGATGTTCATTGGCAAACTTCAGACGGGCATGTATATGTTTTCTTGAGCAGGGGGACCTTGCGGGTGCTGCAGGATTTCAGTCCTTCACGGCGTAGTGTGTTACCAATTGTTTTCTTGGTGACAATGGTCCCAGCTGCCTTGAGATCATTGACAAGATCCTCCCGTGTAGTTCTGGGCTGATTCCTCACCGTTCTCATGATCATTGCAACCCCACGAGGTGAGATCTTGCATGGAGCCCCAGGCCAAGGAATATTGACAGTTCTTTTGTGTTTCTTCCATTTGCGAATATTCGCACCAAATGTTGTCACCTTCTCACCAAGCTGCTTGGCGATGGTCTTGTAGCCCATTCCAGCCTTGTGTAGGTCTACAATCTTGTCCCTGACATCCTTGGAGAGCTCTTTGGTCTTGGCCATGGTGGAGAGTTTGGAATCTGATTGATTGATTGCTTCTGTGGACATGTGTCTTTTTTACAGGTAACAAGCTGCGGTTAGGAGCACTCCCTTTAAGAGTGTGCTCCTAATCTCAGCTCGTTACCTGTATAAAAGACACCTGGGAGCCAGAAATCTTTCAGATTGAGAGGGGGTCAAATACTTATTTCCCTCATTAAAATGCAAATCAATTTATAAAATTTTTGACATGCGTTTTTCTGGATATTTTTGTTGTTATTCTGTCTCTCACTGTTCGAATAAACCTACCATTAAAATTATAGACTGATCCTTTCTTTATCAGTGGGCAAACGTACAAAATCAGCAGGGGATCAAATACTTTTTTCCCCTCACTGTACAGACATAGTTCTTTTTTCCCCCCCACAATCCCTCTGGCTGTACAACGTGTCCAGAAGATGATATCTGATATCTTGATGTAGCCCATTAGACTTCTGGAACATCGCTTAAATGGCCCAATGAGTAATATCTGAAGTTACATGATATAATGATACATGATATGTACACACTATGCTGTTACAGCAACAAGACACATGTTAACTGTACATCCTGCCAAATCAAGCAAACACCGCTATCTTACTGATCTCAACTTTGATAACATTGTTCCACAGCCAAATGAATGTTATGATAACAAACATGACTGATGAATAATGTCACAAGAGTAAACTGGGTGTGGGAAAACATACACACTATTGTCTCAACTATCATGTTCACCAATTGGGAATCCACACAGACGTCCACACCTCTGCTTACGCTGACTGCTCGTCTGAAATCGGACATACTATACAGTCTGACCGGGACCAGGAGTTTCCCCAACCACTGCTTGTGTGTGTGTGTGTGTGTGTGTGTGTGTGTGTGTGTGTGTGTGTGTGTGTGTGTGTGTGTGTGTGTGTGTGTGTGTGTGTGTGTGCGTGCGTGCGTGGACGTGTTTAACTATTCTTGACCTTCCGAATACTGCCCCCTAGCCCTAAGAAGTTTTAAACACCACATACTGTAACACCTACTTACTGTAGGCTACATCATAGAAACCAAAAGCTATTTCCATGTGAAAATGTTCTGGGATTTGCTCAATTGGCTTTGTTGGTACATCCACATTATGCTCAAATAGTTCAGTCAACACACTCTGTGTTGTGACTTCTGTATATCCTCTGTGTTGTGACTGCTGTGTACCCTCTGTGTTGACTGCTGTATACCCTCTGTGTTGTGACTCGGTATACCCTCTGTGTTGACTGCTGTATACCCTCTGTGTTGTGACTCTGTATACCCTCTGTGTTGTGACTGCTGTATACCCTCTGTGTTGACTGTTTTATACCCTCTGTGTTGTGACTCTGTATACCCTCTGTGTTGTGACTGCTGTATACCCTCTGTGTTGTGATTGCTGTGTACCCTCTGTGTTGTGACTCTGTATACCCTCTGTGTTGTGACTCTGTATACCCTCTGTGTTGTGACTGCTGTATACCCTCTGTGTTGTGACTGCTGTATACCCTCTGTGTTGTGATTGCTGTGTACCCTCTGTGTTGTGACTGCTGTATACCCTCTGTGTTGTGAACCTGTATACCCTCTGTGTTGACTGCTGTATACCCTCTGTGTGTTGACTGCTGTGTACCCTCTGTGTTGTGGCTCTGTATACCCTCTGTGTGTTGACTGCTGTATACCCTCTGTGTGTTGACTGCTGTGTACCCTCTGTGTTGTGACTGCTGTATACCCTCTGTGTTGTGACTGCTGTAGACCCTTTGTGTTGTGACTGAAACCATATACAGTTGAAGTCAGAAGTTTACATACACCTTAGGTTGGAGTCATTAAAACTCGTTTTTCAACCACTCCACAAATTTCTTGTTAACAAACTATAGTTTGGGCAAGTCGGTTAGGACATCTTGAAGCAACATCTCAGTCAGGAAGTTAAAGCTTGGTCGCAAATGGGCTTTCCAAATGGACAATGACCCCAAGCATACTTCCAAAGTTGTGGCAAAATGGCTTAAGGACAACAACGTCAAGGTATTGGAGTGGCCATCACAAAGCCCTGACTTTAATCGTATAGAAAATTTGTGGGCAGAACTGAAAAAGCGTGTGCGAGCAAGGAGGCCAACAAACCTGACTCAGTTACACCAGCTCTGTCAGGAGGAATGGGCCAAAATTCACCCAACTTATTGTGGGAAGCTTGTAGAAGGCTACCCGAAATGTTTGACCCAAGTTAAACAATTTAAAGGCAATGCTACCAAATACTAATTGAGTGTATGTAAACTTCTGACCCACTGGGAATGCGATGAAAGAATTAAAAGCTGAAATAAATCATTCTCTCTACTATTATTCTGACATTTCACATTGTTAAAATCAAGTGGTGATCCTAACTGACCAAAGACAGGGAATTTTTACTAGGATTAAATGTCAGGAATTGTTACAAACTAAATGTATTTGGCTAAGGTGTATGTAAACGTCCGACTTCAACTGTAAGTTAAACCTTCTTATCTCTACATTGATTCTCTGATTCTCTGAGTGGGACACGCCGTGGGGAGACGCCCCTCCTTTTCTTCTCATCGTCACTTCAGTGTGACTTCCTTTTATGCATATGGGAATCTCTGAGGGAGGTGAAGGAGAGCCCCCTCCTTACCTTGATGATACACCCAGGAAACAATGCCCCCTGCCAGGGCCCCATCCAGCCAGGGCCCATCCCACCAGGGCCCCATCCCGCCAGGGCCCCATCCTGCCAGCGCCCCATCCTGCCAGCGCCCCATCCTGCCAGGTCCCCATGCCCCCTGCCAGGGCCCCATCCCGCCAGGGCCCCATCCCACCAGGGCCCCATCCCGCCAGGGCCCCATCCTGCCAGCGCCCCATCCTGCCAGCGCCCCATCCTGCCAGGTCCCCATGCCCCCTGCCAGGGCTCCATCCTGCCAGGGCCCCATCCTGCCAGGGCCCCATCCTGCCAGGGCTCCATGCTGCCAGGGCCCCATCCTACCAGGGCTCCATGCCCCCTGCCAGGGCCCCATCCTGCCAGGGCCCCATGCCCCCGGCCAAGGCCGCTTGCTTGAAGGGGGATGGGTGTGTCAGGCAGGTGTCACTGAATGCACGACGGATAGGCTTCTTTCCTGCTGGGACAGGTCGATTTTATTATTTGTAAATATTTAGTCAATGTTTTAGTGCGTTAGTCTGCCGGCATTGTGACAGGGACATTTTTTTTAAAGGTAAGGTCATGACAGATACTCCAACCTATAATATCACTCATACTGTCATGGCCATGGTTTTATCCAAATATAGACCTATTCTAGATGACTAGACTACACTTAGATTATTACATCTGTTACTGACTAACAAATTATTAACCTCCTCGTACGTAAATTCCAATATTTCACCACATTTATGACTACCATTGTTTAAAAAAAAATCTGGTCCCAGATCTGTTAGTCAAGTTCTTACGGTCGTAGTCGTAGGATTTGTCTTTACAACACAAACAGATCTGGGACAAGGTGTGAGTTTGTCCCAATGAGATTGGGTACCTGGCATGTCACATGGCTGTGTCTGCTTTGCCAAGACTGTAGAACAATACGAGGCTTTGTTCCTGTGGTGAGTGTCAACACCTCCCAGGAAGTAGCCAACCTGAAACCCCACCTCTTTAAGGAATACCTGGGATAGGATAAAGTAATCCTTCTACCCCCCCCCCCCCTAAAAGATTTAGATGCACTATTGTAAAGTGGTTGTTCCACTGGACATCATAAGGTGAATGCACCAATTTGTAAGTTGCTCTGGATAAGAGCGTCTGCTAAATGACTTAAATGTAAATGTAAATGTATGTTCTGGCCTGGTCTCAGATCTGTTTGTGCTGTCTTGCCCAGCTCCTATACAACGACCACAGGAGTTGACAAAACAGCACAAACAGATCGGGGAGCAGGCTATTGTAAATGTTCTATGGTCACAAGATGCAGGCCTCCTAATTGTCCCTAGAATTTCTAAGCAAACAGCTGGAGGCAGGGCTTTCTCCTATAGAGCTCCATTTTTATGGAATGGTCTGCCTATCCATGTGAGAGACGCAGACTCGGTCTCAACCTTTAAGTCTTTACTGAAGACTCATCTCTTCAGTAGGTCCTATGATTGAGTGTAGTCTGGCCCAGGAGTGTGAAGGTGAACGGAAAGGCTCTGGAGCAACGAACCGCCCTTGCTGTCTCTGACTGGCCGGTTCCCCTCTCTCCACTGGGATTCTCTGCCTCTAACCCTATTACAGGGGCACTGGCTTACTGGTGTTCTTCCATGCCGTCCCTAGGAGGGGTGCGTCACTTGAGTGGGTTGAGTCACTGACGTGGTCTTCCTGTCTGGGTTGGCGACCCCCCCTTGGGTTGTGCCGTGGCGGAGATCTTTGTGGGCTATACTCGGCCTTGTCTCAGGATGGTAAGTTGTTGGTTGAAGATATCCCTCTAGTGGTGTGGGGGCTGTGCTTTGGCAAAGTGGGTGGGGTTATATCCTGCCTGTTTGGCCCTATCCGGGGGTATCATCGGATGGGGCCACAGTGTCTCTTGACCCCTCCTGTCTCAGCCTCCAGTATTTATGCTGCAGAAGTTTATGTGTCTGGGGGCTAGGGTCAGTCTGTTATATCTGGAGTATTTCTCCTGTCTTATCTAGTGTCCTGTGTGAATTTAAGTATGCTCTCTCTAATTCTCTCTTTCTCTCTTTCTTTCTTTCTCTCTCTCGGAGGACCTGAGCCCTACGACCATGCCCCAGGACTACCTGGCATGATGACTCCTTGCTGTCCCCAGTCCACCTGGCCTTGCTGCTGCTCCTGTTTCAACTGTTCTGCCTGCGGCTATGGAACCCTGACCTGTTCACCGGACGTGCTACCTGTCCCAGACCTGCTGTTTTCAACTCTCTAGAGACAGCAGGAGAGGTAGAGATACTCTGTATGATCGGCTATGAAAAGCCAACTGACATTTACTCTTGAGGTGCTGACTTGTTGCACCCTCGACAACTACTGTGATTATTATTATCTCACCATGCTGGTCATTTATGAACATTTGAACATCTTGGCAATGTTCTGTTAAAATCTCCACCCGGTACAGCCAGAAGAGGACTGGCCACCCCTCATAGCCTGGTTCCTCTCTAGGTTTCTTCCTAGGTTTTGGCCTTTCTAGGGAGTTTTTCCTAGCCACCGTGCTTCTACACCTGCATTACTTGCTGTTTGGGGTTTTAGGCTGGGTTTCTGTACAGCACTTATATCAGCTGATGTAAGACGGCCTATATAAATACATTTGATTTGATTTGATTAGAAAAGAGAGGGACTGAGTTCATTCACAACACACTGTAGAAAAGGAGAGGGACTGAGTTCATACACAACACACTGTAGAAAGGAGAGGGACTGAGTTCATTCACAACACTGTAGAAAGGAGAGGGACTGAGTTCATTCACAACACACTGTAGAAAGGAGAGGGACTGAGTTCATTCACAACACACTGTAGAAAGGAGAGGGACTGAGTTCATTCACAACACACTGTAGAAAGGAGAGGGACTGAGTTCATTCACAACACACTGTAGAACGGAGAGGGACTGAGTTCATTCACAACACACTGTAGAAAGGAGAGGGACTGAGTTCATTCACAACACTGTAGAAAGGAGAGGGACTGAGTTCATTCACAACACACTGTAGAAAGGAGAGGGACTGAGTTCATTCACAACACACTGTAGAAAGGAGAGGGACTGAGTTCATTCACAACACTGTAGAAAGGAGAGGGATTGAGTTCCTTCACAACACTGTAGAAAGGAGAGGGACTGAGTTCATTCACAACACACTGTAGAAAGGAGAGGGACTGAGTTCATTCACAACACTGTAGAAAGGAGAGGGATTGAGTTCCTTCACAACACTGTAGAAAGGAGAGGGACTGAGTTCATTCAGACACTGTCTGCTTTCCGCCCAGTACAATTGAAACCGGGATTCATCCGTGAAGAGCACACTTCTCCAGCGTGCCAGTGGCCACCGAAGGTGAACATTCACCCACTGAAGTCTGTTACGACGCCGAACGGCAGTCAGGTCAAGATCCTGGTGAGGACGACGAGCACGCAGATGTGCTTGTTGACCAGTAAGGGTTATTAAGAAGGTAGGGGCAGATATTGTTGAGCGGTTGTCATACCGCTGATAATAAAAGTTGAACAGGTGACCTGAAACACCTTGGGAAACCCTGGTCTAGAGGAGGACGATCTGGCCAATCAGCGGTCTACTCTCGTGAATATTTTGAATGACTGGTATACGCCCACAACATTCCAACACATAAAATCAGCTTTTTAACGTACAATAAAAGTGAAATGGTAATTAAGTAATTAATTATAGGTAATATTTCATAGAAATCTGGAAACACTGGACAGTAGCGTAGAGGCGGCAGGTAGCCTAGCGGTTAGCGGCAGGTAGCCTAGCGGTTAGAGGAGTGGCAGGTAGCCTAGCTGTTAGAGGGGTGGCAGGTAGCCTAGCGGTTAGCGTGTTGGGCCAGTAACCAAAAGGTTGCAAGATCAAATCCCTGAGCTGACAAGGTAAAAATATGTTGTTCTGCCCCTGAACAAGTCAGTTAACCCACTGTTCCCCGGTAGGCCGTCATTGTAAATAAGAACTGGTTCTTAACAGACTTGCCTAGTTAAATAAAGGTCAAATAAAAATACAGCTGAATGGAATGACAGCAAGAATAAGACAACCCCTGAAGCTGACAAGTCAAACCTCAATGATGAGATCAGAGGATTTAACAAACTGAAGTCAACTGAGGACATTAAATTGTTTTCTTTCTAAATTTCCACCCTTGTCTCCCACAGTCATCTGCCCCCTTGTGGCCGACTTGGGAACAGCTTGGATCTTCTTGTCCCATGAATGACCTTTGAGCGCTGCTGGACTTCCAGCACAAGAACTTCACATGTCCACTTGATGAGGACTCAGTTAACTGGAGCCTTTACCCATGATATAAACCACCGAGACAGTCTAAAACCCATGTTATAAACCACAGAGCCAGTCTAAAACCCATGATGCAATAGAGCACAATAAAATAAACACCTATTAAACACATCTCTGTCCAAACATGTCTCTGATTAATGGAACTGGAGAAAGATGGTACTGGGAGGGACACTATGATGAAGAATCCATTTGAGATGAGTCAGTTCTGTCACAGCAGTTGTTAGTTTTTCTCACAGTCATCAGAGACCAAACAGTAAATCAATGTGAACCTCAGTGTGATACCTGAAACGGATGTGGTTACACAATCTGCTGGCTGTCAGATACTTGGCAGAAACTATGGATTAACAAGTAGAACTGTGTTATGTAACGCTCCCTCCATACTAGAATATAATGCCCCCTCCATACCAGAATATAATGCCCCCTCCATACCAGAATATAATGCCCCCTCCATACCAGAATATAATGCCCCCTCCCTACCAGAATATAATGCCCCCTCCCTACCAGAATATAATGCCCCCTCCCTACCAGAATATAATGCCCCCTCCCTACCAGAATATAATGCCCCCTCCATACCAGAATATAATGCCCCCTCCCTACCAGAATATAATGCCCCCTCCCTACCAGAATATAATGCCCCCTCCCTACCAGAATATAATGCCCCCTCCATACCAGAATATAATGCCCCCTCCCTACCAGAATATAATGCCCCCTCCCTACCAGAATATAATGCCCCCTCCCTACCAGAATATAATGCCCCCTCCCTACCAGAATATAATGCCCCCTCCCTACCAGAATATAATGCCCCCTCCATACCAGAATATAATGCCCCCTCCATACCAGAATATAATGCCCCCCCTCCCTACCAGAATATAACACCCCCCCCTCCATACCAGAATATAATGCCCCCTCCCTACCAGAATATAACACCCCCCCCTCCCTACCAGAATATAATGCCCCCTCCCTACCAGAATATAATGCCCCCCTCCCTACCAGAATATAATGCCCCCCCTCCCTACCAGAATATAATGCCCCCTCCCTACCAGAATATAATGCCCCCTCCATACCAGAATATAATACCCCCCCTCCATACCAGAATATAATGCCCCCTCCATACCAGAATATAATGCCCCCCTCCATACCAGAATATAATGCCCCAACAATACCAGAATATAATGCCCCCCCTCCATACCAGAATATAATGCCCCCTCCATACCAGAATATAATACCCCCTCCCTACCAGAATATAATGCCCCCTCCCTACCAGAATATAATGCCCCCTCCATACCTGAATATAATGCCCCCTCCCTACCAGAATATAATGCCCCCTCCCTACCAGAATATAATGCCCCCTCTCTACCAGAATATAATGCCCCTTCCATACCAGAATATAATGCCCCCTCCATACCAGAATATAATGCCCCTTCCCTACCAGAATATAATGCCCCCTCCATACCAGAATATAATACCCCCTCCCTACCAGAATATAATGCCCCCTCCATACCAGAATATAATGCCCCTCCATACCAGAATATAATGCCCCCTCCATACAAGAATATAATGCCCCCTCCATACCAGAATATAATGCCCCCTCCATACCAGAATATAATGCCCCCTCCCTACCAGAATATAATGCCCCCCCCTCCCTACCAGAATATAATGCCCCCTCCCTACCAGAATATAATGCCCCCTCCATCCCTGAACATAATACCCCCCCTCCATACCAGAATATAATGCCCCCTCCATACCAGAATATAATGCCCCCTCGATACCAGAATATAATGCCCCCTCCATACCAGAATATAATGCCCCCTCCCTACCAGAATATAATGCCCCCTCCCTACCAGAATATAATGCCCCCTCCCTACCAGAATATAATGACCCCTCCCTACCAGAATATAATGCCCCCTCCATACCAGAATATAATGCCCCCTCCCTACCAGAATATAATGCCCCCTCCCTACCAGAATATAATACCCCCTCCCTATCAGAATATAATGCTCCCTCCATACCAGAATATAATGCCCCCTCCCTACCAGAATATAATGCCCCCTCCATACCAGAATATAATGCCCCCTCCATACCAGAATATAATGCCCCCCTCCATACCAGAATATAATGCCCCCTCCATACCAGAATATAATGCCCCCTCCCTACCAGAATATAATGCCCCCTCCATCCCTGAATATAATGCCCCCCTCCCTACCAGAATATAATGCCCCCTCCATACCAGAATATATTGCCCCCTCCCTACCAGAATATAACACCCCCCCTCCCTACCAGAATATAATGCCCCCCCTCCCTACCAGAATATAATGCCCCCTCCCTACCAGAATATAATGCCCCCTCCATCCCAGAATATAATGCCCCCCCTCCATACCAGAATATAATGCCCCCCCTCCCTACCAGAATATAATGCCCCCCTCCCTACCAGAATATAATGCCCCCCCTCCCTACCAGAATATAATGCCCCCCTCCCTACCAGAATATAATGCCCCCCCCTCCATACCAGAATATAATGCCCCCCTTCCCTACCAGAATATAATGCCCCCTCCCTACCAGAATATAATGCCCCCTCCATACCAGAATATAATGCCCCCTCCCTACCAGAATATAATGCCCCCTCCCTACCAGAATATAATGCCCCCTCCATACCAGAATATAATACCCCCCCCTCCATACCAGAATATAATGCCCCCCCTCCCTACCAGAATATAATGCCCCCGCTCCCTACCAGAATATAATGCCCCCCTCCATACCAGAATATAATGCCCCCTCTCTACCAGAATATAATGCCCCCTCCATACCAGAATATAATGCCCCCTCCATACCAGAATATAATGCCCCCTCCCTACCAGAATATAATGCCCCCTCCCTACCAGAATATAATGCCCCCTCCATACCAGAATATAATGCCCCCTCCCTACCAGAATATAATGCCCCCCCTCTCTACCAGAATATAATGCCCCCCTCCATACCAGAATATAATGCCCCCCTCCCTACCAGAATATAATGCCCCCCTCCATACCAGAATATAATGCCCCCCTCCCTACCAGAATATAATGCCCCCTCCATATCAGAATATAATGCCCCCCTCCCTACCAGAATATAATGCCCCCTCCATACCAGAATATAATGCCCCCTCCATACCAGAATATAATGCCCCCTCCATACCAGAATATAATGCCCCCCTCCATACCAGAATATAATGCCCCCTCCATACCAGAATATAATCCCCCTCCATCCCTGAATATAATGCCCCCTCTCTACCAGAATATAATGCCCCCTCCCTACCAGAATATAATGCCCCCTCCATACCAGAATATAATGCCCCCTCCCTACCAGAATATAATGCCCCCCTCTCTACCAGAATATAATGCCCCCTCCCTACCAGAATATAACGCCCCCTCCATACCAGAATATAATGCCCCCTCCCTACCAGAATATAATGCCCCCTCCATCCCTGAATATAATGCCCCCCTCCCTACCAGAATATAATGCCCCCTCCATAACAGAATATAATGCCCCCTCCATACCAGAATATAATGCTCCCTCTCTACCAGAATATAATGCCCCCTCCCTACCAGAATATAATGCCCCCTCCATACCAGAATATAATGCCCCCTCCCTACCAGAATATAATGCCCCCCTCCATACCAGAATATAATGCCCCCTCCATACCAGAATATAATGCCCCCTCCATACCAGAATATAATGCCCCCTCCATACCAGAATATAATGCCCCCTCCATACCAGAATATAATGCCCCCTCCACACCAGAATATAATGCCCCCTCCCTACCAGAATATAATGCCCCCCTCCATACCAGAATATAATGCCCCCTCCATACCAGAATATAATGCCCCCTCCATACCAGAATATAATGCCCCCTCCATACCAGAATATAATGCCCCCCTCCATACCAGAATATAATGCCCCCTCCCTACCAGAATATAATGCCCCCTCCCTACCAGAATATAATGCCCCCTCCCTACCAGAATATAATGCCCCCTCCATACCAGAATATAATGCCCCCTCCATACCAGAATATAATGACCCACCTCCATACCAGAATATAATTCCCCCTCCATACCAGAATATAATGCCCCCCCTCCATACCAGAATATAATGCCCCCCCCTCCCTACCAGAATATAATGCCCCCTCCATACCAGAATATAATGCCCCCTCCATACCAGAATATAATGCCCCCTCCCTACCAGAATATAATGCCCCCTCCCTACCAGAATATAATGCCCCCTCCATACCAGAATATAATGCCCCCTCCATACCAGAATATAATGCCCCCTCCATACCAGAATATAATGCCCCCTCCCTACCAGAATATAATGCCCCCTCCAAACCAGAATATAATGCCCCCCCCTCCCTACCAGAATATAATGCCCCCCCTCCCTACCAGAATATAATGCCCCCTCCATACCAGAATATAATGCCCCCTCCATACCAGAATATAATGCCCCCTCCCGACCAGAATATAATGCCCCCTCCATACCAGAATATAATGCCCCCTCCATACCAGAATATAATGCCCCCTCCATACCAGAATATAATGCCCCCTGCATACCAGAATATAATGCTCCCTCCCTACCAGAATATAATGCCCCCTCCATACCAGAATATAATGCCCCCTCCATACCAGAATATAATGCCCCCCCTCCATACCAGAATATAATGCCCCCCCTCCATACCAGAATATAATGCCCCCTCCCTACCAGAATATAATGCCCCCTCCATACCAGAATATAATGCCCCTCTCTATCAGAATATAATGCCCCCTCCCTACCAGAATATAATGCCCCCTCCATACCAGAATATAATGCCCCCTCCATACCAGAATATAATGCCCCCTCCCTATCAGAATATAATGCCCCCTCCATACCAGAATATAATGCCCCCTCCATACCAGAATATAATGCCCCCTCCATACCAGAATATAATGCCCCCTCCCTACCAGAATATAATGCCCCCTCCATACCAGAATATAATGCCCCCTCCATACCAGAATATAATGCCCCCTCCCTACCAGAATATAATGCCCCCCTCCATACCAGAATATAATGCCCCCTCCATACCAGAATATAATGCCCCCCTCCATACCAGAATATAATGCCCCCCCTCCCTACCAGAATATAATGCCCCCTCCATACCAGAATATAATGCCCCCTCCATACCAGAATATAATGCCCCCTCCCTACCAGAATATAATGCCCCCCTCCATACCAGAATATAATAACCCCCCTCCATACCAGAATATAATGCCCCCTCCATACCAGAATATAATGCCCCCTCCCTACCAGAATATAATGCCCCCTCCCTACCAGAATATAATGCCCCCTCCATACCAGAATATAATGCCCCTCTCTATCAGAATATAATGCCCCCTCCATACCAGAATATAATGCCCCCTCCCTATCAGAATATAATGCCCCCTCCATACCAGAATATAACACCCCCTCCCTACCAGAATATAATGCCCCCTCCCTACCAGAATATTATGCCCCCCCTCCATACCAGAATATAATGCCCCCTCTCTACCAGAAGATAATGCCCCCTCCCTACCAGAATATAATGCCCCCTCTCTACCAGAATATAATGCCCCCTCCATACCAGAATATAATGCCCCCTCCATACCAGAATATAATGCCCCCCTCCACACCAGAATATAATGCCCCCTCCATACCAGAATATAATGCCCCCCTCCCTACCAGAATATAACACCCCCTCCCTACCAGAATATAATGCCCCCCCCATACCAGAATATAATGCCCCTTCCATACCAGAATATAATGCCCCCCTCCATACCAGAATATAATGCCCCCTCCCTACCAGAATATAATGCCCCCTCCCTACCAGAATATAATGCCCCCTCCATACCAGAATATAATGCCCCCCTCCATACCAGAATATAATGCCCCCTGCATACCAGAATATAATGCTCCCTCCATACCAGAATATAATGCCCCCTCCCTATCAGAATATAATGCCCCCTCCATACCAGAATATAATGCCCCCTCCATACCAGAATATAATGCCCCCTCCATACCAGAATATAATGCCCCCTCCATACCAGAATATAATGCCCCCCTCCATACCAGAATATAATGCCCCCTCCATACCAGAATATAATGCCCCCTCCATACCAGAATATAATGCCCCCTCCCTACCAGAATATAATGCCCCCTCCCTACCAGAATATAATGCCCCCCTCCATACCAGAATATAATGCCCCCTCCATACCAGAATATAATGCCCCCTCCCTACCAGAATATAATGCCCCCTCCCTACCATACATAATGCCCCCCCTCCATACCAGAATATAATGCCCCCTCCATACCAGAATATAATGCCCCCTCCCTACCAGAATATAATGCCCCCTCCATACCAGAATATAATGCACCCTCCCTACCAGAATATAATGTCCCCTCCCTACCAGAAAATAATGCCCCCCTCCCTACCAGAATATAATGCCCCCCTCCATACCAGAATATAATGCCCCCTCTCTACCAGAATATAACGCCCCCTCCATACCAGAATATAATGCCCCCTCCATACCAGAATATAATGCCCCCTCCATACCAGAATATAATGCCCCCTCCATACCAGAATAAAATGCCCCCTCCATACCAGAATATAATGCCCCCCCTCCCTACCAGAATATAATGCCCCCTCCATACCAGAATATAATATCCCCCCTCCCTACCAGAATATAATGCCCCCTCCATACCAGAATATAATGCCCCCTCCATACCAGAATATAATGCCCCTCCATACCAGAATATAATGCCCCCTCCATACCAGAATATAATGCCCCCCTCCATACCAGAATATAATGCCCCCTCCATACCAGAATATAATGCCCCCTCCATACCAGAATATAATGCCCCCTCCATACCAGAATATAATGCCCCCTCCCTACCAGAATATAATGCCCCCTCCCTACCAGAATATAATGCCCCCTCCATACCAGAATATAATGCCCCCTCCCTACCAGAATATAATGCCCCCCTCCATACCAGAATATAATGCCCCCCTCCCTACCATACATAATGCCCCCCTACATACCAGAATATAATGCCCCCTCCATACCAGAATATAATGCCCCCTCCCTACCAGAATATAATTCCCCCTCCATACCAGAATATAATGCACCCTCCCTACCAGAATATAATGTCCCCTCCCTACCAGAAAATAATGCCCCCCCTCCCTACCAGAATATAATGCCCCCCTCCATACCAGAATATAATGCCCCCTCTCTACCAGAATATAACGCCCCCCTCCATACCAGAATATAATGCCCCCTCCATACCAGAATATAATGCCCCCTCCATACCAGAATATAATGCCCCCCCCTCCCTACCAGAATATAATGCCCCCTCCATACCAGAATATAATATCCCCCCTCCCTACCAGAATATAATGCCCCCTCCATACCAGAATATAATGCCCCCTGCATACCAGAATATAATGCCCCCTCCATACCAGAATATAATGCCCCCTCCCTACCAGAATATAATGCCCCCTCCATACCAGAATATAATGCCCCCCTCCCTACCAGAATGTAATGCCCCCCTCCCTACCAGAATATAATGCCCCCTCCCTACCAGAATATAATGCCCCCTCCCTACCAGAATATAATGCCCCCTCCATACCAGAATATAATGCCCCTTCCCTACCAGAATATAATGCCCCCTCCCTACCAGAATATAATGCCCCCTCCATACCAGAATATAATGCCCCCTCCATACCAGAATATAATGCCCCCCCTCCATACCAGAATATAATGCCCCCCTCCATACCAGAATATAATGCCCCCTCCCTACCAGAATATAATGCCCCCTCCATACCAGAATATAATGCCCCCTCCATACCAGAATATAATGCCCCCTCCATACCAGAATATAATGCCCCCTCCCTACCAGAATATAATGCCCCCCCTCTCTACCAGAATATAATGCCCCCTCCATACCAGAATATAATGCCCCCTCCATACCAGAATATTATGCCCCCCCTCCATACCAGAATATAATGCCCCCTCCATACCAGAATATAATGCCCCCTCCCTACTAGAATATAATGCCCCTCTCTACCAGAATATAATGCCCCCTCTCTACCAGAATATAATGCCCCCTCCCTACCAGAATATAATGCCCCCTCCATTCCAGAATATAATGCCCCCTCCCTACCAGAATATAATGCCCCCTCCCTACCAGAATATAATGCCCCCTCCCTACCAGAATATATAGCCCCTCTCTACCAGAATATAATGCCCCCCTCCATACCAGAATATAATGCCCCCTCCATACCAGAATATAATGCCCCCTCCCTACTAGAATATAATGCCCCTCTCTACCAGAATATAATGCCCCTCTCTACCAGAATATAATGCCCCCTCCCTACCAGAATATAATGCCCCCTCCATTCCAGAATATAATGCCCCCTCCCTACCAGAATATAATGCCCCCTCCCTACCAGAATATAATGCCCCCTCCCTACCAGAATATATAGCCCCTCTCTACCAGAATATAATGCCCCCTCCATACCAGAATATAATGCCCCCTCCCTACCAGAATATAATGCCCCCTCCCTACCAGAATATAATACCCCCTCCATACCAGAATATAATACCCCCTCCATACCAGAATATAATACCCCCCCTCCATACCAGAATATAATGCCCCCTCCATACCAGAATATAATGCCCCCTCCATACCAGAATATAACGCCCCCTCCATACCAGAATATAATACCCCCTCCATACCAGAATATAATGCCCCCTCCCTACCAGAATATAATGCCCCCCCTCCCTACCAGAATATAATGCCCCCCCTCCCTACCAGAATATAATGCCCCCTCCATACCAGAATATAATACCCCCCCCCTACCAGAATATAATGCCCCTCCATACCAGAATATAATACCCCCCCTCCATACCAGAATATAATGCCCCCTCCCTACCAGAATATAATGCCCCCCTCCCTACCAGAATATAATGCCCCCCTCCATACCAGAAT